>NW_011494718.1:8036245-8109409 GCF_000754665.1 Bison bison bison
TTGGATCATTGATGTTTTCTTACATCTGAGGTTTTCACCTCAGTACACATGTGACTTCCCAAACTTTACTCATTTTTCAAAAGCAACATTTTACAGTATTTATTATACTTTATTTGGTAAAGACTGAATGAGACAGCCTATTTTAATTAGACAACAGATCTTTATGGAGTCCTGCACGAGGCAGTTGCTTAGCTCCCGCTCCAGCCAAGCGGTTCACTTCCATGCCAGTCTTGGGGCACTAAGGATTCTCTTTTAGGAATAAATGCATGCAGGAATTTGCTACGAGGATGCTCAATGTCACATTCTTTTATTCAAAATAAGTAAATAGATAATTAAATATCTAAACAAGTGATCAATTAAACTTTGATCCATCCCTGCAATAAAATCTATGTCTTTATAAAAATTATACTGTGGTGGTGGTGGTGGTTTAGTCGCTAAGTCGTGTCTGACTTTTGCAACCCCATGGACTAGGAAACTACCAGGCTCCTTTGTCCACGGGATTCCCTAGGCAAGAATACTGGAGTGGGTTGCTATTTCCTTCTCCAGGACTTATACTGTAGATCACTACTAAAAAGATTCAAGAATACACAATGATTTATAAAGACTTTATGCTATGTTGAATGTAAAAAGTAAATTATACATTATTTACAGTATGACTCCATTTCTCTTAAATACAGTTTCATTAAAAAAAAAATTGGATATAAGTATATATACCCAAGTGTAAAAAGGAGATTATCTCTGATGGTAGATTGTGATTAATACTTATTTCCCTTTTCTGCTTTTACATATTTTTAAAATTATATACCATAAACCAATTTCCATTTTATATCTTTCTAAAGAATAAAAAAAAAGGATTATTTTATATTTTTAAAAAATCAACAAAAATTGACTCACTATAGGTGTGAATGCTTACATGTCTTTCAGGGTTATTTACAAATACTATAACTGCAATATTAAATCCACAATGGCACAGTTTCTGTAGGAGTTTCAAAGCTGAATACCTATAGGGGTTAGATAGAGATAGTGATGAGTGTGGAGAACTGAAGACAGTATGCTCTTTCAAAGGCATTTGAAGGGTGGTAGAATATGCCACCCCAAAATACTCCATTTTGGCATAAGGATTATTTTGAGCTAAAAGCAATTGAAAAGAAGTGGATATTTGCCTAAAAGCAGGACGGTATGTATACTTGCACATGTGCTCAGTCATGTCTGACTCTTTGCGACTCTATGGACGGTAGCCCGCCAGGCTCCTCTGTGCACGGGATTCTCCAGGCAAGAATACTGGAGTGGGTTGCCATACCCGTCTCCAGAGAATCTTCTGGACCCAGGGATCAAACTGGCAGGCGGATTCTTTACCACTCAGCCACCTGGGAAGCCCCAACACAGGACATAAATTTGTGAAGGTGCTTCCCCTCCCTGCTCTTGTAAGAAGACAGAAGTTACTCATCAGAGATAACTCTTGACCTCTAGCAGACCAGGGACAACACTAGAAGAATTTATATGACGAATTTTACACCTTGCTCTTGTCTTTCATTAGTTCCTTCATGTATTTACCTTCCCACAATTTTCCACCATAGAAACAAAATGCTTTTCTTTCATTTCATCACTTTTCTAAAAACTATTGCTTTGTCTTTAAGATAATCCCAACTTTTAAACACCCCTTTAGGCTTCCTTGGTGGCTCAGAGGTTAAAGCGTCTGCCTGCAATGCAGGAGACCTGGGTTTGATCCCTGTGTTGGGAAGATCCCCTGGAGAAGGAAATGGCAGCCCACTCCAGTATTCTTGCCTGGAGAATCCCATGGACAGAGGAGCCTGGTAGGCTACAGTCCACGGGGTTGCAAAGAGTTGGACAGGACTGAGCGACTTCACTTTCACTTTTGAGTTCCTCATCACTGGGTACTCCTATGTGTATATGAGATCACATCTTAATAAACTTCTGTTTTTCTGTTATTAACTGTTTGTCAGTCTAATTTACAGGGCCCCAGTCAATAAATGTAGGATGGGTAGAGAAAGAAAATTCTCCTCTCCTCTCCTACACATTAAAATTCAAAAATTTTTAAGAACAGGGTAGACTAAACATAAAGTCTCCTCTGCAGTGCTAATTCTCCCATCTTCAAAAATAAGTCCTTGGCTTGGGACTTCCCAAGTCACTCAGTGCTTAAAATTCTGTGCTTCCACTGCAAGGGGTACACGTCTGATCCCTGGTTCCTTGGTTTGGGGAACTAAGATCCTGCATGACCTGCAGCCCAGACAATTAATACATAATTTTTTTAAAGTCCTTGGCTCCCCTTCCCTGCCCCCAGCTCCTTTCCCATATTTCTGCCCCTTTTGCTTTCCTATAAAGAGCTTTCATAGTTCCATGTATCTGTTTCTCTTCTCTTTCTTATTCTATCAACAAAACACAACAAAACTGATCACTCTTTCTTGAACCAATTTTTCATGACTCCCTGAGATTTCCTTCTACCTCCTTGACCACTGCTGGTTCTTTTCCAGGTTTCTCCTCTTCTCAGATTTACATAGGAGGGCCCCAGGGCACAGTCCTCTGACCAGTTCTCTACCTTGATCTTCTGTCTCTTCTTGCCATCCCTCAGTATCACCACTGGGAAAACTATTCTGAAGACTATAAGAGTTTCATCTCCAGCTAACCCTTTTTCTGAACTCTAGCTTCTGTATCCAGTTGCCTATGGACATCTCCTCTTGTCTGTATAATGGACATCTCCGCTTGTCTGTATATCAGACATCTTGAACTTCCCATGTGTCAAACTAAATGCCTAACATTGATGCCATACAGTCGACAGCGACTCCATTATTCCGGTTCCTCACACCAGTGAAGTAATCCTCTTATTTGACAGTTTACCACCAATTCATTAGAAAAATCTCCCTGCCTCTACCTTCAAAGTATATCCCCTGATGACTCTTCTACTGCCACCAACCCTAGCCCAAGCCACTATCACCCCTCACATGAATTACTGCCAGTGTCCTAACTGACCGCTGAACTTCATATAGCTCATGCTTGAGTCAGTTCTCAACCCAGTACATTACTCATCTGTTTGAAACCTTCAATATCTCCCTATGTCCAACAAAGTCAAAACCAAGGTACTGACCCCCTTGGACCACGCTTATGTCTTCTCCTGCCACGCCTTTGTATACCTACTCTGTCACACTGACCACCTTCCTGTTACTTGAAACCATCAGATATGGCCTGCCTCAGGAATTTTGTGCTATCCTGTCTGCATGAAATATTCTTACCCCAGACACTGGCCTGGCTTACTCCCATGCTTCCTTCAAGTTTGCTCAAATATCACATCTTCAGTGAGATCCATCCTGCCTTTCCAATTTAAAGTTACACATATATAACTTCCAGCATCTTAGGTGTTCCCTGGTGGCTCAGCATTAAAGAATCTGTCTGCCGATGCAGGAGACTCGAGTTTTATCCCTGGGTTGGGAAGATATTCTGGAGAAGGAAATGGTAACCCACTCTAGTATTCTTGCCTGGGAAATCCCATGGACGGAGAAGCTTGGTGAACTTTATAGTCCATGGGGTCACAAAGAGTTGGACAGAATTTAGTGACTGAACAACAACAACCCTGCATCTTTATTACCCTCTTTTATTTTTCTCCGTAATGTTGATAATCTTCTAATAACTTCATATTTTTCTTATCGATTACCTTGCACTCCTTCTAGACTATAAAACTCACAAGGGCAAACATCTTTGATTGAGTGTTTTATCTGAGAGTCTAGAACAGTGCCTGATATATAATTATTTAACATACAATATTCAAAAATACTGGATGAATGAAATAACTCACCAATTTGTGATACTCAAACTACTGTATATTCTATTTCCCCATCCAGATATTCACTTCCTTAAGAAAAGGGTGAATACTTCACATCTCTTTGTACCTCCCAGCACAGTGCTACGGAGATCTCAGACCTTACTAAGGGCATATGCTGTTAACAAAATAACAGTGGAAATGATGCTGAAAGACAGTAATAGTGAATCAATATTTTCATGACAAAGAAACAACATGAAATTGCTATTGATGAACATTTCATTCTTAAATCATATGTGTGTGATAACAGAACTGGAGCTATTTAATGAAAGTGGGAAGGCTGTAGAGTTTATCTTAGTGGTTATAATAGATCATTTTAAACTGGAAGAAAAGTAGGTGAAGGTTTCCTGTCGAAGCAAAGAAAATGTACTTGGTTTCCTAAGTAATACATAGAAACCAATAAATCAACTCAATTCAACTGCCAATTTACAAAAGTGTTTCAAAGAATATTAGGGACTGAGTGTTTGGGTTTCAGTAAGCATCTGGATCACCATTATTTGGCCAATTCTCATAACTCTATTGCTAACATGATCCACTATCATCTCTCACCTGGCTTGTTAACAATAGACAGTTGATATTAGAAGTAGCAATTTAGTTTTCAAGTTAAAAAATATTGTACATTGAGTATTTGGATCACAGTAAGCATCCAGATCTCCATTATTTGGCCATTTTTCATAGCTCTATTATAGCTAACAGTCTCCACTATCATTTCTTATCTGGATTTTTACAGTAGGTGGATAATATTAGAAGTGGTAATTTAGTTTTCAAAACAATATCATTTTCTGGAAAATCAGACTCTACTATTTATAAAGGTTAAAGACATTATAGCTGAAAAAAAGTTACAGAATAATATGCATGCTGCCTGTTGCTGCCAAGTCGCATCAGTCGTGTCCGACTCTGTGCGATCCCGTAGACAGAAGCCCACCAGGCTCCTCTGTCCCTGGGATTCTCCAGGCAAGAATACTGGAGTGGGTTGCCATTTCCTTCTCCAATGCATGCACGCGTGTTACGTTGCTTCAGTCGTGTCCGACTCTGTGCGACCCCATAGACGGCAGCCCACAAGGCTCCTCTGTCCCTGGGATTCTCTAGGTAAGAATACTGGAGTGGGTTGCCATTTACCTTCTCCAGAATAATATGCATAGTATGAGTTTATTTTGGTTATCTGCATTTACCTATACATGTGTGCTGTGCTCAGTTTCTCGGTTGTGTTTGACTCTTTGAGACCCCACAGACTGTATCCCACCAGGCTCCTCTGTCCATGGGATTTCCCAGGCAAGAATACTGGAGCAAGTTGCCATTTCCTACACCAGGGGATCTTCCCAACCCAGGGATCCAATCCACATGAAAAGGTGCGAAAAGACAAACTTTAAACTGATGATAACGAGAATAATGTAGTGGTAATGGGGGTAAGAAAAGTAATTAGAAAAGAGGGAATTAAGATTTTTCACCTTTTACTTATATATGTCCAAATTGTTTCAAGTTTTAACACGAAATCTGTGGGTTACTTTTGGAATTAAAATAAAATAATATAAAAATGCCATGGCCATTCATCTAACTAGTGCTCCAGTCATCCAGAGTAAGTCAGGAATGTGGTCGGGCAGGCCAGGGCACCTTGAAGTCTGGTAGCCAAACAAAGGTAAGGAAGCCCGTTCTTGGTTGTAGCATTCTTTCAGTGAACCTTGACCCTGGCAATGAAAATTTAAAACAGCAACATTTTCTGAACCCAGGGTTGTCCCAGCCTGGTGTGGTGGGTAACAAACACTGGCAGTTTCCTGAGCAATTCGGCAGCATCTTCAATCTGTTTCCAAAGTTGATGCCTCTGAATCTGAATCTTCATCTGTGTTTACACATGCTCCTCATTAGCTGCTTCTGACAGGAGTGTCTTCTTCAGATTGCATAGTGAGCTGAATGGCGTGCCCCATATATGTATGGGGGCATATGTATATGACATATACATATCCCAATCCCCAGAACTTGAGAATATTACCTCACATGGCAGTAATTAAGAGGTAGAAAACAGGTGATTAAGTTAACGATCTTGAGGGAAGATGCCTGCTAGAATTATATTCTTGAGACCTAGATACAATCACATTTATCCTTATAAGAAAGAGAAAAGGGCATTTGGGGGACAAAAACACACAGCGGAGAAGACAAAGACAGAAGAGGAGGTGTTATAAAAACGGAGGCAGAGATTGGAGTGTTAGGACCACAAGCCAAGGAAGCCAAACCAAAATATTTCCTGTGCAAAGTTAGATGTCGGAGGTTGGATAATGTCCCCCACCCCAAATTTTATATCTACGTGGACCGCTAGAATATGGCTTTATTTGGAAAACCATTTACGGTAAGGATTCGGATGAGATCGTGCTGAATTAGGGTGAGCACTAAATTCAATGAGACTGTTGTCATAAGAGACAGAAAAGGATGCAAAGAGACAGAGAAATAGGTCAAGTGAAGGCAGCTGTGGATAAGAGAGTGGAGTAGTTCAGTTCAGTTCAGTTGCTCAGTCGTGTCCGACTTTTTGCGACCCCATGAATCGCAGCACACCAGGCCTCCCTGTCCATCACCAACTCCCGGAGTTCACTCAAACTCATGCCCATCGAGTCGGTGATGCCATCCAGCCATCTCATCCTCTGTCATCCCTTTCTCCTCCTGCCCCCAATCCCTCCCAGCATCAGGGTCTCTTCAAATGAGTCACCTCTTCGCATTAGGTGGCCAAAGTTTTGGAGTTTCAGCTTTAGCATCAGTCCTTCCAATGAACACTCAGGACTGATCTCCTTTAGGATGGACTGGTTGGATCTCCTTGCAGTCCAAGGGACTCTCAAGAGTCTTCTCCAACACCACAGCTCAAAAGCATCAATTCTTTGCTGCTCAGCCTTCTTTATAGTTCAAATCTCATATCCATACATGACCACTGGAAAAACCATAGCCTTGACTAGATGGACCTTTGTTGGCAAAGTAATGTCTCTGCTTTTGAATATGCTGTCTAGGTTGGTTATAACTTTCCTTCCAAGGAGTAAGTGTCTTTTAATTTCATGGGTGCAATCACCATCTGCAGTGATTTGGGAGTGAAAAAAATGAAAGACAGCCACTGTTTCCACTGTTTCCCCATCTATTTGCCATGAAGTGATGGGACCAGAGGCCATGATCTTCGTTTTCTGAATGTTGAACTTTAAGCCAACTTTTTCACTCTTCTCTTTCACTTTCATCAAGAAGCTCTTTAGTTCTTCTTCACTTTCTGCCATAAGGGTGGTGTCTTCTGCATATCTGAGGTTATTGATATTTCTCCCGGCAATCTTGATTCCAGCTTGTGCTTCTTCCAGCCCAGCGTTTCTCATGATGTACTCTGCATAGCAGTTGAATAAGGAGGGTGACAATTTACAGCCTTGACATATTCCTTTTCCTATTTGGAACCAGTCTGTTGTTCCATGTCCAGTTCTAACTGTTGCTTCCTGACCTGCATACAGGTTTCTCAAGAGGCAGGTCAGGTGGTCTGGTATTCCCATCTCTTTCAGAATTATCCACAGTTTATTGTGATCCACACAGTCAAAGGCTTTAGCATAGTCAATAAAGCAGAAATAGATGTTTTTCTGGAACTCTCTTGCTTTTTTAATTATCCACCAGATGTTGGCAATTTGATCTCTGGTTCTTCTGCCTTTTCTAAAACCAGCTTGTAAATCTGGAAGTTCACGGTTCACGTATTGCTGAAGCCTGGCTTGGAGAATTTTGAGTATTACTTTACTAGTGTGTGAGACGAGTGCAATTGTGCGGTAGTTTGAGCATTCTTTGGCATTGTCTTTCTTTGGGATTGGAATGAAAAATGACCTTTTCCAGTCCTGGGGCCACTGCTGAGTTTTCCAAATTTGCTGGCATATTGAGTGCAGCACTTTCACAGCATCATCTTTTAGGATTTGAAATAGCTCAACTGGAATTCCATCACCTCCACTAGCTTTGTTAGTACTGACGCTCTCTAAGGCCCACTTGACTTCACATTCCAAAATGTCTGGCTCTAAGTGAGTGATCATACTATCGTGATTATCTGGGTCGTGACACTCTTTTTTGTACAGTTCTTCTGTGTATTCTTGCCACCTCTTCTTAATATCTTCTGCTTCTGTTAGGTCCATACCATTTCTGTCCTTTATTGAGCCCATCTTTGCATGTAATGTTCCTTTGGTATCTCTAATTTTCTTGGAGATCGAGATGGAGGTCTTTTCCATTCTGTTGTTTTCCTCTATTTCTTGCCCTGATCACTGAGGAAGGCTTTCTTATCTCTCCTTGCTATTTGGAACTCTGCATTCAAATGGGTATATCTTTTTCCTTTTCTCCTTTGATTTTCACTTCTCTTCTTTTCACATCTATTTGTAAGGCCTCCTCAGACAAGCATTTTGCTTTTTTGCATTTCCTTTCCTTGGGGATGGTCTTCATCCCTGTCTCCTGTACAATGTCATGAACTTCCATCCATAGTTCATCAGGCACTCTGTCTATCAAATCTAGTCCCTTAAATCTATTTCTCACTCCCACTGTATAATCATAAAAAGGATTTGACTTAGGTCATACCTGAATGGTCTAGTGGTTTTTCCCACTTTCTTCAATTTAAGTCTGAATTTGGCAATAAGGAGTTCATGATCTGAGCCACAGTCAGCTCCCAGTCTTGTTTTTGCTGAATGTATAGAGCTTCTCCGTCTTTGGCTGCAAAGAATATAATCAGTCTGATTTTGGTATTGACCATCTGGTGATATCCATGTGTAGAGCCTTCTCTTGTTGTTGAAAGAGGGTGTTTGCTATGACCAGTGCCTTCTCTTGGCAGAACTCTATTAGCCTTTGCCCTGCTTCATTCTGTGGAGAGTGGAGCAATACAGATCAGTTAAAGCCAGGAGATACCTGGGCCAACAGAGGCTTGAAGAGGCAAGGAAGGATTCTTTGCCAAAATCTCTGCAAGGAGGATGGCTCTGCCTGTACTTTGGTTTGAGATTATGGCCTCCAGAACTGAGAGAAAATATTTCTGTATTAAGCTACCAAGTTGAGTAATTTGTTACAGTAGCTGTAGGAAACTAATGCTGATGAACGCTGGAGGGTTATAGAATCAACACCAAAGCTTCACATGTTCAGTCCTAAGCCCCAGATTAGTTAAGGAAATAAATCACTCACATCTTTCCTATCTTGAGCTTAACCAAAGGCCATAGATATAGGAATAGTTTCTTACATTCTCTCAGCTCCATAACAAGTGTATGATATCATTGATCCCAACCACAATCTTAGGTACTAGCCTTTCTCCATTCTATACATTAGAAAATTGAGACCAAGAATGATTCAGCAATCTGCCCAGCATCTCCCAGCTCATAAACAATGGAGGCTGGATTCAAGTCTACACAATCTGTCTTCAGAAAAAAGGTTCTAACCCACAAGTATTCAACTAATTTATACTAAAAAAAAATCAGAAAATGATACTATTGTCCAACAGAAGTAATCAAACAAAAGAGAAAACCAGCAAAGTACTCTAAAATGTTTATCTCTTTACTTTTATGTGTCCAAAGAAAAAGACCAATTAGTTAGATAATAGAATTTTTTTAAGTATAAGAAGAAAATATTAAGGGTAATTTTGAAAGAGTTCAGAATATTTCAGGGGATTTTGGTATTATTTTGTTTGTGTCTGTTTTCTTTCAGAAACCTTTTTTTTTTTTTTTTAAATAGGGAAGACTGGGAGGGTCATTATTCTTAAAGTTATAGTCTTAGACAATGGTGGATTCTAGATACTTCAGCTGGAGTTATCTGGGATAATTCCTCTTCAGGCTTCTATAATTACTCTTCTTCTTATTTGGTCATATTCTTCCATCCCATTTCATTCAGATTCCAGCCTCTTCTATTTCACTTTTATTTATTTTCACCAAAACAAGATATCAGCAAATCACTAGATCTTGAGGACATTAAAACTTTGTGTGTTTTTTTTTTTGGTGGGGGGCGGGGGAATCTCAAACACATAGAATAGAGAAAACAGCGTAACAGGCTCAACATACCTGTCATTCAGTTTCAACAGTTATCAATAAATTAATATATTGCTGAGGCTTCCGTGATGGATCAACAGGTAAAGAATCCACTTGCAATGTAGGAGACATAGGGTTAGAAAGATCCTCTGGAGGAAGAAATGGAACACCAGTCCAGTCTTGTCTGGAGAATCCCTTGGACAGAGGAGCCTGGTGGGCTACAGTCCAGAGGGTGGAAAAGACAGAACAACTAAGCACGGTCGTGTTTCATCCCGACTCACACTCATCACACTCTTTCATTATCTTGAAGCATATCTCAAACATTCTATTGGTTATTCTATATTTCACTACTTATCTCTAAGAGATAAAAACTCATTCTCATAAATTATAACCACCAATTGATGACCATACTTTAAAAAAGTGATAATTATTTCACAGTAAAATTAAACATCCAGTCAACATTCACATTTCCTCAGTAGAAGTTCATTAAATTTATATATTAGGTAAAACTGATATCTTTATGGATGTTGAGGCTTTCAATTCAGGGAAATGTAATATCTTTCCAAATGTTCAAATCTACTTTTCTGTTGTATTTTTCAGTTCCACTTTTAACTTTGTTCTGTTTTATAATTTCTGTTTCCTTTATAAGAATTCCTAATTTTTCAGTTTGTTTCAAGGATTTTTACAATTGCTTTACATGTTTTTATAATGGCTGCTTTCAAGTCCTTACCAGATAATCCTAGTATCCAATTCACTATGTTGGCAACAATTGGTTATCACATTCATCTTGTGAATTCCTGATTCTTGGTCTGATGGGAGATTTTCACTAGAATGCTGGACATTTTGGCTATTAGGTTAGAAGTCTCTGGGACCTATTTAGATCTTTTATTATAAGAGATTGCCATGGTGTTTAGGTTCAGCAAGCAGATCCTGACCTACATTTATAGTCTGTGGTTCCAACAATATCATCTCCAGAAGCTTTGAAGTGCTATTTTGATCTGCTTGATTTATTTAATACTATGAGGATGACACTAGTCTCTGAGGGTGCTGCTTGAGGAGACAGGAGGAGCTCTTGAGGGCTGGGCTAGACACTGGTGCCACTAGGTAGGGGAAGAGAGTCTCTAGTTCACAGAGATTAAATAGGCTTCCAGTCTGCTTGTGATGGGATCAACTTATGAGGCTGCCTAGCAGCCCCAGGTCTCTTGGTAGTGAAGAGGAGTCTCAGGTCAGGAAAGCAGATAAAAAGTTTTCATGGGCTGAGAACTAGTTGTGGATCATCCTGGTTGATACCCCACTGGTTTCCTGGTGTCTCAGTGGGACAGGAAGGATGTGTAATAATGTTTTAACTACTTTCTAAATCAGTGACATTTTGTTAAAAAAAAAAAAAAGGTCATTTAGAAGTTTATTTTTTCCAAAAGAAAACTACTGTTTCTCAAGGTCAAGGGGTCCCCCATTTTTTTCTATAAATGTTATGATAGTAAATATTTTGTTTTTACAGACAATAAAGTTTTTCTTACAACTACTCATCTTTACCATTTTAGCAAAAGCAACCATATATAATGTATAAAAAAATAGATGTGTGTCAATAAGACTTTACTTGGAAAAACAAGCAACTGGCCAACTTTGGTTTGATGAAATAAAAATTCACATTTTAAGGCAAGACAAGAAAAATGTACACATAAAACCCATTCTCTCACCTTTGACCTCCTCCCTCCCCTATAGCGTGCACTATGTATCTGCATTATGCGTCAACAAGACCTCCCCAATGGCAGAAGTATCTGTTTTACCACAAAGATCAATATTTCTTCTTCCGGCACCAGCCATGTTACACTTCACAAGATAACATTCCTTTCTCAATCCTGTAAATAGCCACAATGACCTACCACTCATCTTGTACAAGCAGATATTTTTAGTGAGCTTTATGTTTAGTGCCAACATATCATTTCCTTTCAGTTTAGTTCAGTTCAGTCACTCAGTCATGTCCAACTCTTTGTGACCCCATGGACTGCAGCACACCAAGCTTCTCTGTCCATAACCAACTCCTGGAGCTTACTCAAACTCATGTCCATCGAGTCAGTGATGCCATCCAACCATCTCATCCTCTGTCATCCATTTCTCTTCCCTCCTTCAATCTTTCCCAGCATCAGGGTCTTTTCCAGTGAGTTAGTTCTTCACATCAGGTGGACAAAGTATTGGAATCTCAGCTTCAGCATCAGTTCTTCCAATGAATATTCAGGACTGATTTCCTGTAGGATTTCCTTTGAAGACAGCATTTCCTTTGAAGACAGCATTTCCTTTGAAGACAGTAACTGGTACAAACAGATGGTTGGACAACCTGGGGGAGATACTGGTTGTATGTAATAGATGCAACCTGATAGAAGTTCAAGGAGATCCAACCACTCCATTCTAAAGGAGATCAGTCCTGGGTGTTCTTTGGAAGGAATGATGCTAAAGCTGAAACTCCAGTACTTTGGCCACCTCATGTGAAGAGTTGACTCATTGGAAAAGACTCTGATGCTGGGAGGGATTGGGGGCAGGAGAAGAAGGGGATGACAGAGGATGAGATGGCTGGATGGCATCACTGACTCGATGGACGTGGGTTTGAGTGAACTCTGGGAGTTGGTGATGGACAGGGAGGCCTGGCCTTCTGCAATTTATAGGGTCGCAAAGAGTTGGACACAACTGAGCAACTGAACTGAACTGAACTGAATAGAAGTTCTTGGCTTAATAGTCTCTTATAGCCTTATTAACGTTACTAACTATATTACTTTTTTTTTTGCCTGTTTTCAAGATTATTGTTTTTTGCATCGATAAATGTATTGATTGAATCTCAGATGAAATAAATGATAAGGTAACTTGAAACAATTGACCAAATATATAGTTCTATAACATCAATAAGTGTAATAGCACAACTCTAGATATGGGAAGAAGCAACAAGACAGAAACTTTTTCTGGAAAGTAACAGACTAGTAAGACAGGTGACCTTTGCCAACAAAGGTCCATCTAGTCAAAGCTATGATTTTTCTGCTAGTCATGTATGGATGTGAGAGATAAAGAAAGCTGAGCACCGAAGAATTGATGCTTTTGAACTTGGTGTTGGAGAAGACTCTTGAGAGTCCCTTGGACTGCAAGGAGAGCCAACTGGTCCATCCTAAAGGAAATCAGTCCTGAATATTCATTGGAAGGACTGATGCTGAAGCTGAAACTCTAATACTTTGGCCACCTAATGCAAAGAACTGACTCATTGGAAAAGACCCTGATGCTGGGAAAGATTGAAGGCCGGAGGAGAAGGGGATGACAGAGGAGGAGATGGTTGTATGACATCAACGACTCAATGGACATGAGTTTGAGTAAATTCTGGGAATTGGTGATGGACAGGGAGGCCTGGCATGCTGCTGTCCATGGGGTTGCAAAGAGCTAGACACCATTGAGCAACTGAACTGCACTGAACTGAAGACAGGTGGCCCAGAGGATTTTGCTTGCTGTTAACAGGGTCTAGTCCAGTAACTGCACACTGAGTGGTCTATCACCAAAATTCTCCCTGGGAATGAGCATTCCTAGCCCCGTGGGCCAAATCAGTCATGAAATGTGTCCAAAACCTTGGTGAAAATTGAGACTGCAAGGGAGGGGATCCTAAAACCAAGAATGTTGCCCATCATCCAGTTCTACAAGAATCAAGTCATTGGCCACTGTGGGAGCTGACCACAATACACCCAGAAAGGAATTCAAAGTGAAGATCAGGATGAGGCACCCTGTGCGCTGGAAAAAGTGGCAAAACTGGTTCTCAGATAGTTATTTTCAGGAGAAAATGTTTTTAATGAAATTCTTGCACCTTCCCATGTTTAGAAAAGCACTAAAGTCATTAAATAAGATGTCTGTTGCCTGCATCAAGCAGCAACCTTCTGTGCAGATGTATGTTTGACTGTATGTACCTCTTTTGTTAAAATCATATATATACTGACCTTCCCCCTTATTTATTTGTAACAGTTCTCAGAGCTCTCCAAGAGACTGTCTTCCAGGCTACAATCTTCAGTGTGGCTTGAAAAAAAATTTTCTATTTCTTTTTTAGACTACTGATCAATATTTTGTCAATAGGCTCACAGCCTACAGTTTACAGAACTTTGCTCAAAGTTTTAAAGCTTATTTCATAAAGTAATACAAGTAGTTTCTCATAAGTCATTTTAAATGTCTTTTGTTATGGCTATCATTTTGTAATTTCTCCCTTTTGCTCTTACATTATACAATGACTTGCCCATTTTGCTGAGGTTATTTAATAATTCTACTTCTTTCATGACTCCATGGATTGTAGTCTGCCGGACTCCTCTGTCCCTGGAATTCTCCAGGCAAGAATAAACTGGAGTGGACAGTCATTCTCGTCTCCAGGGGATCTTCTCGACCCAGGGATCAAACCTAGGTCCCCACCATTGTAGGCAGATTCTTTACTGTCTAAGCCACCAGAGAAGTCTCTTTAATTCAGCAACTTTGTTTTTGTCTTCATTAATTCTTTTCCACTTTGTTTTGCTTTTTGTTTGTGAGTTTGCTTTCCTTTTTTCTAAGATTTTGAGGTGGGATGTTCACATTGCTATTTAGGTAATAGCTAATTCTATAAATTTTCTCTAATAATGTCTTTGTTTCCCGAAGATTCACATATGTCACACTTTAAATCATAATTTTAATGAAATTTTGTAATTTAATTTTTCACTTCCCATTAGTTGCTTTATAGGATTTTCAAAATCTAAATAGAAGCAATTTGGGGTTATATTATTTTGTTGTTAATTTTTAGTTTTTGTTTACTATGGTCTAAAATATTGTTTATATTATTCCTAGTATTTGGAATTTATTGAGTTCTTTTTCTGTACATTTACAGTCAACTTTCATAAATGTCCCATGTGTACTTCATAGAAAGCGCTTCTTCCATTATTGGGATTGATTTTGGTATGAATTGCTAAGATCTACTTTATTGAATACACTGCTTTTCTATAGCCTTACCAATATCTTGTCCAGTTGGCTTGACTTAGGTTTAGAGAAGGGTCTCAAAGACTTCCCTATTGGCATAGTTTCTGCTTTATGAAAGTTGGTATATGCTATTGGATACATTGTAGCCAATAGTACTATAAAGTTTCATCTTGTATTTTTTAATGCATTGTCCTTAGATATCTAGTGTTAAACATAGTGTTCAATTTGTAATTTGTTTTTTTTTAAATTTTATTTTATTTTTAAACTTTACAATATTGTATTAGTTTTGCCAAATATCGAAATGAATCTGCCGCAGGTATACCTGTGTTCCCCATCCTGAACCCTCCTCCCTCCTCCCTCCCCATACCCTCCCTCTGGGTCATCCCAGTGCACCAGCCCCAAGCATCCAGTATCGTGCATCGAACCTGGACTGGTGACTCATTCCATATATGATATTATACGTATTTCAATGCCATTCTCCCAAATCTCCCCACCTTCTCCCTCTCCCTCTCCCACAGAGTCCATAAGACTGACCTATACATCAGTGTCTCTTTTGCTGTCTCGTACACAGGGTTATTGTTATTAGTCTGTATTTTAATTTAATAGTTATTTAGCATATTTTAATTTATTGACATGATTAATACATCAATATGTTTTGCCTTAGTTCCATTACATACATAAATAAATAGGTATATATATATGCATACATAAACACACTAAACTTGAACCTTATAATATGTATTACTATCTTTTTATACTACCCTTAATTTTATTTTGGCTATTGTTTATTGATTCCCCACTGTGGGCTATATTGAAATTAGCTAGTGACCTTTCCTTCTCCCTTACCTTTTTGCACAATATCCTACATGGAGTAATACATTTTTACTCCCAGTTAATACCCATAAAGCAATCGCAAGTTTATTCTTTTTTTCATAAATTCTCCCTAGTCTCTTCTCATTTTTGATCATTTTCCCATGTCTATATTGGCAGAAAGCATAAGCATTACAGTCAATGTCTTTCTAATCTTTTGGATAGCTGAAGCTCATTCTTTAACAAATTATTCAGATAGAGCTCATAGGAAAAATATTTTATGAATTACTACAGGTTCATAACTATTTGTTTGCAGTCTTTATGTTGACAGTTTCTCTACGTAAGAAATGTGGCTAACATTTTCTTTCTTTAGAGATGGGGGTTTGATCCCTGGATCAGGAAGATCCCCTGGAGGAGGAAATGGGAATCCACTCCAGTAATCTTGCCTGGAGAATCCCATAGACAGAGGAGCCTGGTGAGCTACAGATCATGGGATCACAAACAAGTTGGACATGACTGAACAATGAGATAGCAACAACAGCAAAACGTTACTCTATCTATAAAGTTTTGCTTTGAAAACTCCGATGACAATATAAGTATATTTTGTTTCCTTGACATATTTTTCATAAAAGGACTCCTATGATAAACATGTTGAACCTTCTCTATGAACCTCTATATCACTATTTCAGTGAACACATTAATGATAAGAAAGCAAAACAGCTTTCTTTCTGATATGGAGAAAGCTTTAGTGGTCTGGATAGGACAAACCAGCCACAACATTCCCATAAGCCAAAGATCATACAGAGCAAGACCCTCACTCTTTAATTCCGTGAAGGCTGAGAGAGGCGAGGAAGCTGCAGAAGAAAAGTTTGAAGCTTACAGGGGTTGGTTCATAAGGTTCAAGGAAACATACCAAGTCTATAACATAGAAATGCAAGGTGAAGCAGCAAGTGTTGACATAGAAATTGCAGCAAGTTATCTGGATGATCTAGTTACGATAATTAATAAGGGTGGATATACTAAAGAACAGATTCTCACTGTAAACAAAGTAGCCTTTATGAGAAGAAGATGCCATTGAGGATATCTTGATGTCAAGAGAGAAGAAGTTGAGCCTGACTTCACAGCATCAAAGGACAAGCTCTTTAGAGTGGAACAACAAAGCCGGGATGACAATACACCTATTTACAACACAGTTTACTTAATATTTTAAGCCCATTGTTGAGACATACTGCTCTGAATAAAAGATTCCTTTCAAAACATGACTGCTCATTGACAACGCATCTAGTCACTCAAGAGCTCTGATGGAGATAGACAATGAAATTAATGTAGTTTTCATGCCTACTAATGTAACACTTATTTTGCAGCCCCTGGATTAAGGAGCAATCTCAATGTTAAAGTCTTATTAGTTAAGAAATATGTTTTGTAAAACTATAGCTACCATAGATAGTGATTTCTCTGATGGATCTGGGCAAACTCAGTTGAAAACCCCTGAAAGGATTTACTATTCTACATGTCATTAAAAACATTCGATATTCATGGTAAAAGGTCAAAACATCACCATTAAAAGGAGTATGGAAAAAGTTGATTTCAGCCCTCATGGATGACTTTGAGGGGTTTAAGCTTTCAGTAGAGGAAGTAACTGAAGACCTGGTGGAAATGGCAAAAGGATTAAAATTAGAAATGGGGCCTGATGATTTGACTGGCTTGCTGCCTTTTCATGGTAAAACTTGAATGAGCAGGAGTTGCTTCTTATAAATGAACAAAGAAAGTGGTTTCTTATGATAGAAACTATTCCTGGTGAAGATGCTATACAGATTGTTGAAATGACAACAAAGGATTTATAATATTACATAAACTTAGTTGAGAAAACAATGAGAGGGTTTGAAAGGATTAACTCCAATTTTGAAAGAAATTCTACTGAGAGCAAAATGCTATCAAACAGCATTGCATACTACAGAGAAATTGTTTGTAAAAAGAAGAGTCAATTGATGTGATAAATTTCATTGTTGTCTTGTTTTAAGAAACTGCCACAACCCACCCCAACCTTCATTCAGTACCACCACCTTGATTAGTCAGCAGCCATCAACACCCAGATAAGACCCTCCACCAGCAAAAAGATTAGCAATCGCTGAAGGCTCTGAGGATGGTTATATATTTTTATATCCTGGTAATATATTTTTAATTAAGGTTTGTGCATTTTTATATATTAATATAACCTTATTTACACACCTAATATAGTATACTAAACATAACTTTTATATATACTGGAAAACCAAAATATTTGTGTTACTTGCCTTATTGTGGCAGCCTTGATTTGAACCAGCATTATCTCCAAGGTATGCCTGTATATGGATCCTTGGTTTTGTTATAGTCATTGCTTTGTTTATTTTAACGGGTAATAAAAAAGATCCAAAATCTATGCCACCTGCAGTGGCATCTTCCATATTTCCTCTAGCTTTTAAGGATATCAGCAGATCCAGGTACAGCAAGTCCAAATTCCTTTTAAGCAATACACAATAGCTCTGTTGTAGATACAGGCAGAGGTGAGGAAGAAGAATATTTGTTGCTGTGGAGCTTCTGTCTTCAACCCAGTCTCTTTCCTTTAAGGCAGGCATAGTAAGAGAGGAGGGCAAGACTAGACAACCATGGAGAGACACAAAGTTCATTCAGAAAGACCACTTATCTGGCACAACCTTCCCTTTTTTCCCACCAAAGCCATTCTTGACCTAGCTCATAGCTTGTTTTCATTCATCAATTAATTTATTAATTGTTTATTTACTCAGATATTTATAATGTAACATTTATAATATTATAACCTACTGCCCAGCTGCTAGGTTCACTCCAAGAGGTAAAAAGATGGCTGAAACCTAGACCCTGTTAAATATCTTGAGTCTGGGCTGGAAGCTAAAATGATTCTACAAATAACTGTAACAGAAATGCTAAAATGGCATGTCCTCAGAAAATGGGGCTGAGGAGTCAGAAAAGGGCCAAAGGAAATAACCAAATAGAATTTTCCCTTCTACTTCATTTCCACCTGAATAGTGTATCCTCGGGGATACACTTTAGGTAAATGGACAAGCCTTGGTTTTCAGCCATCTCAGAAGACGGGCAATGGTGCCCTGCTTATCCATTCTATTGTGTTGTTCACTAAGTCGTGTCCAGCTCTTTGCAACCCTATGGACTGCAGCACACCAGGCTTCCCTGTCCTTCACTCTGTCCTGGAGTTTGCTCAGTTCATGTCCACTGAGTTGGTGATGCTATCCTACAATCTCATCCTCTACCAGCGTTCAATATTACAGGGGCATGGTGAAGGGGCTTGCATAACTCAATGAAGCTATGAGCCATGACGTGCAGGGCCACCCAAAACAGATGGGTCATAGTGAAGAGTTCTTACAAAACGTGGTTCACTGGAGGAAGGGATGGCAAACCACTCTAGTATTCTCGATCCCATGAACAGTGTGAATAGACTGTTCATTCATAGGAAAGTTCATAAGAGAGATACTGTCCCCAGGGAGTGCCTGGTTAGCAGCAATCACCATGTGATTAAGTTCAGCATCCTGGCTAGAAAGGAAACCAGAAATATTCCTCATGAAGTTAGTTTTAGAAAAGGGAACTATGACAAAATGTGGGCTTTTCTTAGGGGAAAAAATCTGAAAGAAATAGTTTTGAAAGTAAATAACCATGAAGAAGCCTGGAGACAGTTTAAGAACAGCTTATTGGAAACTCAGGGAAAATGTTTGACTCAGCCCAAAAAGAACAGGAATTTGAAAATAAACACTAAATGCCTAAATGGCAAAGGAAAGAAGGAAAGAAGGCTGTTTTAAAAAAGGAGAAGGTGAGGGCAAAGAATGTTTTAAGGAGGAAAAGAATTTTCCAGGAAGAAAATTGGGAGTCCTATAAATGTGACAGGTCAAATTTAAACAAAATTAAACAGGTCAAAACTGATTAATTACCAGGGTACCTTGCAAGGGAATCCAAAATCAAACACTAAAGTCTTCAAAGAAAGGAAAGCAGGTAGGGTATTAGCTAAACTACTTGAAATTCAAGTATAGTCAAGATATGAAGGCAAAAGCAAAAAAAAAAAGGAATTTTTTTGTCTTAGTATTTAACTTTAAAAAGATTTTTTTTTTATTTTATGGAGCTCTCCCACTTTAAATTGTATTTTAATAGAGAATCTGGATCAATTATTTTTTTTAATAATTGGGGTACATTTACATGTTCATTTACAATGTTATACAATGAAGTAAATTAGTTATATGTACACATATATCCACTCGCTTGTGGCCCTCCTTTCCCCCTTCCACATCCCACCCATCTAGGTCACCACAGAGCACTGAGCTGAGCTTCCTGTGCTATGCAGCAGTTTCCCAATAGCTATCTATTTTACACATGGCTGTGTACATACATCAAGGGAACCCTCTTGGACTGTTGATGGAAATGTAAATTGGTGCATCCTTTATGGAGAAAGTATGAAGGTTGCTTAAAAAACTACAAATAGATCTACCCCACTCTTGAGCATATATCCTGAGAAAACCATAATGCAGAAAGACATATGCACCCCAGTGTTCACTGCAGCACTGTTTACAATACCCAAGACATGGAAGCGACCCAGATGTTCATCAACAGATGAATGGATAGAGACAATCAATTAGCTGGTGCTACCTAACAGACCACTTCAAAACTTAGCTACTTAGAGCAACAGTCCCTTGATAGATTATGATCTGGTTGATTGGCTGGGATCAGTTGGGCTGTGAAGCTGGTCTTCTCTGGGTCTCAGTCAAGTAGCTGCCATGAGTAGATGCTAAGCTGGAGCTAGATGCTCACGATGGCCTCACACATCAGCCTGGAAATCTGAGCTGCTTCTCCCTGGTTCTCCTCCATGTGGCCCTCCAGCAGCTAGCACAGGTCTTTTCATCCTTGTTTGAGGACAGTGTGTGCAGCCACAGACAGCACATCTTAAATGTGCAACCATTTACGAACCTGAACTTTTGTCTTATTTCTTCATGTCCCTTTGGCTAAAACAATTCACTTGGCTATACCCACATTCAAAAGAACAAGAACCAGATTCCATCACTTGGGAAGTAATGACCAAGTCACAATACTAAGAAATGTGTAAAGATAGTAGAAATTATTGTAGCCATTTCTGCAAACAAGCCACAGGTTGCCCTCTGGTCACAAAATAAACTTTCTGCCCACATGCAAAATACATTCCCAAAAGTCATATCTCATTATGATGTCAGCCTTGAAGTATAAGATCTTCATCAAATTCAGATCCAGATAGAGATGAAGATCTTCAGGTGCTGCTCCTCAGGTATGGCCCTTTATTCACAGTATGAATGTGTTAGTTGCTCAGTCATGTCTGACTCTTTGTGACCCCATGGAATTCACCAGTCTCCTCTGTCCAGGCAAGACTTCTACAGGCAAGAACACTAGAGTGGATAGCAATTCACTTCTCCAGGAGATCTTTGCGACCCAGGGATCAAACCAGGGTCCCCTGCATTGCAGGCAGATTCTTTACCATCTGAGCGACCAGGGAAGCCCTTTATTCAAAGACTTATACACTAAAATTCTCCATTTACTTCACACGTACACATACACACAACATCTAATACTTCAAGGGAATTGTTCAGTTGCTAAGTTGTGTCTGATTCTTTATGACCCCGTGGACTGAAGCACACCAGGCTTCCCTGTCCTTCATCATCCCCCAGAGTTTGCTCAAACTCATGTCACTGAGTCGGTGATGCCATCCAACCATCTCATCCTCTGTAGCCCCCTTCTCCTCCAGTCTTCACTCTTTCCAAGCATCAGGGTATTTTCTAATAAGTTGGCATTATGCATCAGATGGTCAAAGTACTGGAGCTTCAGCTTCAGCATCAATCCTTCTAATGAATTATATTCAGGACTGATTTCCTTTAGGATTGACTGGTTTGATATTCTTACAGTCCAAAGGACTGTCAAGGGTCTTCTCCAACACCACAGTTCAAAATCATCAGTTCTTTAGCACTCAGCCTTCTTTATGGTCCAACTCTCACATCCGTACACGACTACTTGAAAAGCCATAGCTTTGACTAGATGGATATTTGTTGGCAAAGTAATGTCTCTGCTTTGTAATGTGCCGTCATTGCTTTTCTTCCAAGGAGCAAGAGTCCTTTAATTTCGTGGTTGCAGTCACCATCTGCAGTGATTTTGGAGCCCAAGAAAATAAAGTCTGTCGCTCTTTCCATTGTTTTCCCAACTATTTGTCATGAAGTGATGGGACTGGATGCTGTGATCTTAGTTTTTTTGATTGTTGAGTTTTAAGCCAACTTTTTCACTCTCCTCTTTCACTTTCATCAAGAGGCTCTTTAGTTCCTCTTCGATTTCTGCCACAAGGGTGGTGTCATCTGCATATCTGAAGTTATTAATATTTCTCCCAGCAATCTTGATTCCAGCTTATGCTTCATCCAGTCCAGTATTTCTCATGATGTACTGTTGGGGTCCTTTAATGGCCAGGACCTGGCAGTTCAGAGGCAATGATAAGAAAGTAAAAGAGAGAAAGAGGTTGATACTCCCTGGTTTATGCAGAAAACCAATAAAGTCCTTGACACAGGATTTGTGTCTCTCACGAAGGCACCGGGTGCCCTCTCTCAGGGGGTGAAGGCACAGGGCACCTTCTCGAGAGAGTCTTAGAAGCCCAGGCAGGAGAGTGAGCAAGACGGGTCTCTGTGCTCCAAGAAATCAGCCGAGGAGAGTGAGAGAGAGAGAAAGAAAGAAAGAAAGACACGGGACCCAAGCTCTGATGGAGCAAAGGTGCTTTAATGATTTTTCTGTGAGTCTATATAGGCTGTAGTACAAGGAGTTTCTTTCATCGATACTAAAGATCAGAAAACCAAATGTACAGTAACTGTTACCAAGGGAACAAGGGATGATGATGGTCACAAGGTCAGGAGACAATCCAAATCTCAAGAAAGGGGATCGAGACTAAGCAGTTTTGTCGTAAAGAGAATGTTTATTAAAGGAGATTCAAGCCTGTCTCACAAAATGACCCCAGTTCCTGGGACCAGTGTGCTATCCCGCTTAAAAAGAAACAAAGAACTTATGAGAAACAGCACATAGGAAACCTACTGTTAAGCATTCCCTGACAATGTATTCTGCATATAAGTTAAACAAGCAGGGTGACAATATACAGCCTTGACATACTCCTTTTCCTATTTGGAACCAGTCTGTTGTTCCATGTCCAGTTCTAACTGTTGCTTCCTGACCTGCACACAGATTTCCCAGGAGGCAGGTCAGGTGGTCTGGTATTCCCTTTTCAGTTTTTTCAAAGTTTGTTGTGATCCATACAGTCAAAGGCTTTAGTATAGTCAATGAAGCAGAGCTTGATGATTTTCTGGAACTCTCTTCCTTTTTCTGTGATCTGATGGATACTAACAATTTGATCTCTGCTTCCTCTGCCTTTTCTAAATCCAGCTTGGACATCTGGAATTTCACACTTCATGGACTGTTGAAGCCTGGCTTGGAGAATTTTGAGCATTACTTTTCTAGCATGTGAAATGAGTGCAATTGTGTGATAGTTTGGACATTCTTTCACATTGCCCTTCTTTGGGATTGGAATGAAAACTGACCTTTTCCAGTCCTGTGGCCACTGCTGAGTTTTCCAAATTTGCTGGCATATTGAGTGCAGCACTTTCACAGCATCATCTTTTAGGAGGCCCACTTGACTTTGCTTTCCAGAACCTGGCTCTAGCTGAGTGATCACATCATTGTGGTTATCTGGATCATGAAGATCATTTTGTACAGTTCTTCTGTGAATTCTTGCCACCTCTTCTTAATATCTTCTGCTTCTGTTTAGGCCCATACCACTTCTGTCCTTTATTGAGCCCATTGTAGTATGAAATGTTCCCTTGATATCTCTAATTTCCTTAGAATCCCAAGTCCTGTCCATAGAAAATTGCAGCTCGGAGGCCTCCTTTTTGGTTTTGAACTATTTCTGTTTTTTTTTTTTTTTGTAATGATCTTGCATTGCTTTCTCAAGCTTAATGAGTTCCTCCCAGGAAGCCAAATGACATCCATCCCATGGTCCCAAAGTAGTGTCTACAGTTTCTTTGGAAACATACATCTCTGTCTTTGGGCACCATGTCAGATTGACATGGAAAAGTGTTCTTACAATGACTAGAAGTCCTTTTCTCTATCTGAGAGATTCTACTGGACACTACCTTACATCTTCATAGGACTTTCAAATGGATATAATTGCCATATCCTCAATTTACCCTTTACTGAGAAGCCATTTCTTTTTTTGAAAATCTTTTTGCTCTGTGGAGAGACTAGAGATGAAAATCAGGTTTATTTTCCAACCCAGAAAATTTGGCTTCCCTGTACATCGCTAAATTCTGCTTGCCAAATCATTCTTTCTTTAGCTCATCTTTTTCTTGTAATATCATAGCAGGAAAAGCCAATGGACGCTTAAACCATTGGCCATAAAATTATCTTAGGCATAACAATAAGTTTATTGGGTACATTTTTTTCCATCCTGGGACAGTTTTGTCAATTGTTTTGTGGCTACGAAGCATAGATTACCATTTTTTCAGCAGCTTTTGTTGCTTCCTCAACATTTTCCTAGCCTTGTACTAACAGATCGTTTGCCATTTTTTCCCCTCGCTGCTTTTTCAGCCTTCACTTGCTAGCTCATCCCAAAGGCATTGCTACATTTTTAGAATTTTGTTACAGCAGCCTGTCACTTCTGGTACCCATTTCTTTATCAGTTCAATTTTACTGCATAATAAACCATGCCCATAAGAAACCAGTGAGAAGAAAACAAACATTTGCTGATCAGGCTTCTGTGGGTTGACTGGATCGTTCTGGTTGGGACAGCCTCACTGAAGGCTGGAGAGTCTAGGATGAGCTGCCTTGGATTCCTGGGGCTAAGCTGACCTGAGAGCTGGGCCTGTCTCCACTTTCTCTCTCACACTCAAAGAGGAGAATCCAGCTTGCTCACATGGCAACAGCTTTCCCAGCACAGGAAAAGAAGGAATACCACAGTGTGCAAACATTTTTCAAACCTCTGTTTGCACGACTTTGGAATATCCTATTAGCCAAAGGAAGTCACAAGCCAAGTCCACGGGCAGGGGTAAGGAGAAGTAATTTCTGTAGCTTAATGGGAGAAGTCTCCAAACCAAGTTGGAATTGCAAAGGGGTGCACTTAAAGAATGAGAAGAATCCTAATGGCAGCAAACAAAGAGGAACCAAAGAGCCTCTTGATGAAGGTGAAAGAGGAGAGTGAAAAGGCTGGCTTAAAACTCAACATTCAATAAATGAAGATCATGGCCATTGGTCCCATTACTTCATGGCAAATAGATGGGGGGAAAATGGAAACAGTGACAGATTTTATCTACTTGGGTTCCAAAATCACTGCAGACAGTGACTGCAGCCATGAAATTAAAAGAGACTTGATCCTTGGAAGAAAGTTTATGACAAACCTAGACAGCATATTCAAAAGCAGAGACATTACTTTGCCAACAAAGGTCTGTATAGTAAAAACTATGGTTTTTCCAGTAGTCATGTATGGATGTGAGAGTTGGACCATAAAGAGGGCTAAGCACCAAAAAATTGATGGTTTCTGTGGTGAACTGTGGTGCTGGAGAAGACTCTCGAGAGTCCCTTGGACAGCAAGGAGATCAAATCAGTCAGTCTTAAAGGAAATCAACCCTGAATATTTCAACCCTAAATATTCACTGGAAGGACTGATGCTGAAATTCCAATATTTTGGCCATCTGATGTGAAGAGCTGACTAATTGGAAAAGACTCTGTTGCTGAAAGAGATTGAAAGCAGGAGGAGAAGGGGATGACAGAGGACGAGATTGTCGGATGGCATCACTGACTCGATGGATATGAGTTTGAACAAACTCCAGGAGATAGTAAAGGACAGAGAAGTCTGGTGTGCTACAGTCCTTGGAGTTGCAAAGCGTCAGACATGACTTAATGCCTGAACAACAACAGTAGCAAACAACCTACCACAGAAGCTAATAATTATAGTTCTAACATTAGAAAATGCTCACATGTGTAACAAACTGAGCGACAAATCAGAGATAAGTCTCAGGTCTTCAGGAAAACTTCAGGTATTGAATTGGTTGCCACATTATACAACTTGGTAGAGATGGCCACAGGGCCTGAAGCTGAGTGGATAACTCAAGGTCACACTCCATTGTGTGAACATCACCAGAGAGAGCTCTGGGGAGTGCTGAAGAGGAGTGTTCAACTGTTAGAATCTGTAACTGATAGAATCGAACCCACACTTAGCAGCACATAAATACAATCAATAGAAAGCAATATTTTACATGTCTCCTCTGTACAAACATGCCCTTAAACATATTCAACTGAAATAGATCGAAAGCAGTATCAAGGGCACTATGGAGGGAAAAGAAGATTCTTTCCCAAAATGACAATCTGAAACTTAAGGACTGAGGGAAAAAAAAAAAAAGTGTTAACCAAAGGAACCTAAAGTTCTGCCTTTCCTGAGATCCCTTAACACATTCAAAATCCATCTGCTGAATGTCACCGTAGGAGTGTCTCAGGTAATTTTCACCCCCATTTGGGATTACATATCTCCTCTTTTCTACCAGTTATTCCCCAAAAGTTTCAGGAATTTGCTCTCCATTGAACTATGGATCCTCTCAGAGCAGAAAGTCTGCAGTGATGACCCCAATTACTATATAAACCAGAAACAGCTTTGAGTGGGATCCACACGAGAAAGGTAGAATGTTTAAAAATAACCTACTGGAGGAAAGGCACCATTTACAACTAATCTAAAAAAATGCTATAAGAATACATATAGAGATGAACATATTTGCAAAGCAGAAATAGAGATACAGCAGAAGAGAACAAATGTATGGATACCAAGGAGGAGAGTATGAATTGGGAAATTGGGATTAATATATATATATACACACACACTACTATGTATAAAATAGATAACTAATGAGGTGTAACTACTGTACTCCTCAGGGAACTCTACTCAATACTCTGTGGTGACTAAATGGGAAGGAAATTCAAAAAAGAGGTGGTATATGTATACATATAGCTGATTTATTTTAAGGTACATCAGAAACTAACGCACAACTGTAAGGCAACTATACATCAATAAAAAAAGGATACACATAGCTATTTCTTTTATGTCATAGCTATATGAGACAAATAGAAAGAAATACATTTTAGTAATAACATGGTTTATCTTTGTAGTTTGGACTTTATGATAATTTAATTTTTCTTTATCTTGCATGTTTTTTACATTATAAACGTTATAAAATAAAGGTAGATTATACATTAGAAGCAATAATAAATATGAACTCAATCAGTGTTTTCCTAACCAATCTGCTTCAAACACTTTGTAACAAAAGAATATAAAATATACATATATGCACCCTTCTGGGATTGTTCTTTCTAAAGGTTAAAGTAAATGTCACTCCTCTGATTGGATAAATAAAGAGTCTTTCACTCAGGAATTTTCCCTAAAAACAATTCTTTTTCATCACTTGTATAAATGCTTAGGAATGTAGGAGGACATTTTTCAACTGTAGATGGTTCAGAATAGTTGGCACAATAGAAATAAAACAGCAAAGTGGTGGGAAGAATTTGTAGAACGATCACACAATAGCGTGACAGTGGCAGAAAGCGTGACCAATGACTTCCAGGGTGGGCAAAGGAAAGGAAAGTGGAGGCGGCATTCCCAAGACCGACACAGTCACTGCCGTTGAGGAAACGTGCAGTCTGCAGGCCTGGAGCACTGATTAAGTCGGGGTGCTGCATTTGAGCTTGCTATACCAATACATGAACAGATCAGCCAATATTTATAGAAGACAGGTATGAGTCTGAACTCATTAACATGCTCTAAAAAGATTTATTTTCACTCTGAACATTATCTTTACCTAAAGCTCCAAATTGGAGTAGGAAATGGCAACCCAGTCCAGTATGGAGAATTCCATGGATGGAGGAACCTGGTAGGCTACATACAGTCCAGGGGGTTGCAAAGAGTCAGACACGACTGAGCGACTTCACTTTCTTTCTTTCTATAGTTCCTTTTGGAGAGGAAAATGGCAACCCTCTCCAGTGTTCTTGCCTGGAGAATCCCATGGGCGGAGGGGCCTGGTGGGCTGCAGTCTATGGGGTTGCAGGGAGTTGGACACGACTGAGCAACTAACACACATACAAAGCCGCAAATTTAGTATCATTTGTACTTACTGTATTTTTGTTTAACCCATGCTTCCAAAAGATAGGGGACGAAGCAGAATACACAGACCAACTACCCTCTATATCCCTTACTTAAAGTCTTATCATTACCCTCCTCCCCACAACTGTGTTAACGTCTATTATAGTGGAAAGTGAAAGTTGCTTAGTCATGGCCAACTCTTTGTGACCCCATGGACTAGTGTAAAGCAACTATTAAACATGGAGACAATGAGGTCATCTGGTAGAGCGACAGGAAATTATTTACATTGCCAAACATACTAGAAACCATTCAAATGACACATGTTAGAAAAAATGGGGAGAATTATTCACACAAACCATTCCAAAATATAAGAGCGAGTTTCAGACAACTTCTGAAAATATTTGCTGTATCTTCTAAGGTTTAGTACTTGTCTGGTTATGTTTTTATTGTGCTGTACTCCTCATTAGAGCTCCAGCCCCTTAAGAAATAGATGACATATCTATCAATAATAGCCACTTAATAAAAATCTGCTAAATGAATTAATGAATACATGAAAACAATTTTTGTATGTGAGAAACTTCCTGACTCAGAAGAGGTAGCAGTAGGCACCCATGGAACCAACTATTGGATTCTCCTAATGGGAACATCATATCTTTTTTTTTATTCCATTTTTTTAATTGATGTATAGCTGATATATAATACTATATAAACTACAGGTATACAAGGGATTTAAAACCTTTTTGTCAACCCTAAGCTCCTTAACTATCCCTTGCCCCCATGTTTCTCCTCTGGTAACCATTACGTTCATTCTCTAAGTCTGTGAGTCTTGTTTCTGTTTTGTGATAAGTTCATTTGTATCATGCTTTCTTTTTAGATTCCACATACAAGTGATATCATCCTATAGTCTTCTTTCTCTGTCTGACTTACTTAGTGTAATAATCTTGAGGACCATCCATGTTGCTGCAAATGCCATTATTTCATTCTTTTTAATAGCTGACTAATATTTCATTGTCTATAGGTACCACAACTTAAGAACATCTTTCTTATCTTTGTCTTTGAGTCCATCCAAATTCTGCCATTCTTCAAACTCTTATTGTGATTTGTATTTTTTTTTTAAAGATTTCCAGCCACGCCAGCCCTGAATTGTCTCTCAACTAGACTTTATTAGCCCATCATATAGCTTTGTTTAGTTTTTCTCATTGTTTATTGTTGATACACATTTTCTGAATGGGTTGTAATCCTTTGAACATATGTCTTCTCCCTAATTTATTGGTATATGTATTACTAAGATGTGGTCCCTGCCCTTGGAGAGCTTACAGTCTGTAGAAACATACATGTAAAATAAATGAGTTCAACATACTATGGTAGACATTTGGGTTAGCCTTCCTAACCACAGTCCCACCCTCCTTCTCTGTAAAGAGACTGAAAATGTGGTCCCTGCATTTCCCATGTGCACTTGAAGCTAAGTCTCCACGTCTGAACCAGGACTCACCTGATGTACTTCAATGATAGTTTATAAATGAACATGAAGTGACAACCATCTTGCTGCCACTATTGATACTGCTAAGCAAGATTACAGATATTTGTGGTAACTGGACTCCATGCTGCAGAGCCCAGTTACCAGCCTTATGGCCATCGGAATAGGCGTGGCAGCAGCACGTTTCTGACCTCTGGGTACGAGCTTAGGTGGTATGAACTTCACATCAACAGTTCAGTTCAGTTCAGTTCAGTCGCTCAGTCGTGTCCGGCTCTATGCAACCCCATGAATCGCAGCACGCCAGGACTCCCTGTCCATCACCATCTCCTGGAATTCACTCAAACTCATGTCAATCGAGTTGGTGATGCCATCCAGCCATCTCATCCTCTGCCATCCCCTTCTCCTCCTGTCCCCAATCCCTCCCAGCATCAAGGTCTTTTCCAATGAGTCAGTTCTTCGCATGAGGTGGCCAAAGTATTGGATTTTCAGCTTCAGCATCACTCCTTTCAATGAACACCCAGGACTGATCTCCTTTCGGATGGACTGGTTGGATCTCCTTGCAGTCCAAGGGACTCTCAACAGTCTTCTCCAACACCACAGTTCAAAAGCTTCGATTCTTCAGCGCTCAGCTTTCTTCACAGTCCAACTCTCACATCCATACATGACCACTGGAAAAACCATAGCCTTGACTAGCTGGACCCTTGTTGGCAAAGTAATGTCTCTGCTTTTGAATATGCTATCTAGGTTGGTCATAACTTTCCTTCCAAGGAGTAAGCATCTTTTAATTTCATGGCTGCAATCACCATCTGCAGTGATTTTGGAGCCCAGAAAAATAAAGTCTGACACTGTTTCCACTGTTCCCCCATCTATTTCCCATGAAGTGATGGGACCGGATGCCATGATCTTAGTTTTCTGAATGTTGAGCTTTAAGCCAACTTTTTCACTCTCCTCTTTCACTTTCATCAAGAGGCTTTTTAGTTCCTCTTCATTTTCTGCCATAAGGGTGGTGTCATCTGCATATCTGAGGTTATTGATATTTCTCCTGGCAATCTTGATACCAGTTTGTGCTTCTTCCAGCCCAGTGTTTCTCATGATGTACTCTGCATATAAGTTAAATAAACAGGGTGACAATATAAAGCCTTGACGTACTCCTTTTCCTATTTGGAATCAGTCTGTTCCATGTCCAGTTCTAACTGTTGCTTCCTGACCTGCATATAAGTTTCTCAAGAGGCAGGTTAGGTGGTCTGGTATTCCCATCTCTTTCAGAATTTTCCACAGTTTATTGTGACCCACACAGTCAAAGGAGCTGACTGTGGCTCAGATCATGAACTCCTTATTGCCAATTCAGACTTAAATTGAAAAAAGTAGGGAAAACCACTAGACCATTCAAGTATTACCTAAATCAATAGTCCAGTAGGGCTTTCTAAGTTCAATCCAACTACCTGATTGAAACACTGCTTGAAATCACTGGCCTTTTCTATCTTGCACTGAACCCAAACTGATCCACATGGCATGGTACAGTAACACAGAGCATCAAGTGAAGTTACTAAAAAGAGAACAGTTGCCTCTCTCAGAGGTAAAGACTAGTTAGGAAACCATTAATGGAATGTGAACTGTCTGAGCCAGGCAGATGAGGGCTGGAAGCTGTTAGTGGAATCCTGACAGCATAGCAGTAACTCAGAATTAGGGAGCATCTCATTAGGAAACCAAGAGATAATCATTATAGCTTCTTTATCTTATAAAAGAGGAAAACAGCCTCAGAGAGGGAAAAGGACTTAACTTCACAAACAGAAGGTATAAATCCAATGAATAGCAGACCTATGGGCAGAATCAGGCCTTCTGATGTTCAATCCACTGATCATTCAATTTGAGTGATTCTGTAATTTTTATCAAATAAAATCACTCAGAAGTATGCAGGCATTTCACTTCTTATCTAAAATAAGCAGCACAGCACTTCCCTGGGGGGTGGCGCAGTAGATGGGAATCGGTCTGCCAATGCAGGGGACATGGGTTCAATCCCTAGTCTGGAAAGGTTCCACCTGCTGTGGAGCAACTAAGCCTGTGTGCTGCAGCTGCTGAGCCTGCGCTCTTGAGCCCATGAGCTGAAACTCTTCAAGCCCACGCACCTAGAGCCTGTGCTCTGCAACAAGTTACTGTTGTTTAGGCACTACTGCTGCTGCTAAGTCACTTCAGTCGTGTCCAACTCTGTGCAAGCCCATAGATGGCAGCCCACCAGGCTCCCCTGTCCCTGGGGTTCTCCAGGCAAGAACACTGGAGGGGGTTGCCATTTCCTTCTCCAGTGCATGAAAGTGAAAAGTGAAAGTGAAGTTGCTCAGTCGTGTCTGACTCTAGCGACCCCATGGACTGCAGCCTACCAGGCTCCTCCATCCATGGGATTTTCCTGGCAAAAGTACTGGAGTGGGGTGCCATTGCCTTCTCTGGTTTAGGCACTAAGCTGCATCTAACTCTTTGTGACCCCATGGACTACAACAAGAAGAACCACCAAAATAAGAAGCCGCACAGCTCAGTGAAGAGTAGCCCCCACTTGCTGCAACTAGAGAAAGCCCATGCAAAGCAACAAAGACCCAACACAGTCAAAAGTCAATAAATTAATGATTTTAAAAAATAAGCCTCACAAATAATATGATATTACAGTTGAATTTCTTTTGATAGTTTTTAAAGGCTTAACACAATAGTTAAAAATGAGCAGAAAATACTTTCAAAGGTATACCGGAATGGGTAGCCTCAATAACAGATGAGAATCAAAGTCTTCTAAACACTAAATCAGTATTCACTCCCCTGGTGTCTATTTTTAATAAACTCTATTGGTTACCTCTATTCTCAACAAATCTCCTTCCCCTCTGAACATGAAGGACTGTCCAGCATCGCTCTCAGACAGCACAACATTCGTGAAGGCAGCAATTATATCTGTTTGTTCTGTCAAGTTCCTTCAAAGATATTCACTTATGAATCAACCACACCTCTTTAGGCAAACATTCCACAGCTTAATGTTTTCCTTGATACTCCTGAGTCCATGAATAAATATATTTACCCCTAAAATGATTCTTCTTCAACTCGGGGTATGAAATTTTAACTTTTCTTAGAAAAGTCAACAGTCCCTTCTCTTGCAAACATTTAACTTACTGAATGACACTGGGATCTTACAACGGTTTGTCTTATTTCTGGAAGAGATGTCAAAAGATTTCCTGATCCAAGACCCTGATTTCAAATAGTTTAAGTGTTGTTAAATTTTGGTAATACCTTGGCCACTAGATGTGAAGAGCTAACTCATTGGAAAAGACCCTGATGCTGGGAAAGATTGAAGGCAAAAGGAGAAGGGGGGAACAGGATGAGATATTTAGATAGCATCACCAACTCAGTGGACATGAATCTGAGCAAACTCCAAGAGACAATGAAGGATGGGGGAGCCTGGTATGCTGCAGTTCAGTTCACTTCAGTTCAGTTCAGATCAGTTATTCAGTCGTGCCCGACTCTTTGCGACCCCATGAAGCGCAGCACGCCAGGCCTCCCTGTCCATCACCAACTCCCGGAGTTCACTCAGACTCACGTCCATCAAGTCAGTGATGCCATCCAGCCATCTCATCCTCTGTCGTCCCCTTCTCCTCCTGCCCCCAATCCCTCCCAGCATCAGAGTCTTTCCCAATAAGTCAAGTCTTTGCATAAGGTGGCCAAAGTACTGGAGTTTCAGCTTTAGCATCAGTCCTTCCAAAGAAACCCCAGGGCTGATTTCCTTTAGAATGGACTGGTTGGATCTCCTTGCAGTCCAAGGGACTCTCAAGAGTCTTCTCCAACACCACAGTTCAAAAGCATCAATTTTTCAGCACTCAGCTTTCTTCATAGTCGAACTCTCACATCCATACATGACCACTGGAAAAACCATAGCCTTGACTACACAGACCTTTGCTGGCAAAGTAATGTTTCTGCTTTTGAATATGCTACCTAGGTTGGTCATAACTTTTCTTCCAAGGAGTAAGCGTCTTTTAATGTCATGGCTGCAGTCACCATATGCAGTGATTTTGGAGTCCAAAAAAATAAAGTCTGACAGTGTTTCCACTGTTTCCCCATCTATTTCCCATGAAGTTATGGGACTGGATGCCATGATCTTAGTTTTCTGAATGGTGAGCTTTAAGCCAACTTTTTCACTCTCTGCAGTTCATGGGGTCACAAAGAGTAGGACATGACTTTGTGACTGACCAACAATTACCTTCATTTTACTGGGATAAATAAGGTTTATGAGATCAAATTTTTTTTACAAGTCATCAAGTTACTCGGAAGCTGAAGCAGTGTCCCCTTGCATTTCCCTGTCTTCCCAGTTTCAAACACAGAGAAATTCACTCCTCAAGTTCAGCCTCATCCAGATTAACTTACACCATCCAGTTAAGCCATCCCTAACTGATGCTGACAGCCCATTGGGACCTCTGTCCAGAATCCAAGTACCACTTGCCTAGCAGACCAATAAACTTCAGATTTTTCCCAACCTTTGTCATGATTATTAAATCCTTACAGCTGGCCTCTGCCTTTATTTGCATCTCATTCCTTCTGGCCTGAGCCTCAGTATGCCTTTGAGGGTTGAGAGGCAGTGCCAAGACCTGGAAAATTACTTGTCAAACCCAACATCTCAGAGGCTACTACTTGCCACTTGGATCCTCAGTTTTGGATGGAGTGTTGCTCCAAACAAAAAGACACGTCTAGAACCATGACACTGCTCCCAAGACCTGCAGTGTAACACCCATCTAGACAGCATTCTTGCAAAAGAGGATGACTCGCATAAAATAACTGATGAGATCTGAAGGACAATATTAGAACTTTAATCCCTATTTATATTTATTATAGTGATTCTTTTTAAAGTCATATTATGATGCCCTGTAATATACATATGTACTAGTAGAGTAGCTCATGTAATAATGTAATAAATAAATACAGAAATTTCCATTAGAAGTGTATGCTGAAAACCATGTGCATGATCAAGTTAATTGGGAGAGAAACACTTTAAAACCATGTACAGAAGAGTCCCATCTACCTAAGTGGACCCCCATGGATGTGTCTAGACTGTAGACACATGGACTGTCTACATGGACAGTGAGCTCCATGAAGGTATGGTTCGTGTTTGTTGGTGGGCAGCTTCCTCATTCCTGGCCCTGGTCTGCCATAGCCCAGGTTTTCAATATGCTGAAAACCATGTGCATGATCAAGTTAATTGGGAGAGAAACACTTTAAAACCATGTACAGAAGAGTCCCATCTACCTGAGTGGACCCCCATGGATGTGTCTAGACTGTAGACACATGGACTGTCTACATGGACAGTGAGCTCCATGAAGGTATGGTTCGTGTTTGTTGGTGGGCAGCTTCCTCATTCCTGGCCCTGGTCTGCCATAGCCCAGGTTTTCAATATGCTGAAAACCATGTGCATGATCAAGTTAATTGGGAGAGAAACACTTTAAAACCATGTACAGAAGAGTCCCATCTACCTAAGTGGACCCCCATGGATGTGTCTAGACTGTAGACACATGGACTGTCTACATGGACTATAAGCTCCATGAAGGTATGGTTCGTGTTTGTTGGTGGGCAGCTTCCTCATTCCTGGCCCTGGTCTGCCATAGCCCAGGTTTTCAATAAATCTTTATTACCTAAATGAACCATGGATCAATAAACAACTTCAAATTGGTCTAAATCAAGGGTTACCAAGTATCTTTAAATACTGTGGTTAGTCGAATAGAGTCCACCTAGTTCACACACACCTATAACCCAGAGTTTGGAAATAGAATTTTGTAACACTATTTGGGAATGCAGTCTTTGCAAACATACTTAAGAACTGAGATGATATCATATTAGATTAAGGAGGGCCTCAAATCCAATGAGGATGCCTTTATAAGAGATAGAAAGGACACTCAGAGACAGAAAGTCCTGTGAAGACAGAAGTACTGACTGGGAGAGCAAGATGGGAGTAACACAGTTTAGCCATGAGCCTGGGGCCACCAGAAACTAGAAATGCAGGCAAGGCCTTCTTAAGGCCTTCAGTGGGTCCATGGCCCTGCTGGCAGCTTGATTCCGGACTTCTAACCTCCAGAACTACGTGAGAGTACATTTCTGCTACTTGAACACCAAGTTTGTGGTCATTAGTCACAACACTGTGAAACTAAGAAAGAAAGAATTAAAGTGAAGTCGCTCAGTCGTGTCCAACTCGTTGCAACCCCATGGAATGTAGCCCACCAGGGTCCTCCATCCATGGGATTTTCCAGGCAAGAGTACTGGAGTGGGTTTCCATTTCCTATTCCAGGGGATCTTCCTGACCCAGGGATCAAACCGGGGTCTCCTTGTTGCAGGCAGATGCCTTACTGTCTGAGCCACCAGGGAAGCTAAGGCAGAAACTAAGGCAGATATTGTACGTTAGCTATCAGGCCTTTGCCCAGCAAGTTTAGTCCTGGTGGACCTGACTCCTATACCCTTCTCCACTGGTCTATCGTAATGAATCCAACACACCCTCCAGTGGAAGCCATCTGTGATATTCCTAGAAAAAATGGTATAGATGATTGCACTTGCAAAACAGAAATAAAAGTGTAGAGAATAAACATATGGACACCAAGGGGAAAAGATGGGTAGTGGGATAATTGGGAGATTAGGATTGACATGTATACACTATTGGTACTATGGATAAAATAGATAATTAATAAGAACATACTGGATAGCACAGGGAAATTACTCAATGCTCTGTGGTGACCTAACTGGGAAGGAAATTAAAAAAGAGGGGATATATGTATACATGTAGGTATGTATACATATACATATGATTCATTTTGCTGTACAGCATTAACTAACACATAGTAAAGCCACTATAGCATTGTAAAGCAACTATACTCTATCAATAATTAATTTAAAAATTACTATAATCTATTTCTGGAGAAGGCAATGGCACCCCACTCCAGTACTCTTGCCTGGAAAATCCCTCGGGCAGAGGAGCCTGGTAGGCTACAGTGCATGGGGTCACTAAGAGTCAGACACGACTGAGCGACTTCACTTTCACTTTTTACTTTCATGCATTGGAGAAGGAAATGGCAACCCTCTCCAGTGTTCTTGCTTAGAGAGCCCCAGGGACGGGGGAGCCTGGTGGGCTGCCGTCTATGGGGTCGCACAGAGTTGGACACGACTGAAGTGACTTAGCAGCAGCAGCAGCAGCAGCAGAATCTATTTCACCTGACTCTCAGGGTAGCTTTCTGTCCATACCTCCTTACTATTTACAGCCAGAGAACTTCCCTAACAAGAAAAACTTCTCAGAAGGTCTAAGGTCTGCATTGTGGGTAAGTACTTAAGAATTGGTGATGTAACCTGAGATTCTTTGCTCTTAAAACTGCATATAAGGATAAGCTTCTGCCCTCTGATATATGCTGGTTTCAGCCAGTTAACAACAATCACGAGACATGTTATAGTTTTATTTTGGTACATGCTCTTCTGGTCACAGCAAAAACCAGGAAACAAAGTTTGTTCTTTCTAACCTTTGGCATCATTTAATATTACTGGGCACTCATCATGTGCATGTATTTATATAAGTAACATTTACTTAAATTTTAAGTCAATCAAATTTATTGAAACATTCAAAAGGAGAGTTCAATTTCATTCCACGGGTGCCAAATATTTATGATCTACCATTCATCTCCCTAATTAGCTTGTACAAACAAAGCAATTTGCTTAAAACAATAGATGACCAGATTGTCTTTCACATACTTTAAAGATAACTTATAGGAATACAACTAGGACTGTGTCTGGCAGAGAAGAGGTACTCAAGAAGTGTTAGAGCTGTTTTTTTCTGGATTAAAAAAGAAAATTAGCATTCAGAACAGCCCCTTTGAATTTAATCACTCATTTGCTTTCTGGTATTAGTTAATATGGATGTGGTTGAAACTATCATATCTTGAAGATGTTGAGTTTATTCACAATTGTCCTTGATTTTGAGCATCCAGAATGAATTGGTGATGTGGAAGTGGTGAGAATCTGTGGACATGATGGGGTTGCCCTGGGTGTGAGAATCACAATGAAAAGGAGTATCAAACCAAGCAAAATGAACCCCAGTTTGTAAAACACAAGATTTTACAAGAAATAAGGAAAGAAAGCAAGTGCCTTCCCAAAGGTAGCAATTCTGTAAAGGAAGAAATTAGATGGATATAACGGTTTAGATGTTAAGTTCTAAAGAAGATAATCAGAAGTGACCAGAATTCAGTGAGGTTGAGATCCACAGCCTGTGTATTGAGCACCTTTAATGAACAAAACAGTGGGTGAAAGAGCCCTGGGCCACAGTTTAGAAAACTGTTAGAATCTCTTTGAGAAAAATAGAGAGAGGAATCTGAAGATTCTTTGTGTCTACTCACGATACAACTGACTGAACTCAGCTTTAAAAAGAAACCCCAGGGAGCAAAACTTTGGTATATTTATAAGTGTGCAGAGTACTGGGCCTGCATTTTTGACTACACATAGAAAGTCCCCAGTAAATGAGTATTTTTTGTGCAGTTTATGTAACCTATGAATTAATAATATGTGAATAAATGGGCTGTAAAACCAAAGATAAATATCACACACAAAGAGCCTAAAACAAAGCATATGTCAGAATGGTGGCATGAAGTCTAACATCCAGATATGAATTTAGAAACAAAACAAAAAAGCTAAGCAAAGATCACAAGAAAAAGAAGGCTTAATGGCTTAAATGGTACCTGAAAATAGAGGCAGAGTCCGTGGGGACAGTCCTCATTTTGGGGGAAGGCTCAAGTGATCAGGGAACCTAAATGAAAGCCAATCAGAGGGGCTGACTTGGATGGGAAAGGCCATGGAGTTAAGTTCTAGAAACTTGTTTACAGGACCCCTTCTTCAGACAATTTGTTAAGTATTCTCTAGTTTGACATTTGCATCAGTTATCTCACTTACAAGACGGAAAAAAAAATTCTATGAAATGTGATGATATCAGAAAGCTGTGGGGGAAAAGAGAGGATTCAAGCACCAAATGATTGAAGCAAATTGAAAGTTACAGTGATGGGCCAGGTTGGCGTGTACAAACTTATACAAAGAATGTAAAGTTTTATATAGGGTTCAAAAAGGCAGGATAGTGATTCAGCTCCTAGAAATTTATGTTGCCATTTATTTTTCACTTGATCCTAAACTTATATAATGCAGGCGCGTGCACACACACACACACACAGTCATCTGAGTCTACATGTAAAAAAATATAATGCCAAAATTAAGTACTCTTTTCTTCTCTACTGGTTCATATTTTATAAGGTCTATTGTGTCCTATAGTGACTTCATTATGAAAGACCCTGAAGCAAGGAATTGGAAAGTTTTTGCCCAGAGGAGACATCAATTTAGGGTGTCAGTAGTGTCTTCAACCAGTTGAAGGCATAATATGGAGGAAGATTTGACTAATTGTATTATTCGAGAATATAGAAGACAATGGGCAAAAGTACAGGACATGGTTCAGTTATAATATAATGAATCATATTTTATCAGTGGCAATGTTCAGCAATAATCAGCCAACCTCAGGACGTGAGGATCTCTGCTGCTGCTGCTGCTGCTAAGTCACCTCAGTCGTGTCCAACTCTGTGTGACCCCATAGACGGCAGCCCACCAGGCTCCCCTGTCCCTAGGATTCTCGAGGCAAGAACACTGGAGTGGGTTGCCATTTCCTTCTCCAATGCAGGAAAGTGAAAAGTGAAAGGGAAGTCACTCAGTCATGTCCCACTCTTCGCAACCCCATAGACTGCAGCCCACCACGCTCCTCCATCCATGGGATTTTCCAGGCAAGAGTATTGGAGTGGGGTGAGGATCTCTAGCCGCTCCTAAGGGCTGGTTGACTATTGCCAATGAAGGAGCATGGATAATAGATTCTTTATGTTTTTTCCTCCTCTAAAGTAAATAGCACAGACAGTAGAAAAATCATGGAATCAGAAAAGCTTGTATCCCACATATATACCATCTCTGTAATGTCAGCTCTTTAAACCTCGATGAAAACTATTTTCAAATCTGCTTTACTGTTTTCAGGGAAATTAGATTAAATAACCTCTGTAAAGGACCCATCACAAAGTGGATGCAAAATAAATCATGGAAATATATATAATTCTATGATAGTAATGATACAGTCTCTACAGAGTAAAACTGGCAAATTTCTTAAATATCTTCCACCAGATAGAAGAAAAGAAACACAGGAGAAATCTAGTGATATCCTTTTCACTTTCTGATCTGACCTCTAAAGCAAAACTACAGGTCAGCCTCTGAGGACCTTCTGATCCCCTCAGCAAGTGAAACTCCATCTGTAGAAAACATTTACTTGAATTAAAATAATTTCATAGATGAGTCAGCTCTCTGATGGAAAGAAAATCAAAACCAATAAATTAATTAAAATTCTAAAATCTAGGTTCAGACAAGTACTATAAGTCTACAGATATAAATATGCACAATTGCAAGCAGGGGTTGTTTTTGCTTTACTGTTTCATTTTCCTTCAAGTATTATCTGAAGAAGGGGTCCTTTACAGAAAGAAAAATACTATCATTCTATCATTTAAAATACTCTTTAGAGGTTAACCCATGAAAGTTGATGCTTGATCAATAACTTTGGAAATTGCTTTACCTTTCAGCTTTCTCTTTACAAAAAAAAAAAAAAAAAAATGGAGAGACTTTAGGTAGCTTAGTTTACAGACTAATTTTTTTAATTCATTAAATATCCTTTAAGTGTTAGTGAATTATGAATTACAATTTAAAATTTGTATCTTTAAATGCAAGAGAAATTGTGCTGGGTCCTCATTATGAATTTACCCAACAAACCACAACTAAAATACTCATTAAAAAAGGCACTTATTCTACAGAGTAACTTCCTTGAACACAGTGCTAGGGGGAAAAAGAAAAGAAAAGGACGCTCTGGTGTAGACAGAGTGAAGAATATAGCTTTACTTAGAGAACTTGACAAAACAGCTCAAAATTATGCACAAAAATTATTTCGAAGACACTTCACATAAACTTCTTTTTTTCCTGTCAAGTTTGAGAGCAGATGAAAGACATTTGCTATACTAAAAGCAATAGCTTTCACCTGATCTGTGAACTCTGCCAACTTCAAGGATCTGGGAAAAACCAGTGCAATGAGCAGTGGTTCCTGGACAACAGGAGACGCGAAGCTTATGCAAAGATCTTAGAAACTTAATCCAAACAATGATCACCAGAGACAGGAGAACAGAAAGAAAATATGGAGGGAAGGTACAGGCGGGAGGGGGGCCTGGGAGGGAGGGGGGAAGAACAGGGACATTTGGTGATGAACCATATGTGCGTGGTTTGAAAGACATGACTGAATTGTTTTTGGTGCAGTATTATTCTGACATTTCGAATGAGGCAATTTTCCATTTCCATTAATGTACTGCCAAATAGAAGGGGAACTGTCGCGAATTAAAGACTAAAGAAAGCTGTTCCTCAAAGTTGTATTAAATCATTGCTGATGAACTCATTAAGATCAAATTAATGAGGTAAATTGTACTAGGATTAACCGGCAAGAAAACCCAAGCAAGATTATACAACTTCACTAACTCTAAGCAGCCCATTGTGAAGCCCTGTCAGCACATAATGGGTACGTGAGAGCTCTTTCTTACTCTCTGTAAATCTCTCAGTCTCCTCTGAAAGGACTCGGGATTACCTGAGATGAGAACAAATGTGAAGCTCCTAACAACCAGAAGACATTAGAGAAAATAACCCCCCATACTCACCTCCCCCAAATTTCAAATAGGAAAACAAGCTAAAAGTTGCCTACTTCGAAGTAAGATAAGAAGCAGAGGCAAATTGTCTGTGATCTAGACAGAGGATGAGATGGTTGGATGGCAACACCGATTCAATGGACATGAGTTTGAGCAAACTCCCGGAGATGGAGAAGGACAGAAGCCTGATGTGCTACAATCCATGGGGTTGCACAGAGCTGGACATGACTTAGCAACTGAACAACAACAGATTATGCATTTATCACACCCACCTCCACATTAGACCCCCAATCTAATCTCAGGAGAGAAGATCATTATAACTGTACACATGCGTCTTCTCATTTTACTGGAAGTAGACATGATTGCCTTCCTCAATTGAGGGTGGAAGATCCTCTCTGTGATCTTTAGTTCAGTTCAGTCGCTCAGTAGTGTCCGACTCTTTGCGACCCCATGAATCGCAGCGTGCCAGGCCTCCCTGTCCATCACCATCTCCCGGAGTTCACTCAAACTCATGTCCATCAAGTTGGTGATGCCATCCAGCCATCTCATCCTCTGTCATCCCCTTCTTCTCTTGCCCCCAGTCCCTCCCAGCATCAGAGTCTTTTCCAGTGAGTCAACTCTTCACATGAGGTGGCCAAAGTACTGGAGTTTCAGCTTTAGCATCATTCCTTCCAAAGAACACCCAGGGCTGATCTCCTTCAGAATGGACTGGTTGGATCTCCTTACAGTCCAAGGGACTCTCAAGAGTCTTCTCCAACACCACAGCTCAAAAGCATCAATTCTTCAGTGCTTGGCTTTCAGTCCCCTCTAATTAATTTCATGTTTCAGATGGAGGATCTGAAAAATTATTTTTAAAGCTTCCAAAATCCTCCAAGATTAGAAGCTATTTATAGTAATATAATCAGTTACAGAACAACTCAGACTTTTCATCTCTATACTATTCTCAGCATTAGAGTTCTAAGGGTTGAAGACAGCTGGGAAAAAACAACTAGCCAACCAACTAACAAAAAGGCAGTAACAATAAGCTCCATAATTTTCCAGTGGCCACAGTCTACATCTTACCTTGAGTCCACAGTCTAGAACTCACCATTAAAGTCTGGGTAACTTTTTATATGATGATGTTGTGTCCTCTCATGATACATTCATCACTGGTATTTTGATGTCTTCTTGCTGCCATGGAAAGTAGAGACTCAAGTCAGAACTCCAAATGGCTAGTCCAAGACCATCTCCTTTCTCCTCCCCATGGTATCTCCAGTATCTAGCAGGGTGTTTAGCAAGTCAGTTCAGTTCAGTTCAGTCACTCAGTCATGTCTGACTCTTTGTGACCCCATGAATCACAGCACGCCAGGCCTCCCTGTCCATCACCAACTCCTGGAATTCACTCAAACTCAAGTCCATTGAGTCATGATGCTATCCAGCTATCTCATCCTCTGTCATCCCCTTTTTCTCCTGCCCCCAATCCCTCCAAGCATCAGAGTCTTTTCCAATGAATCAACTCTTCACATGAGGTGGCCAAAGTACTGGAGTTTCAGCTTTAGCATCATTCCTTCCAAAGAACACCCAGGACTGATCTCCTTTAGAATGGACTGGTTGGATCTTTTTTGCAGTCCAAAGGACTCTCAAGAGTTTTCTCCAACGTCATATTTCAAAAGCATCAATTCTTCGGTGCTCAGCTTTCTTCACAGTCCAACTCTCACATCCATACATGACCACAGGAAAAACCATAGCCTTGACTACACAGACCTTTGTTGGCAAAGTAATGTCTCTGCTTCCGAATATGCTATCTAGCTTGTCATAACTTTCCTTCCAAGGAGTAAGCGTCTTTTAATTTCATGCCTGCAGTCACCATCTGCAGTGATTTGAGCCCCAAAAAATAAAGTCTGACACTGTTTCCACTGTTTCCCCGTCTATTTCCCATGAAGTGATGGGACCAGATATGAGGCACATAATGAGTGCTTTTTTAAAATGGAGGAATTAATAACAATATTATGTACTTAATTGTAGAATTCTTCCCACATATCAACAGTCATTTAAAATTTCTAGAAATACTGGTTCTCACTTGGGATTTAGATATAACAGAATCATGTCTTAGATGAAAATTAATCAGCTGATTTTTCTCTTTTTTTTCAGTCATTAAAGTCCAGCTTCCCCAAAATGTTTCCGTCAGAGTATGTTGTTATATGGTTTTTAAATTTTCAACTGAAATTCAGTTCAACTTGTATATAAAATCCTGTTTTAAAAGTAAAATTTCAAAAATAAATAAATAAATAAAAGTAAAATTTCATTTGGGTTCAATGTAAATGACTGGGTCATTCATATTTATATAGCATTTTTTAAATTTTATTTTATTTTTAAACTTTACATAATTGTATTAGTTTTGCCAAATATCAAAATCAATCCACCACAGGTATACATGTAGAATTTTTAATCTCATGATCCTAATGTCCATTTACATTTGTGTTCCAACATAGGGCAGGATGGAATTATTGTTCCCATATTACAGACACTGAAATAAATACCTGTAAATATGACTAGCCCAGCAGGCTCCTCTGTCCATGAGATTTCCCAGGCAAGAACACTGGAGTGGGTTGCCATTCCCTTCTCCAGGGGATCTTCCTGACCCAGAGATTGAACCTGGGTCTCCTGCATTGCAGGCAGATTCTTTACCTACTGAACCACCTGGGAAGCCCCCAAATATATAATATTCAGTAAATCACCAAGTCAGGTAAATTTGAAACTCAGGATCAAATCCATTATTCTTTTTCCAACTAGTCACAACATATGCAACCTCTTTTTTCTTAAAATTTTAATTTTCTATTGTAATTTAGTTTCCTTCATAAAGCATCTAACTTCTGCTTGCTGTGCTGTGCTCAGTAGTGTCCAACTTTTTATGACCCCATGGACTGTACCCCACCAGGCTCCTCTGTCCATGGGGATTCTCCAGGCAAGAACACTGGCGTGGGTTGCCATGCCTTCCTCCAGGGAATGTTCCCAACCCAGGGATCGAACCCAGGTCTCCTGCATTGCAGGTGGATTCTTTACCATTTGAGCCAACAGGGAAGCCCAAAAATGCTGGAGTGGGTAGCCTATCTGTTCTCCTGCAGAACTTCCCAACCCAGGAATTGAACCAAGGTCTTCTGCATTGCAGGCAAATTCTTTACTAGTTGAGCTACCAGGGAAGCCCCTAACTTCTGTTTACTACACTTTAAATGAAAATGTTCAGATAAATTGTTCCACCTATTCCAAGGTCATTCAATATGGCCAGTTGCTATTAAACCAGTGCTAAATAAGTTCTGTTGAAGTCAACTGGAACCCAAGAAAGGCATTTGCTGTAAAGTCTGAAGTCAGTGTAGGTCTCTGACTCAAAGCTGTAGCCACTTTAGAACAATTAAAAGGATTACTGAATGCTGGCAAGGGAATGCCACTTAGCCCTTTCCATTTGAAAGACTGTAACATGGAAAATGATTTTGTCTAGACATTGTTACCTCAAATTGTTTATAAACACTAAATTCAATATATTATAAACAAAATGTATGAAATAAAGATGAACTACCTTTGACTTTTAAATCAGACAATTCCGTTTGTTTTTGCAATCTTTCATGGCTGCAGCTTACTGACCTGATGATTATACCCACAGAAAAAGTGACCTTACCAAAAGAGACAATTTCAGAGAAGAAACCTAAAAAAATCTCGTTTGCTTTGTTTTGTTTGTTGGTTGTTATTTTTCAAAGTATTTTTTAATCATTTGTTTTATAGATGAACCAAAAACTTTGGCTGAAACAAAAACTAAGTCAACTTGCTTGAAAATGTTCTGGTCTAAGGGGGCATTTTCCCAGGTTCATTCCTTTTTTTTTTTTTGCACAAGGTCAGACCTCCTATTGAATGTTGTTTCCCGAAATGAGGATGCTTCATTTATAATCCAAGTAAAGTCACCAAGGACCATAAATAGCTTCCTGACCTCACTGGAGCTGAGCTCCATGCTCTGTTAGCTGGCTAAGCAGAGCATAGTGAAGGCCCATCTAACCCTGGGTATGTACACTTCCAATGATTTCTACCTGCATTCATGCTTATGAGGCTCACCAAAATACGAAAGGAGTATCCCCTTTTCTGTCCTCTGGCTTTAGAAATGGCTTTTTCATCAGTATAATGCTATACTTAGAACCTTTTCCAATGATCCCTTTATGCTTTCTTTCCTGATTTACATTGACATCTACTTACTTTACCATAATACCATTCACAGTTTTAACAAAATGAACATGTTAGAATCAGATTGTTTTTATTTAAGAATAGATTTTGCTTGTAAATAGCATGAGATGGACAACTTCATTTGCACATGATTCTCTATCTGCCCTATGAATGCAGAAAGACCTTCCTTCTAATTCTGGACTTGCATTTTATAAATTTAAGAATTTAAAAGAATCAGTTTCATCTTTGTGGTAGCTTAACAATGACAATTTTCCCAATGAAGTACATTAGTAAAAAATATCCAAGGAGAAGCTTGTGTATGCTCAGCAGCTGCAGTCTTGTCTGGCTCTTTCTGTGGCCCACCAGGCTCCTCTGTCCATGGGATTCTCCAGGCAAGAATACTGGAGTGCGTCCTCCTCCAGGGAATTTTCCCAACCCAGGGATCAAGGAGAAGCTTATGTCAACTCAATTCGCCCCTGACAATTTTAGTGTCTCCTAGACCTTTCATGCCGATTGCCATAGCTTGCTTTCCAATATGATAATACTCTATAGTCTTTCTACTTAAATCTCACCACCTACCTCTTCAAAATACTCTTTAAAAATATATTTGTTTATTTGGCTTCACTGGTTCTTAGTTTTAGCATGTGTGATCTAGTTCCCTGACCAGATATCAAACCTGGGCCCCCTGCTTTAGGAGCATGGAGTGCCGGCTACTGGACCCCCTGAAAAGTCCCATCAAAATATTCTTGAGTATTCTCACTAATTATAGGAGACCTTTTTATTCTTCTTCTTATATAGTTTGCTTTGGCAAGTCATAGCTATTTCTTCATAACTGATTATCATGTTTGATAGGATCTAAATTTGAACTTCTTTACCGAAAAATATATTTCCTCTAATTTCATGCTTGGGGAATTTTGTTTTATTTTCTATATAAGTTGCTATAACCTTAAGGTAAGTTCAGCACACAATTTCCTGTCTGGCACCTGTCCAAGTACAAACATTCCCATTGGGAGGCATCCCTATGAGGGGCACTGCAGCTTGACACCTCACCACCTCAGATTGATGAATCTTTTTTCAGACATTTATTCATGTCTCTTGATAACTGCCACTAAATTCTTTTCCTCAGACTTGGCTTGTCTTACAGCAAGACAACTCCACACCCAATTCTCTAGCTGCAACCTCTATGTCTTCTAATCAGTACATACTATCTCTGCTAAAATAAATCTCTTGGATTTAACATTTAGTTCCTTCCCCAAATCCTTGCATTATCTTTCCGAAGCTTTCCCCAAGTGACACGACAGATACAAGTGAAGTTACATTCTGCCTTGTATGTGCAACCCACTTTCATGTACTATCTTCTCAAGTGCCATTTGCATACTTGTGTGTTTCTGTCTTTCATATTTGCCCCATAGCCATAGAGACATGAAAGTAACAACCTCAGAGATAGGCAAACTGACCTCACTAATTGTTCATTACTGCTAAGCATAGTGATATTGAATTACATTGCATCTCCTTCTTTTAGCTCCTCTAAAATTCAAGGCTTTCTCCTTTAAACAACATTCTCCTCCCATCTCTCGCTCTAGACACCTTTCCATGAGTAACACATTCAATTCAGAACCCAGGCTAACTCTTTCAGAACATACTAGTGATGGATCCGGGAAGCTTATTCTGTATCCAGAAGTTATCTTAAAGGAAGGAGATAAGAATGCTGAATGCATAGTTGTTGGTGTCAGAGAAAGTCAAGTTTGAATCTGTTTTGTTACTTAAGTATTGTGCAAACAACTTAAGCATTCTGTCCTTCAATTTCTCCATCTATAAAGTGAAGATAATAATAAAGCTGAAAGTGAAAATATTAGTCACTCAGCCATGTGTGACTCTTTGCAAACACATGGACTGTAGCCTGCCAGGCTCCTCTGTCCATGGGATTATTCAGGCAAGAATACTGGAGTGGGTTGTCATTTCCTTCTCCGGGGAATCTTCCCAACCCAGGGATCACACCCAGGTCTCCTGCATTGCAGGAAGACTCTTCACTGTCTGAACCACAGGGGAAGCCCAATAATAAAGCTATCCTATTGCTATTTACAACAACATGGATAAACCTTAAGGGCATTATGCTAAGTGAAATAAGTCAGAGAAAGACAAACAACATTACATAATCTCTCATTAAGTGGAATCTTTAAAAAACAAACAAGCTCATAGATACAGAGAACAGATCAAGGGGGAAAAATCTTTTTTAAATAAAAAATAAAATAAATAAATCTATCTTATATACTGCTATTTTGCATATGAAGCATATTTAGTATAATACCCTCCATAAAATAAGTATAAAAACTACCAATAGAATTTCACATACTGCATTTGAGCATCTACTATGGATCTAAAATCAGATTATATTTTAGGGTTAAATAAAATATTATGACCAAGAATGTTCCAAAAGGAATTTTCTTAATATATCTATGTTAATAATCAGAATATCATGGAAAACTTCATAGTTGAAAGCAGCTCAGAGAGACGAATTAGGGCTTCCCAGGTGGCACTAGTGGTAAAGGTCTCCTGGCCAATTCAGGGGTTCTTTCCCTGCACTGGGAGGATCCCCTGGAGGAGGGCATGGCAACCCACTCCAGTATTCTTACCTGGAGAATCTCATGGACAGAGGAGCCAGGCGGGCTGCAGCCCATGGGGTTGCAGAGTTGGACACGACGGAAGTGACTGAGCACACAGGCAGGCAGGGAGATGAATCAGCTGTTTGAGGACTCACGGTAGGTTTGTTACAGTCTTGGACAGGAACTCAGAGTAACTGACTTCTAGCTAAGTGCGCTTTTCTTATACAGAATGAGAGGTGATCAACTCTTCTCTGAGAATTAGTCCTACTTCTCATTTAGGGGGAAAAAAAAACCCAACACATTTTTTTGGGGAAATACAAGTAATTCTGAATCCTTAACTCAGAAAGTCAACTGAGCTGCTTTAAGAAGAAAAATGGTCACATTTGAAGGTAAATGGCCCATCAGCTGCCAAGACAACTTCAGCTAAAACCAATGTCTATGGTCCGGAAAAGTGCTCTACTATACCTCCTCTTCTCAGCACAGACCTCGGTCTCATAACAGTTATTTCTTCTCATTGAACTTTTCCTTTGTTGTTATTACTGAGCATTGTAATTAAACATTCTTCCTGAATCTGCCTGGCAGCTGCCACTGTGTTCTAAGGAACCATTCATAGCCCTGGGCATTATTATCCTAATCCTCTATTATAAAGAAAAATACTTTATGCCAAAAATCAGATACAAATACTGAAAAGACTTAACATTTTGTTTTATTAGATTGAGTATTAATGGACATTTTGGGGTTGGGGATGGGTCCAGTTCTTTAAGACACTAGGACCTCTGTTAGATTAAAATAAGCTCGCAATTTTGAGTTCTACTTGAGTTATATTCAGCTTATGTGTTAACTTCAACATAGCTTGGGAAGCATTCACTGAACTGAATATTCATATGGTGTGCATGATACAGACACTGAACCCAATTTAGTAAATGAATACTTGTAATTTCACCAAATCCCCGCTGAGAGATTATTATGCAGATTTATGAGGGAATATCACTGAAGCAATTCTTGGCTATGTCTTCAGTCACCAAGGATTCAAAGTATGTAAACCTCACAAAATTTCCAGTGTATTCACTGCTACCAGTATCATCTTCTGAACTTTTCTGACATTACCTCTCACTCTCTGTCTCATTTCTAATTTTCCCTTCGATATTCTTGCCCTTGAGCAAAGAGCCAGCATCATAACACCTACGAGCACTGCCAAGTTCCTCCTGACAATATCCTGGCTGCCATAATGCCAGCAATCTGTTCCAATCCTGTCACTGCAAAATCTCATTAAAGGCAAAAGGATGCCCGAACACAAGTTATAGGTACACAGTAAGAGCAGGCTCGTGTTTCATGTTTCCAGGAGTGGCTGTGCCCAGTGCTGAGGGCCCCTAATGTCTCTCAAGAAGTCACATATTGGCAAAGAGTCAGCCTCAGAGAGCAAAAGTTGCACAAACTGCAGAGTAGAGACGTATTCCCCTTGAAGGATGTCTAACAGGTCCTAGTGATCAGGTTCTGAACCAGCACATTTTCCCAAAAGCATGTGCAAAGGGAGATGTTCCACAGGCTGGTTGAATAATACCAGAAGTGCACACTAGGAGACCTGGATTCTGAGTTAAGCCCCATGATTAATTATCTCTTGGTCACCCTGGAAGAGTCACTTAAATTCCCTGCACCTCACATTCCCAGGCTATTGGAATATCTGGTCTTCAATTTGATGAGGATTTTATACAATTTACAAGTGAGGAAAAAGACCTCATAATTTTATAAATGACAAACCCCTACTCATACTACAAATTAATAGGAGATCCAGAAATGTGTAGTTCCAAGAACACCAGCTCATGAAATGACAAACACTTAAGTCTGTGCAATAGTTCAGATCTTAAAAAGTGATCATTGTGTCTCTGTGAATGTCCATTGCAAGTTTATAGAAAACTCCAAATAACCAGGGCAAATCTCTTCATTATAACCGGCAGAATTGTCTTACTAATATCCACTTCTCTAGCCTTACTTCTTTCTGCATCCTACTGGAATTCTCTTTTTCTGGGATTAAAACCTAAAAGATATTTCTGTAGCAATATATACCATGACACAGTGTTACAGTTAACAGTTTGGGCTTTGGACTGAAGCAGCTTATAGTTCTAATCTCAGCTTCCTTACTGTCTTAACTTCTTTAAGTCTAAATCATACTAGTAGCAACCTCTTTGGGTAGATGTGAAAATTAACAAGATATTGAAAGTAAAGTCCTCAGCACTGGGCTTGGTACTTAGAAACACTTAATAACCTTCAGTTCGTCTTCTTTTTCTTCTTCTTATTACTTCAAAGAAACTCTATGCCAATCTTTGGGAAAATTGTGAGGTACTATTCGTCTAAGAATAACCCTTGGGGAAAAGGGTTGAAGAGAGATGAGACAGAAGTTTTTTTTTTGTTTTTTTTTTTTTTTTACTGGCTTTATATATTGGGCTGGCCAAAAAGTTCAACTGGGTTTTTCTATAAGATGTTATGGAAAACTCTGAATTAACTTTTTGGCCAATGTGGTGCATAGCTGTGTAAGATTGAATGAGCCATTTAACTTTTCACAGTTTGTTTCTTCAATTACAAAACAGAGAAAATAACACTGATGTTTATGTGAAGATGAACTGAAGTAGTACTAATACCTATGAAAGAACACACCCAGAAAAACTTTGGGGTCAACTGAAGTGGACGATGGGGCCCCAATACAAGGACCAGAACTTAGAACCATATTCATAGGGGTGCAGTCAGCAGTCAGGGCTATAGAGTCCTCCAGGGCCTACCAAAAAGGAGCAAAAACACTCTGACTGCAATCAATCATAATAACTAGGCCTTTGTTAATCAACATGTGGTTCAGAAACCAGTAGCATCAGCCTCACCTGGAAATCTGTTCGAAATGCAGAATCTCAGGTCACACCCCAGACTTATAGAGTTCAAAACTGTCAACTTAATAAGTTCCCTGGGTGACTCGTCTCCTGTGCATATTAAAGTTTGAGAAATCTGAAAAAAAATTGGTATAGATGATCTTACTTATAAAGCACAGATGTAGAAAACAAACGTATGGATACTGAGGGGGGAAAGGGGGATGAGCTAAATTGGAAAATTGGGATTGACATAAATACACTACTGACATTGTGTATAAAATAGATAACTCATGAGGATCTACTGTATAGCTCAAGGAATCCTACTCAGTGCTCTGTGGTGACCTAAATGGAAAGGAAACTCAAAAAAGAAGGGATACATTTATACATATAGCTGATCCATTTTGCTGGAGAGTAGGAACTAACATGACATTGTAAAGCAACTGCACTCCAGTAAAAATTAAAAGAGGAAAAAGGTTTGGGAAACACTTTCCTAGACCATCTATAAACTATAGTCTATACAAGCAAAAGATAGGTAGGAAAAAAAGACAAGGGAATCTTTCAGTAGAGTTGTCAGCTCATTGCGGGGAGGGGGCGTGGCATGACATTGGGTTTTTGTTTCTCCCACCAAGGGGTTTGGGGCTTCCCAGGTGACGGGGAGGTAAGGAATCTACCTGCCAATGCAGGAGACACAGGAGCTGTGAGTTCAGTCCTTGGGTCAGGAACACTCTCTGGAGGAGGAAATGGCAACCCACTGTAGTGTTCTTGCCTGGAGAATCCCATGGACAGAGGAGCCTGGCAGCCTACAGTCCATGGGGTTGCAAAGAGCTGGACAGGAGTTTTAACTAAGTTGGGGGAGGGTTAGGTAGATGGGGCATGCTATGAATGTTGTGTTCCCCCAACACTCGTATGTTGAAACCTAATCCCTAGTGCAATGTTATTTGGAAGTGGAGCTCTCGGGAGTTGAACAGGTCACAAATGGGATTAGTGCCCTTACAAAAAAAGATCCAGAGAGTTACTTCACCCATTCTAGCACAGGAGGACGCAGTGAAAAGACAGAGTCTATGACCCTCACCAGACACCAGATTTGCAGGTGCCTTGATCTTGGTCTTTTCAGCCCCGAGAATGGTGAGAAATAAAATTCTGCCACCTGTAAGTCACCCAGTCTGTGGGGTTTTGTTACAGCAGCCCAAACAGACTAAATGAGCATCAGATGAATCATTTGAGACAATGAGGGGTTTCTTCAAGAAGGGGGAGTTGGCATTTGGATAGCTAACTTTTTGGTCAATTTGTGATTGCCTGACACAAGAAAGAAGAAATTGGAGATAGCAGAGTAGACAGAGAAGCAGCAGCCAAGAGGGCAACCTGCTACCTTACATTCTAAGGGCCAGACGCCTGAGTGTCCGTACACCAGGCAGCACTGCTGGAGACAAGTCAGGTTGGAGCTGCCCGATTTGCCTTAGATTTCCTAGTTCTAGAAACACCAAACTGATGACTTGACCCCCCATGTCCTGTTTCATCAGTAAAACCTCCTCACCTCTCTTCTTGTTTTGCAGACGGAAAGACAGGCTGCGAGTGTACAGTGTTCCAGGAGAAGCAGGACTTGGAAAGACCTGGGAGCATTTTCCACTGGGACTTTGCCTCTGAATGTGAGGAAGTCATGCTGACTTCCTCTGAGTTTTCTTACTTTGTTATGTTTGCTCATTTCCAAGATCTCTAGCTTGCTCTCCCTATGCTGAAAGAGGACACTCTTAGAGCTGAGGCCATGTTTTGGTTTTAATTGGCAGTCTCATCCCACCTGGCCCAATGTCTTAGGCATGTGTGTGTGCATGCTCGGCCGTGTCTGACTCTTTGCGACCCCATGGACTATAGCCCGCCAGGCTCCTCTGTCCATAGAATTCTCCAGGTAAGAATACTGGAGTGGGTTGCCATTTCCTCCTCCAGGGGATCTTCCTGCCCCAGGGATCTAACCCAAGTCTCCTACATCTCCTGCATTGACAAGAGGATTCTTTACCAATGAGCCACCTGGGAAGCCCATCTTAGGCATACTAGAGGCTAAGTCAGTGTGAATTGAATTGAATTCTTAAGTATGTGAAAACATTAAAACTTTGAAAGTTCATATGACCCTGCCCTAAAACTAATAAAGATCAGTATAAACATATGGAGGGTGGCGAATAAAAAGAGAAAGAGTTTATTATAGAGTAAGAGCGCAAATAACATTTTTATAAGGTTTTTTTTATGTGGACCATTTTTACATTTTTTATTTTTATTTTATTTTATTGAATTTCTTACAACATTGTATTATGCTTTAGTTTTTTGGCCATGAGGCATGTGGGATCCTAGCTCCCCAACCAAGGATGGAACCCACTCCCTGTGCATTGGAAGGCAAAGTCTTAACCACTGGCCTCCAGGCAAGTCCCCAGCAATTAACATTTTTATTCATGTAAAGTATTTTAGTTTCTTCTTTTTGCAACCACAATTTGGTTCTATGTCTTGGGCCTTTAAAAGCTGAATACTTTAACATCATCGAGTTATGTCTTTGCTCTCTGACTTATGTGCAGGCAAACACATCTAGTATGAAGAACTCAGGTACATAAATGAAGGGATTCTGCATTTTTACAGGGTCTCCATCACCCACTTCTTGTGTTTCCTTGCAAATCACAAAGTCTAAATTTTGAATTAAAAATACAAAGGAAGGAATGAAACTTGGGCTCTATAGAAATAGTTACAATAACCTTTAGATAACAGCCCTTTAATCAACCTAAGTCATGTTGACCTGCCTTCTGATACATCATCTCCAGGAGTATGTACCCAGGAGGACTGGCATGAATCAGAGACAAGCCACAAAATTCACTCCGTATGACACCACTAGGAAGCATTTCCAAGTCTGTGGGGGCATAGGAAATACACACTTCATTTTTAACTACTGTATTTTTTCCACAGTTCCCTTTCTTTCTACAGAAAATCGTCACTTCCACAACCTCACTCTCTTTTGGAACTGTCCCTGACCAGCATCCCACAATAAAATAGTAAGAACAGAATGGATATATTTGTATTCTATTTTTTCCTACTCTCCAGACGGGAGTTGCTCTTTCTCCAGTAATTTCAGAACATGTCCCTGATAGTTCCTCTCCCTCCTTTGTATTAACTCTGCTGTGTGATGGGGTGAGTATGATGAGCTGGTAGAGAGGAAGGAGACATGGAAAGCACCCAGCAAGTTGCTCCCAGTTCCTCTCTGCTGCTGCTAAGTCGCTTCAGTCGTGTCCGACTCTGTGCGACCCCATAGACAGCAGTCCACCAGGCTCCGCCGTCCCTGGGATTCTCCAGGCAAGAACACTGGAGTGGGTTGCCATTTCCTTCTCCAATGCAATGCATGAAAGTGAAAAGTGAAAGGGAAGTTGCTCAGTTGTGTCCAACTCTTAGCGACCCCATGGACTGCAGCCCACCAGGCTCCTCCATCTAGCCACCTTCAACTCAGCATTACAAAGAAACAGAAAGTGCTTCACTTCAAAATGACGACAGCCTACTTGTTTCACACTGCATCTTCTGTCCAGCCCACCCTGCCCGGCCTCTGCTAATGACTCTCAGACTTTCAGAGCTTGTTTTCAAGAGATCTTGTCATGCTTACACACTTTGCTAAATACCACATGGATTCCTGCCCTGAGGGTCACTTCACTAACCAAATGAGAAGCAATCACCCGAAACAAAAGAGTGTTTGAAGCATGGGACAAAAGGGACTCAGGGATGTCCATAATGAAAGGTATATGATTTATACATCTAGGGACACCGGACACACACACGACTTCTTGGATATGTGTAAGAAACGAATGAAAAGGAGACAAAGGAGCAAACACATTATACTTCAAAAAAGGAGAGAATGGCAAGAAATTTTTAAAAGAGCTTATAAGCAGAATATTTAAAAATTATTCAAATGAGTATTTACAAAACAGAAACGTACAAATGGGAGAAGGGGGAAAGGGACAGTTAGGGAGTTTGGGTGGACATGTAAATACTGCTTTATTTAAAACAGATAACCAACAAGGACCTGGAACTCTGCTCAATATTATGTAACAACTCAAATGGGAAAAGATCTTAAAAAAGAACAGGTACATGTATATGTAAATAAATAAATTAAATTAAGTACAATAAAAAAGTCATCATACCTACCACAAAAAGAGCAATGAAGTGGGATTAATAAAATGTCAGTGAAGTGAAGTTGCTCAGTCATATCCGACTCTTTGCGATCCCATGAACTGTAGCCTACCAGGCTCCTCCATCCATGGAATTTTCCAGGCAAGAGTACTGGAGTGGATCGCCATTTCCTAATTAGTTAAAAAATGAGCACTTAAACATAGTGTCCTTGGTCTAAAGAAAATTGGTACTAAGTGATGGAAAACAGTAGAATGGGAGGAAAAAAAGAGAAAAGAAACAACCATTTTAACCTGGGATATTTATTTGTGCTTTTATTATTGACATTTTTTTCTTCACTTCTAGAATCCAACAAGAATGAATCAGCAGACAAACCTGAACTCAAAGACAGTCTACAAAATAACGGACTTGTCATCTTCAAAAGTGTCAAGCCCATCAGAGTGAAAGAAAGACTGAGAAATGTCCAGATCAAAGACAACTAGAGCGATATGACTCTTGAATGCAAAGCACAATCTAATAGTTTCTTTTGTACACATGATAATACCGGGACAACGAGCCCAAGGTAAGAAGGTCTATCAGTTCAGTTCAGTTCAGTCGCTCAGTCGTGTCCGACTCTGCGACCCCATGAATCGCAGCACGCCAGGACTCTCTGTCCATCACCAACTTCCGGAGTTCACCCAAACTCACATCCATTGAGTCTGTGATGCCATCCAGCCATCTCATCCTCTGTCGTCCCCTTCTCCTGCCCCCAATCCCTCCCAGCATCAGAGTCTTTTCCAATGAGTCAGCTCTTCGCGTGAGGTGGCCAAAGTACTGGAGTTTCAGCTTCAGCATCATTCCTTCCAAAGAACACCCAGGACTGATCTCCTTCAGAATGGACTGGTTGGATCTCCTTGCAGTCCAAGGGACTCTCAGGAGTCTTCTCCAATACCACAGTTCAAAAGCATCAATTCTTCAGCACTCAGCTTTCTTCACAGTCCAACTCTCACATCCATTCATGACTACTGGAAAAACCATAGCCTTGACTAGATGGACCTTTGTTGGCAAAGTAATGTCTCTGCTTTTCAATATGCTATCTAGGTTGGTCATAACTGTCCTTCCAAGGAGTAAGCGTCTTTTAATTTCATGGCTGCCATTACCATCTGCAGTGATTTTGGAGCCCAGAAAAATAAAGTCTGACACTGTTCCCACTGTTTCCCTATCTATTTCCCATGAAGTGATGGGACCAGATGCCATGATCTTAGTTTTCTGAATGTTGAGCTTTAAGCCCACTTTTTCACTCTCCTCTTTCACTTTCCTCAAGAGGCTTTTGAGTTCCTCTTCACTTTCTGCCATAAGGGTGGTGTCTTCTGCATGTCTGAGGTTATTGATATTTCTCCTGGCAATCAAGAAGATCTATAGGTAGTATTATTGTGACCTTGTTACCTAAGCTTACTATTTACATTTTGGTTATGTAAGAGAATGTCCTGAGTTTTAGGAAGCACACAGTGAAGCATTTAGAGATAAAAGGTACTGTATCAGCAGCTCTGATGAAATTCAGAAAAATTATGCATTGAATAGATAGATATATTAATAGATATAGATATATCTGTACATGCATAGAAAAAAAGAAAGAGAAGGAAAATAAAATGTTAGTAATTGCATGAACCATATATTAGAGTTCTATATATCATGTGGGTAACTTTTCTGTGTGTCTGAAGTTATATAAAAAGTTGAGAGTAAAAATAGGAGAGAAACGAACATCTTACACTCCCCTTTTCAGTTTTCTAGCAGCTGCTGTTGGAAGTTTCAGGAAGCACAGAGAAACTCAAAGTTCCAGTCTTACCTCCTGCCCAGGACCTAAACTGTACAACCATAGTAAGGGTTGAAAGTTGATTAGCAACACGTGCCAGAGATATGCAAAAATTGCAACAACAACAAAAAAATCCAGTCATCTCTCTACTCCAGAAGGTGGGGTGGGGGATGGTGGGGAGAAGCGGAGGATGGGGGAGATGCGGGAGCTGAAAGGATGTTTCCTGTTCTGATCAGACTCATCAGACTCATCCTGGCTGCTGCTACAGCTTTTCCGGAGCTAATCTCTCCTGCAAAGAGGGAAAATTAGCCTCATTTTATACTAGGCTATTTCCATTTTAAAAGTTCCCCAAAGATCTACAGGTTTCACAGTGATGCACTCACTTAGCTCTCGCTCTCCAAAAGTGAGGCAGTTATGTAAAAGGAATAGGAGTACTAGGCTTTGTGTCAGAAATCCCAAGTTTGTGCCTTTTTGTCCCAGCTCTCTGTTAATGAGTTGTCTTGCTTTGTGCGAATCACTTGACCTTTTTAAACTCATTTTCCGTATCTGTAGACTAGAGGCACCCGAGCTTGTTATTGCCAAGATAAAATCTAAACGTGAACGGGAAGCACTTTGTATGTTATCATGTATTTCTATGAGTACGTCAAAGAAAGAAAACTCATCCTCTGACTCCTCTTGCTCCCACTTCTTATGGCTAGTTAAGGGAAGGTAAGGTCTCTGCTAGACCAGGTGTCCTAAACAAATGACCCCCAACTCTTCCATTTCGTGGAAGACCATTTTTTCCATGGATGGGAGAGGGTAGTTTGAGGATGATTCAAGCCCATTACAGTTACTGTGCACTGTGTTTCTATTCTTATTACATCAGCTACACCTCAGATAATCAGGCATTAGATTCTGCAGGTTGGGGTCCCCTGTCTTAAACTGCTAGTTCTGAGTAATTACCTTGAAGCTTCAGTTGGTCTTTTTTTATGGCAAGAGAAAAAGAATCTAATCATACGATTTATGTAAGTTATAAGCAGTGTGCTCCCTGTGGGCCAACTTCCTCTCCTCTCTTCCCCTAAGAGTGGAACAAGTCTTAAAGCACAGCTGCTGCTGCTGCTAAGTCGCTTCAGTCGTGTCCAACTCTGTGGGACCCCACAGACAGCAGCCCACCAGGCTCCCCCATCCCTGGGATTCTCCAGGCAAGAACACTGGAGTGAGATGCCATTTCCTTCTCCAATGCATGAAAGTGAAAAGTGAAAGTGAAGTCGCTCAGTCGTATCCGACTCTTCCCGACCCCATGGACTGCAGCCTACCAGGCTCCTCCGTCCATGGGATTTTCCTGGCAAGAGTACTGGAGTGGGTTGCCATTGCCTTCTTGGAAAGCACAGCTACTGATCAGTAATATGATCCCCAGAGCTCACCACTGCCTGAGGGGCCATCAGGTAGGCACCAGCGTGTGATGGCTCACCAGCCGCCCTTGTGAGAGTCCTCAAAATGGACTCTGCTCTCTGAGACAACAAAAGTTAGTCCAGGCACAAATCCACCAAGGACTAAAGCCGACCAGGAAAGATATCTTCAACCCGGGGCTCAGTGGGCAATGGTAATTATAATGCACACTGATATCATTCTCTGGTCTTCCGTCTGTCAATTCTGTACCCACTGGGCCTTTGGAGAAAATGGTCTCCCCTCTCCCCCAAATGATTTTCTTGCTCTGCCTAAGAGTTTTCACACAAAAGCTTCAGTTTACAGGCAAACAAATAAATAATATCAAGACAGAAAACTTAGTGAGCTGGAATTGGCAGAGTCCTGTTGACCTCTAAGAGCCCAGGTTCTGCTTCGTAGCTTGTAATGTCCTATGCTTTTTTCTGAGTGCATTTGCATTATCATAATGGTTATTTGGTGAGAGTAGGGATGGGGTCAGATCTGCTGGGCAAACTCAGTCTCTTGGACCCCTGCCAGCCTGCGCTCAGCTGGCAGCACCCAGGTCCTGGGACGAGGAGTTGTGCTGGGGGTTTCAGTCCTGTGCAAAGTTGCCTAAGATGATTCAGCTCTTTTCTCCGCTGCATTTCTCAAAGCTTTTTACTTAAACACATGCCTCTGACAACCTTCTTCCTACCAATGGTTTGTGCAAGCAGAAATGCAAGCACCCCTCCCCTACCTGCCCCATGGTGCAGGTATACACATTTTCCCATCCTGTCCAAGCTCCCTGGCCCCTGGGTTCCCACCCCAGCAAATCCTCCCAGCAGACTGTTTAAATGAACTGTCATCCTTGTCACATTGCTCAGACAGGGAACCTCTACCTGCCGGACTGGAGACATGCGGGTGTTCCAAAGTTTGGCACAAAACCTTGTAAAATGAGGCCAAGTTTGCATCTCCTTGACTTTATATATTCTATTTGGATATCTTCCTCTCTCCCCCACTGACCCCTGAAATGGAATACTGCTGAAGAGACCATCTGCCACAAAGGCCCATACCCAGTGATCAAAATATTTTAGCTTCTTTCCCAGCTTGGTGTCAATGACAAAATGTGTGAGGCTTGCAAACTAGCCTTTCAGAATTGAAGCTTCTTTAAAAGTCAGGTGATATCCCCATCCTATTTGGCTTGGCCAGTCATACCCAGAAGACACTGTGTTTTATGGTAAATTTCTCTTCATCGGACAAAAACTGAGTCTAAATAGGAAAGGATTTGGGGAAGGGCACATCTGTGGTCTTATGCATTGCCATATTACCTCAAAAAGATGAACACTGAACAAATGACAAATAATAGCTCTGGCAAGCCCACAGAGTCTGGGAGGAATCTGGATGTTAAGGAGAGCCGCTAGCTTTACAAAGCCCACACCTGTTCCTAGGTGGCCAGTGACTGACATACATGTCCACGTAATGTTGTGCTTGGAGACCCAATGGCTAACACTCCTCTCATACCCAGCAAACTCCAGACACACATCAGAGACTTCCTGCCCTCCTCAGTGGCTGGTGAGGACCGAGCTATGGAGTCAAGACAATCTCTAGCTGGGCTCCACTTTAATGTCACTCCCTTTTGTTTAAGATATGTGGTTCTGGAACAAGACAGTCATTTTGAACTTTGACACCAGGAAGTGGTCATTCAGGGTCGTGACACAGCTCTGACAAGCCCTAATTACAGTCCGCTGCATCTCACTCAGTAACATTTGAAGCTTCTCCAGAGTCTCTTCATTTAATCACAGGACAGGGTTTCAGAGATTGGTCTCAAAGAGATTAATTTTTGACAGGGATAGCAACAATGCAAACTATATTTACCTCAAAACATCTGCACCAAACCCCAAGAGATATGATGTTCAATGTTCTCTGTCTGTTCTACAGACAGGCTTCTGATGTTTAAACCATTATTCATGCTGTCTCTGATTCTTTTCCAGTGACCTCTTTTAGAGTGCATATGTGTGTGCTCAGTCCCTAAGTCATGCCTGAACCTTTGCAACTCCATGAACTATAGCCCACCAGGCTCCTCTATCCATGGGATTTTCCTGGGAAGAATACTGGAGTGGACTGCCATGACCTCCTCTGGGGAATCTTCCCAACACAGGGGTCAAACTTGGCAGGCAAATTCTTTATCACTGAGCTGCCTGGTGGTGGCCTTCTAACTCTCTTATTACAGCATTCTCCATCAGCATTCAAGGACAGGACTCATAAAGTCAGCCTTACTCAGTCACCTTATCATGAGAGTGAATCAAAGCAGTTAAGTCCAGGTTTCCTGGGAGTTGACGGTCAAATGTGGAAGGGAGGATAATGTTATCCTAACAGAAAGTTCTATATAAAAAAATTTGTTCCCAATCTTTCCCCTGTGTCCACTAGCTTTAAATGTATCATGTTTATGTGTTTTAACCATGTGTTTCAGATTTCCGGGGTCACTTGTCATCCAGCATGGAAGAACTGAGGTGCCACATATATCAGGCTTAGACCAGAAAATATGATTAGCATATGGGTTGCAAGTATGTGCCAAATTCTCAGAAAAATGTAGGTGAAGCATTCCATACTCACAACAATCCCTGGGAATTCAGTTTCAAAGGTCCTCCCAAGGTCCACGACATATAACAAATGATCATTTTGCTGAAGTTCAAATTTGAATCCTATGATGGAAAGAAGTTGCTCAGGAACAAGTCACTTAGCTAGTGAGCAAGCCTAGAGTTGCTCCACATCTCAGCTCCAAGAGGCTTTATACTAGAAGGCAGCTGAGAGCAATGGTTAAGAGCATCAGGACTACAGGTAAGGTGTACTGAAATCCAGTGCTGGCACAAAGTAACTGCAACCTTGGATAAGTCAATGAAGCCCCTGTGTCTCAGTCTCATCATCTTTGAAATGGGGAAGAACGGTATCTACCTAGTAGAGTTCCTGTGAGGACTAAATAAGTTGATGTATAAATCTGAGCCAGGGTCCCCCGCAAAGAAGATCCAGAGGCAAACATTATGGTCAGGATAGTTCAAGTGGTTGCAACAAGCCTAGGGCGGCAACTATGAGGGTAAAGGGAAAATGAGACAAGTGATTTGACACAAGCAGCACGACTCCTGCTATGTTGGCTCTCCCACAAAAGGCGAGAAGACCCAGCTCGTGGCCAGGTCTCTGAACACAGGGGACATTAGTGGGGTTTCTATGGGAGGCTTGCCAAAGAATAGCTGGGCTGTGTGGACTTCACAGCCATCCACAATTGAGACCGTGGAGGGGGATTCACCTTTCTGGCCCTTTGCACCACCTGAATGCCACTGGTCCAGCCTTATTCTACCGATAGCCTTATCCTTGGGAGACACCCTGAAAGCCACACCCATGCCTCAGCCAGGTCTCAGAATGAAGGAGTGAGGCACATGTTGCAACTGAAAAATGTAGTTGAGGAATGGGAGAAGGCACATAAGCTCTGCACCCCAAGGGCAGTGTGGAAGTCCTTAGCACAGAGCCCAGTACGTGGCAGGCTCTGCAAAGTGCTTCCTGTTCTTGTTTGCTGCTGCTTGTCCCCCAGAGTAAACCACTGAGAAATTAGAGCTCTGTTTGATTGGAGAAGGAAATGGCACCCCACTCCAGTATTCTTGCCTGGAGAATCCCATGGACAGAGGAGCCTGGTGGGCTGCAGTCCACGGGGTCGCAAAGAATGGGACACAACTGAGCAACTTCATTTCACTTTTGATTGAGAAAACAAGCTCTAAACAGACAGTCAACGAAATGTGCTGGCAATCAAAAAGAAAAATTAAGATATTGGAAAATGACTCATTCTTGGTGAGTAAAAAAGAAATCCTGGATAAACTAAAGAGGACAAAGAAAACAGCCGCTGCCCATCCTAAGAGAGGAACAAGTCCATTACATATTTTACATGGAAATAAGAAACTACTCATGATATTCTATTAGAACCTGCCCCTACACAGTGATGTGCTGTGAGGGTATGCAGAGAAGTCTGCATGTGGGAGGAAGGTTCAGTTCAGTTCACTTCAGTCACTCAGTCGTGTCCGACTCTTTGCGACCCCATGAATCGCAGCAAGCCAGGCCTCCCTGTCCATCACCAATTCTCGGAGTTCACCCAGACTCACGTCCATCAAGTCAGTGATGCCATCTAGCCATCTTATCCTCTGTCATCCCCTTCTCCTCCTGCCCCCAATCCCTCCCAGCATCAGAGTCTTTTCCAATGAGTCAACTCTTCGCATGAGGTGGCCAAAGTCCTGGAGTTTCAGCTTTAGCATCATTCCTTCCAAAGAAATCCCAGGGCTGATCTCCTTTAGAATGGACTGGTTGGATCTCCTTGCAGTCCAAGGGACTCTCAAGAGTCTTCTCCAACACCACAGTTCAAAAGCATCAATTCTTCAGTGCTCAGCCTTCTTCACAATCCAACTCTCATATCCATACATGATGACAGGAAAAGCCACAGCCTTGACTAGATGGACCTTTGTTGGCAAAGTAATGTCTCTGCTTTTCAATATGCTATCTAGGTTGGTCATAACTTTCCTTCCAGGGAGTAAGCGTCTTTTAATGTCATGGCTGCAGTCACCATCTGCAGTGATTTTGGAGCCCAAAAAAATAAAGTCTGACACTGTTTCCCCATCTATTTCAAGGGAAAAGATGGCAAAAATGAAGTGGGAAGCAGGCTATAAATTAGGAAGAAATTGGTATTCTTTCCAACAATCACATGTTAACAGATTAGAAGGTTAAAAAGTTGAAAGAAAAACCCTCCTCAATTTTTATGTTTAATTATATAATTACAAGAAAATATTTTCAGCTGAGTGTGCAGAATTCTTCTTTGGAGAAATGAAGGAGGTAGTGGAGAAAATATTCACCCACGGATCAATGTAAAGCTCTTAGAAACAACGCCTGGCACATATTAATGTCATGGAAATATTATACTTGCTACTGGCATTACTCAATAGTAATAGCTTCCTGGAAGCTCAGATTGGTTGGAAGATCCCTTGGAGAAGGAAATGGCTACCCACGGCAGTATTCTTGCCTGGAGAATTCCATGGACAGAGGAGCCTGGCAGGCTACATCCATGGGTCCCAAAGAGACGACATGACTGAGTGACTAAGCACACAAGCTTTACTCTGTTTCTCTTCCTTAACTTTATAAAAAATTGGCTACCTAACCCAAAACAACAAAGACATATATATTAGACTCACGGGGTCATAAGAAAACAAGAAGATTCTATATAGTTCTAACATTCATATGCAGGGAAATTTGGCAGTGTTCATCAAAATAAGTGTATTTTATGCCATGACCCAGAAATTCCACTGCTTGAAATTTATCCAATTCAAAATTACTTTCACAGGTTAATAAAATAATCAATGTATAGCATTATTTCAACTTTTTCTGCAATAACAAGCATAGAAAAGAATACCTTAGTGTTTATTAGTAGAAGACTGGTTAAACTGGTTAAATTTCATGCTTTGCTCATGAAGTTGGCAAATTATGCTATATCCACACAATGGAATACTCTGCAGCTATAAAAAGAATAAAGAACTATTCTACATACTTACATGGAGAAAGTTCCAGGCTATACTATAAACTGAAAAACTCATAGTACAGAATGTCGTGTATAGAAGGAAATCATTCTTGAAAAGGTAGATAAATATAAGTACACATCTATGAACCCACACACCTATACACTTGTATGTGTATAAAATAACTCTGGAAGAATGTACCCCAAACCTAATTTGCCTAAAAGGAGGACTAGTTGACAAGGATAAAGACACAAGGAAAAATTTTTCCCTATATACTTTCTCTTATTTACTTTTGAATGTCTTTGACCCACTCAAATGTATTATTATTAAAATGAACTAAAACAAAGTAAAAAGGAAGTGACTTATATCGCTTATGTTTAAAGAATTCAGATAGAATGTCCCTACAGTAGCTGCCTCTTCTCACAAGGAATTCTAAGTTTCTGGGAGTTCTGAAGGCCATGGGAGAAAGGAAGTCCATGACTGCTTTGCTCATGAAGTTGGCAACATGGATGAGGCATCTAAGACGTGCCAGGAATGGGGAGCACATACATTTTATAAGGTGGATAAAAATCTTATAAAAAATCTCAGAAATGATTTCAGGTCAATGTTCAAGTTGGGTGTATGTCACTACTGAGCTTCATATCATGTAAGATATCTGACCATGTTATCTGAGGTGAACACTGTGACAACATAGTCATATCTATGTCAGAGGTCTATTTCACTCATAAAACATAGTAACAACTAGTATACTGCAAAATAAGAAAGTAGATATGTCACATTTTTCTTAGTGTCTTTATCCTGGCATCTGGTCCCATCACTTCATGGGAAATAGATGGGGAAACAGTGGAAACAGTGTCAGATTTTATTTTGGGGGGCTCCAAAATCACTGCAGATGGTGACTGCAGCCATGAAATTAAAAGAGGCTTACTCCTTGGAAGGAAAGTTATGACCAACCTAGATAGCATATTGAAAAGCAGAGACATTACTTTGCCAACAAAGGTCCATCTAGTCAAGGCTATAGCTTTTCCTGTGGTCATGTATGGATGTGAGAGTTGGACTGTGAAGAAAGCTGAGTGCTGAAGAATTGATGCTTTTGAACTGTGATGTTGGAAGAGACTCTTGAGAGTCCCTTGGACTGCAAGGAGATCCAACCAGTCCATTCTGAAGGAGATCAGTCCTGGATGTTCTTTGGAAGGAATGATGCTAAAGCTGAAACTCCAGTACTTTGGCCACCTCATGTGAAGTGTTGACACATTGGAAAAGACTCTGATGTTGGGAGGGATTGGGGGCAGGAGGAGAAGGGGACAGCAGAGGATGAGATGGCTGGATGGCATCACTGACTTGATGGACATGAGTTTGAGTGAATTCCGGAAGTTGGTGATGGACTGGGAGGCCTGGCGTGCTGCGATTCATGGGGTCGCAAAAAGTCGGACACGACTGAGAGACTGAACTGAATGGAACTGAACTTCCTCTGAGGCTGCCTTCTACAAACAGTGTAAAGTATCAAAAGTGGACCCTCAAGACCCAATTCAGGTCCTAAGTGACTGGACCAGTGTCTTAGCATCCCTCAGCCCAGCTTTCCTCTTCTGCTGAGTTGAGCTGCTGGGAACAAGTAAGAACACTTTAGTTATCCAAGAATCAACTGCAAAAGCAGGGGTATGTTCTTCCCATTAAACACAAAGGAAAACCAAGCTTCTCCACCTATCTGTCCAATGCTTGGTTAGAGACAGGTAAATAAGGGTTTTTGTTGTTGTTGTTTGGGCTTTTTTACTTTCTTTTTTGTGGGGGGAGCACAGTTGATTTACGTTATGTTAGTTTCACATGCAAAGTGAATCGGTTATACATATACACATAGCCACTGTTTTTCTAGATTCTTTTCCCATCTAGGTCATTATAGCGTATTGAGTAGTGTTCCCTGTGATATACTGTGGGTTCTTATTAGTTATCTCTTTTATATATAGAATTATATATATATATATATATGTCAATTCCAATATCCCAATTTATGCCCCCCATTTCCCCTTCAGGAATCATAAGTTTATTTTCTACACCTTATATAAATAGGTTCTTTATAGAAGGGATACCGTATTTGTCTTCCTCTGTCTGACTTACTTCACTCAGTATGATAATCTCCAGGTCCATCCATCCATGTTGCTGCAAATGGCATTACTTTGTTCTTTTTTCTGGCTGAATAATATTACATTGCAGGCTTCCCAGGTGGCACAAGTGGTAAAGAATCCACCTGCTAACTCAGGAGCAACAGAAGATGTAAATTCAATCCCTGTGTTGGGAAGATCTCCTGGAGGAGGAAGTGGCAACCCACTCCAGTATTCGTGCCTGAAAAACGCCATGGACAGAGGAGCCTGGTGGGCTACAGTCCATGGGATCGCAAAGACCTGCAAACCACTGAGCAAGCACAGACACGGTATTCCACTGTGTACATGTACCCCGTCTTCTTTATCCATTCCTCTGTTGATGGACATTCAGGTTGCTTCCATGTCCTGGCTATTGTAAATAGTGCTGCAGTGAACACTGAAGTGCATGAATCTTTTTAAAGTATGGTTTTGTCTGGATATATGCCCAGGAGTGGATACATTTTATTAAGTATTGAATTAACTAAGGGTGTTAGGTAGGATGTCCTAAAGCAGAGTATCTATCCCGACCCTACCCAAACTCACTGGCTGAACCCAGCAAGTCATGCACTCTCCTTGATCTCATTCTTCACTTGAAAATGAGGTAATCTGACTGCATAAAGTTTCCTTGCATTTCTAAAATTCTAATTTCTGAGATTCCTCTAGTCATTCCTTCAACTAGTATTTACTATATACGGCTCTGTTGCTTTATAAATCTCAACTCAAAGTGAGTCAGGATTCTGAAGACAATTCAGTTAGTAGCAATCTTAAATGTCAATATTTGAGCTTACCTTTTTCTTAAGTTCTTTTGAGAACAGAACATCATATAAGTGAAATTAAATCATCAGTGAAAAAATATGAACTTTATTATATAGAGAAACCAAACTTATCTTTGCTGTGCTGTGATAAATCACTTCAGTCATGTCTGACTCCTTGCGACCCTGTGGACTGTAGCCTTCCAGGCTCCTCTGTCCATGGGATTCTTCAGGCAAAAATACTGGAGTGGGTTCCAGTTTCTTCTCCAGGGGATCTTCCTGACCCAGGGATCAAACCCAGGTCTCTTATGTCTCCAGCACTGGTAGGTGGTTCTTTACCCCTAGTGCCACCTGGGAAGTCCGAGTTTATCTTTAGGATTATGTCAAACTTATGTTCCTTAACTACTCATTCTAAACATCCTAAAAGATATGCCCTGCCCTCATTTTGGCTAACAGTCACTCTCTTATTTCCAGTCTGTCTGTAGGGCTGGAAAGGCTATTCTTTTGCTTGTGTCTTGCTTCCTGATTTAGGAAAATAAGGCCCACAGGTGATAAGAGAGGCCTTGCCCTAGAGTCATTGAACTATCCTGGAGACACGGTAATGGACGCACTGAACGTGATTAGAGATGGGGCAACAACACGATTACTGGACACACCGAGACTTACGGAGTGTTTTACAGATTTTATCAGCTCTGTACTCATCATGTACCAAAAGCTCTCTTGTGGGCTTCAATACATGGCATAAACCATATCAAGAGACAAGCAAGAAACAGAAAACAATTCAGATAGTAGGAAAATTATAACAGCCCAGTATACAAAGAGTTCCTATCAACTGATAAAGAATAGTCTAATTATAAGACATCTTTATTTATTCATTCAACTAGTATTTCTTAAGACCCTCTCTAACACAGCACCCTTGTTTTGTTAAAGGAATAAGAACAATCAGCGAAGTAGGAGGGAAAGGACCAATACACGTGTGAAACCTTTCTGAATTACAGAGAAATACCGCCTTAACAAAGAATGAGGTAACGTTTTTGATGTTACACATTGGCAAAATGATTGAGCGATTAAATTCAGTGCTTTAAAAAAATAATTATTACTGGAGAACAGCTGATTTCCAATGTTGTGCTACTTTCTGTCGCATAGTGAAGTGTATACATGTGTCCACTCTTTCATCCCTTCCCCACATAGGCCATTACAGACTACTGAGCAGAGTTCCCAGCGCTATACAGTGGGCTCTTAGTAGTGATCTATTCTATATGTAGTAGTGGGTATATGTCAGTCCGAGTCTCACAACTAATCCCTCCCTACCTCGTTTTCCCCTTGATAACTGTAAGTTTGTTTTCTACATCTTTGATTCTATTTCTGTTTTGCAAATAAGTTCATTTGAGGCACTCTCATTTTGATGGGAATGTGAATTGCTGTAAACCATTTTGGAAACTTTTCTGGTAAAAGGCTTTAAAACTAAAAGCTGCACATAAATATGTGAAAAGCAGAAATACATATTCTCTAACTTACATCATTTTTTCTAATGTAACATGTATAAACATGCAATATTTATATAAAATAAGAATATATAATAAATAATAATATATCTATTTAAGTAATAAGTATATATGAACAAGTTTGTTAAATACAGCATAATTTTCTGGCGGTTTAAACAAACAAACAAAAAAACTATATATGGCCTGAAAGGGTTGAACAAAAAGTGGTATATCCTGGTGGGATAATACAGAGTCATTAAAAGAATGCATTATTGGCCAGGAAAACTGTCCAAAATGATTTTTTGAAGCTTTACTGATATGTAATTGATGTGGAATAACTGCACATGTTTAAAGTGTACAATTTGAAAACTTTGATATACACAATTGTGAATCCATCAACACAATCAAGTTAATGAACATATCTTTCACACACCCCAATTTTTCTCATGCTTCTTTGTAATCTCTCCCTTGGGTAACTCCCCACAAACTCTTTTCCACCTCCCTTCTCCCTGTCTGCAGGCAGCCACCATCTGCTTTCTGTCACTGCAAATGTGCTTGCATTTTCAAGAGGCTTATATAAATGGAATCTTTATGCATTCTTTAGTTTCTAATTTCTTTCTCTCAGCATAATTACGCTGAGAACTCATCCATGTTGTCTCGGGTATCAGTGGGCCATTCCCTTTTCACTGATGAGTAGTATTCCACTCAGCAGATACACCAAAGTTGTTTATCTGTTCACCTAGTGGTGAATATTTGCATTGTTTCTAGCTTTTGGCCATTACAAATAAACATGAAAAAATGTGTGTACCAGTGCTGTGGGGTCATATGCTGTCTTTTCTCTTGAGTAAATCCTGCAGTGGAATAACTGGATCATATTATAAGTGTATGTTTCACATGTTAAGAAACTGCCAACCTGTCTTCTGAAGTAGTTGTTGAATATTACATTCCCACTAGCTGTATACAAGAGTTTTAGTTCTTCCAAATCCTTCCCAACACTTCATATGTTTTTAAAATATTAGCCATTCTGCTAAATAAAAATGACAAATGAAAGTGTGAGTTGCTCAGCTGTGTCTGACTCTGAGACCCCTTGTACTGTAGCCCACCAGGTTCCACACGATTCTCCAGGCAAATACTGGAGTAGGTTGCCATTCCCTTCTTCAGGGGATATTCCCACCCCAGAGATCAAATCCGGGTCTCCTGCATTGCAGGCAGATTCTTTACTGTTGAACCAGCAAGGAAGCCCAATAGATAGGTTCAGTTTAGTTCAGTCGCTCAGTTGTGTCCAACTCTTTATGACCCCATGAATTGCAGCATGCCAGGCCTCCCTGTCCATCACCAACTCCCGGAGTTCACTCAAACTCATGTCCACCGAGTCGGTGATGCCATCCAGCCATCTCATCCTCTGTCGTTCCCTTCTCCTCCTGCCCCTAATCCCTCCCAGCATCAGGGTCTTTTCCAATGAGTCAACTCTTTGCATGAGGTGGCCAAAGTACTGGAGTTTCAGCTTTAGCATCATTCCTTCCAATGAACACCCAGGACTGATCTCCTTTAGGATGGACTGGTTGGATCTCCTTGCAGTCCAAGGGACTCTCAAGAGTTCTCCAACACCACAGTTCAAAACCGTCAATTCTTTGGCGCTCAGCTTTCTTCACAGTCCAACTCTCACATCCATACATGACCACTGGAAAAACCATAGCCTTGACTAGATGGACCTTTGTTGGCAAAGTAATATCTCTGCTTTTGAATATGCTATCTAGGTTGGTCATAACCTTCCTTCCAAAGAGTAAGCATCTTTTGATTTCATGGCTGCAGTCACCATCTGCAGTGATTTTAGAGCCCAAAAAGATAAAGTCTGACACTGTGTCCACAGTTTCCCCATCTATTTCCCATGAAGTGATGGGACCAGATGCCATGATCTTCATTTTCTGAATGGTGAGCTTTAAGTCAACTTTTTCACTCTCCACTTTCACTTTCCTCGAGGCTTTTTAGTTCCTCTTCACTTTCTGCCATAAGGGTGGTGTCATCTGCGTTTCTGAGTTTATTGATATTTCTCCTGGCAATCTTGATTGCAGCTTGTGTTTCTTCCAGTCCAGCGTTTCTCATGATGTTCTCTGCATAGAATTTAAATAAGCCGGGTGACAACATACAGCTTTGACATACTCCTTTTCTTATTTGGAACCAGTCTGTTGTTCCATGTCCAGTTCTAACTGTTGCTTCCTGACCTGCATATAAGTTTCTCAATAAGCAGGTAAGGTGGTCTGGTATTCCCATCTCTTTCAGAATTTTCCACAGTTTACTGTGATCCACACAGTCAAAGGCTTTGGCATAGTCAATAAAGCAGAAATAGATGTTTTTCTGAAACTCTCTTGCTTTTTCCATGATCCAGCGGATGTTGGCAATTTGATCTCTTGTTCCTCTGCCTTTTATAAAACTAGCTTGGACATCTGGAAGTTCATGGTTCACATATTGCTGAAGCCTGGCTTGGAAAATTTTGAGCATTACTTTACTAGCGTGTGAGATGAGTGCAACTGTGCAGTAGTTTGAGCATTCTTTGGCATTGGCTTTCTTTGGGATTGGAATGAAAACTGACCTTTTCCAGTCCTGGGGCCACTGCTGAGTTTTCCAAATTTTCTGGCATATTGAGTGCAGCACTTTCACAGCATCATCTTTCAGGATTTGAAATAGCTCAACTGGGATTCCATCACCTCCACTAGCTTTGTTCATAGTGATGCTTTCTAAGGCCCACTTGAATTCACATTCCAGGATGTCTGGCTCTAGGTCAGTGATCACACCATCGTATTATCTGATTGTGAAGATCTCTTTTGTACAGTTCTTCTGTGTATTCTTGCCACCTCTTCTGAATATCTTCTGCTTCTGTTAGGTCCATACCATTTCTGTCCTTTATCGAGCCCATCTTTGCATGAAATGTTCCCTTGGTATCTCTAATTTTCTTGAAGAGATCTCTAGTCTTTCCCATACTGTTGTTTTCCTCTATTTCTTTGCATTGATAGGTAGTTATATCTAATTGAGATCTTTATTTTCAATTTTATAATTAAAATTATACAAAAAAGACTATATTCAAAATCCTATGAGAAACTATAATAGAAAAGAATATAAAAAAGAATATGTATATATATATATAACTGAATCATTTTGCTGTTATGGTAGAAATTAGCACATTATAAATCAACTACACTTCAATAAAAATACTCATAAATGTACTTGAAAGTATAATTATGTTGAGTATCTTTCATGTGTTTATTTGATATCTATCTTTCTTGGTGAACTATACATTCCTCAGTTGCTAAGTCATGTCCAACTCTTTGCAACCCCATGGATTGCAGATGCCAGGCTCCTGTGTCCTCCAATATCTCCCAGATACTCATGTCCATTGAGATGGTGATGCTATCTAAACATCTCATCCTCTGGCACCCTCCTCTCCTTTTGTCTTCAATATTTCCCAACATCAGGGTCTTTTCCACAGCTCTTCACATGAAGTGGCCAAAGTATTTTGGCACTTTAGCTTCAGCTTCAGTCCTCCCAATGAGGGGTTGATTTCCTTTAGGACTGACTGGTTTGATCTCCTTGCAGTCCAAGGGCCTCTCAAGAATCTTCTCTAGCATCACAATGTTCACAAGCAGCAGTTCTTCAGCACTCAGCCTTCTCTATGGTTCAGCTGTCACAATTATACATGACTGCTGGAAAAACTACAGCGTTGACTATATGGGCCCTTGTCAGGTGAACAGGTAGTGTATATTTAAGGTTTTTGCTCATTTTTTTAAAGTTGGGTTTTTTGTTTTCTTGGTATTTATTTGTATAGGACTTTATATATTTGAATTTAAGTTATCAGATATATACTCCACAAATATTTCTTCCAGTCTATGGCTTGTCTTTCCATTCTCTTAACAATGATTTTTGAAGACTAAAAATATTTGATTTTAGTAATATCTAATTTGTAGTTGTTTCATGGAGCATATTTCAGTGTCATATCTAAGTCATTTTTGCCTAACTCAAGGTCATGAAGATTTCTCCTATGTCCTCTTTCAGAATTCTTAGTTTTAGGGTTCATATTTAAGATCCATTTTATTTAATTTTATGTTTGGTACAAGGTATGGATCAAAGCCTATTTCCTTTGCTGATGCAATAATTCACTTTCACTATTTGTTGGAAAGATTATACTTTCTCCAGTGAATTTCCTTTACAGCTTTTAGGACAATCCTGAAAGAGTGAAGGGGCAGATGGCATTTGAACTGCACTTTGAGGGATAGTGTAGGTAAAGGCAGTCTCTCACCAGTAGCTTTCAACTTGCATATAACCACTGAAGAACAGGCCTTGGGCCTATAAAATCACTAAAGAACCCACCCAGCCTGTGCTGTTTTTATGACCTTCTGTGGGCTACCCACTCCAGTATTCTGGCCTGGAGAATTCCATGGACTGTATAGCCCATGGAGTCGTAAAGAGTCTGACACAACTGAGCAACTTTCACTTTCACCTCACTTTTCACTGTATGTATCCTTTGTGAGGTCCCACTCTGGCACAGAGGGGTGCACACAAGCAAATTGCCCTGATCTGGTTGTTGAGAGAGACCCGTTTGCTAAGGGGAACTAATGTCCATGATTGAGGCAGACCTTGCTCTGTCTGAAGGTAAGGAAGGCATTTCTCCACCCATTGCTTGACTGAGTTGTGTTTTCCTTGCTGACTCAAACTAAAGAATGCAATAGGTAGAAATATTTAGAGTCCTCTCCTGGGATTGCTAACCAGTGTACAGTACTCTGCTTGACAACTGGGAGTATAACATTTGTGTGAAAGGATAAATCAGTGGCCAGGAGCTTGGACAATGTAGGACTCAAAGGGCAACAGCAAAGCTCTGTGCATGAGACCCTTAAAATCAAACCTGGCACTAAAGATGTTTCTACAGTGCACCCTCTCTGATAACACGCTGGTTTAGAACCCTCCATTGCTTTCCCATCACTTAAGGAGCATGCACCAGCACCATCATGATCTGGCTTGTCTTGTATTATTCAGATTCACTTCTTGCCAGATCCCTCAACCCTACTCCTCCAACTCAAGATTCAGATAAACCAAACACTTCCTAGTTTTCTACAGGAGTCATGCTCTCTCTAGACTATAGGCCTTGGTGCATCTTATGCCCTCTGCCTGGAACATCTTCCTCCATTTCCCTTAACTCACTGTTCCAAGCTTGTTCCCAATAGTCTCTTAAGATTCCGCTTTGGAGCCTTCCTCAGGCTCCAACTCTATGTACTCATAAGGTATGTTGATAATCAGGGCTTATTATATAATTTGCAGAGTCTAGTGT
>NW_011494718.1:8109509-8133415 GCF_000754665.1 Bison bison bison
GGGGGGGGGGGGGGGGGGAAGCATTATTAAAGATACCACCGATGTAAAGCTATTGCTTTGTTTCCAGTCTCCTGAGTTGTTTATTTGCTTGCTATTTGCTATTATTTACTATTCAGTGTAATCCTAACTAAAAAACTGTAAAAGTTAATTAACATGAATTTTACTATTCATCTCTATATTATGTAATGCCAGTTCTTTCCCCTTTTAAAAATTGAGGTAAAATTTATATATTGCATTATACTAATTTCAAGTATACAACATAATAATTTGATATTTGTATACACTAAAAACAATCACCATAATACGTCTAGTTACCATCCATCACCATACAGCTGACCTCCTACACTCATTTTATCCCCTGCCAAGATGCTTTTTTTCTGGTAACCGTTAGTCATTTCTTTGTATCTATGAATTTATTTTCTTGTTTTGTTTCTTCCTCAGTTTTCTCCCTCGTATAAGTGAAATAAAACAATACTTGTCTTTTTCTGACTTATTCACTTAGTATATAATACCTTCAAGGTCCAAACTTGTTGTCACAAATGATGAGATTCCCTTCTTTTACATGGCTGAGTAGTGTGCCACTGGTGTGTGGGGGTGGGTGTGCGTGCGTGCGTGTGCGCCATATCATCTTTATCCATTCATCCACCCATCAATGGCTATTCAGCTTGTTTTCATATCTTTGTTATTTTAAATAATGCTGAGGGTGCATATATCTATTTGCATTAGTGTTTTCATATCCTTGGGATAAATATCCAAAAGTGGGATCATATGATATTTCTATTTTTTTTTTTTTTTTTGAAGAAACACCATTTCGTTTTCCAGAGTGGCTATACCAATTTACATTCCCACCAATAGTGAATGAAGGTTTCCATATCTTTGCCAACACTTACTATTTTTGTCTTTTGGATAACAGTCATTCTAACAGGTGATATCTCAGTGGGGGTTTTGATTTGCATTCCTCTGACAATTAATGATTTTAAACATATTCACAAGTTCCTACTGGCCATCTGCATGTCTTTAAAAAATTATCTACTTAGATAATCTAGCCATTTTTTAATAGAACTGTTTTTTGTTTTGTTTTGTTTTACTATTGAGTTGTTTCAGTTCTTATATGTTCTGATGTATGATTTGCAAATAGCTTCTTCTATTTAGGAAGCTGCATTTTCATTTAGATGGTTTCCTTTATTGTTCAGAAGCCTCTCAGTCTGATACAGTCTTACTTGTATATTTTCGGTTTTGCTGTCTTTGCTTTTAGAGTCAGATCCAAAAGCTCAGTGCCAAGACCAATGTAACAGAGCTTACTTTCTATGTTTTCTTCTAGGGGTTTTGTGGTTTCAGGTCTTAAATTCAACTCTTTAATCCATTTTGAGTAAAATTTTTCATATGGTGTCCACTGAGTATGATGTTAGTTATGGTTTTATAACATATGGACTTTGTTGTGTTGAGGTACATTCTCTCTATACTCACATTATTGAGAGTTTTTATCATAAAGAGGTTGAATTTCATCACTTTTTCTACATCTATTGAAATGATCATATGATACTGATTATTTTTTAATTGCGGTGCATCATGTTGATTATTTTGCAATGTTAAACTGTCCTTGTAACCCTGGAATAAATCCCACTTGACCATGGGGTATGATTCTTTTAATGTATTATTGAACTCATTTTGCTAAAATTTTGTTGAGAATTTTTGCACCTATGTTTGTCAGGGATATTGGCCTGAAATTTTCTCTTTTGTTGTGGTATCTTTGTCTAGTTTTGGTGTCAGGATAATGCTGACCTCCTAAAATGAGTTTGGAAGTGTTCCTCCCCTTTCCTTTTATTGCAAGGGTTTGAGAAGGATAATTCAGTTGACTTTCCTTACTCCTGGGTGTCACATTCACAGGCTCAACCAACCATGAATAAAGTTCAAAACAGAGTTGGTTTAATCTGTGAATATGGAACTCACGAACATGGATAACTATATGCACAACATCCATTTTATATAAGGGATTTGAGTGTGAGTGGATTTTGGTATATCCAAAGAGAGTTCTGGAAGCAATGCCCTGCAGATACTGAGGGATGATTGTAGAAATTTTTCTTTGAATCTTTGGTAGAATTCACTAGTAAAACTGTCTGGTTCTGGGCTTTTGTTTGTTGGCAGCTTTTGTTTTTGTTTTGAATCACTGACATGTTCTTTTTACTAGTAACTGGTCTGTTCACATTTTCTATACCTCCATGATTCAGTGTTGGAAAATTGCATGCTTCGAGGAATTTATCCATTTCTTCTAGGTTGTCCAATTTGTTGCTATATAGTTTTTCATAGCAATCTCTTTGGTCCTTTGAACTTGTGTGATATTAATTGTAATTTCTCCTCTTTCAAATCTGATTTTATATACTTGAGCCCTCTCTTTTTTCTTTTGGTGAGTCCAGCAAACATTTGTCAGCTTTGCTTATTTTTTTCAAAAAACAGCTATTAATTTCATTAATATTTTCTGTTGCATTTTTATACTCTATTTCATTTATTTCCTCTCTGACCTTTATTAGTTCCTTCCTTCTAATTTGGGTTTTGTTCTAGTTCCTTTAGATGTGAAGTTAGATTGTTTATTTGAGATTTTTCCTGTTTCTCGAGTAGGACTGTATCACTAAAAACTTCCCTCTTAGAATTAGAACTACTTGTGCTGCATCATATAGATTCTGGAATGTTGTAGCTGCATTTTCATTTTTCTCAGGGTTGTTTAGTAGCATATTGTTTGATTTCCATATATTTGTGAATTTTGCAATGTTCTTCTTGTAATTTATTTCTAGTTTCCTGCCATTATGGTAAAAAAAAAACCATAAATACACACACACACACACACACACACACATACTTGTTGTCGTTCAGTCATGTCTGACTCTTTGCAACCCCAAGGACTGCAGCACCCCAGGTCTCTTTGTCCCTCACCATCTCCCATAGTTTGCCCAAGTTCATGTCCATTGCATCGGTGATGCCATCCAACCACCTCATTCTCTGATGCCCTCTTTTCCTTCTTCCCTCACTCTTTCCCAGCAAGTCAGGTGTTTGCATCAGATGACCAAAATACTGGAGTTTCACCTTCAGCATCAGTCCTTCCAATCAGTATTCAGGGTTGATTTCCTTTAAGATTGACTTGTTTGATCTCCTTGCTGTTCAAGGGACTCTCAAGAGTTTTCTCCAGCACCACAGTTTGAAGGCATCACTTCTTCGGCACTCCACCTTCTTTCTGGCCCAGCTCTTATGACTGTACATGACCACTGGGAAGACCATAGTCTTGACTATATGGGCCATTGTTGGCAGAGTAATGTCTCTGCTTTTCATCACACTGTCTAGGTTCATCATAGCTTTCCTGCCAAGAAGCACATCTGATTTCATGGCTGCAGTCACCATCTGCAGTGATTTTAGAGCTCAAGAAGAGGAAATCTGTCACTACTTCCACCTTTCTCCCATCTATTTGGCATGAAGTAATGGGGCTGATGCTGTGATCTTAGTTTTTTGTTGTTGTTGTTTTTCTTTAATATTTAGTTTTAAGCCGGCTCTTTCACTCTCCTCCTTCACCCTCTTTAGTTCTTCTTCACTATCTTCAATTAGGGTGGCATCATCCGTATAGCTGAGGTTGTTCATGCTTCTCCCACCTATCTTATTCCAGCTTATAACTAATCCAGCCCAACATTTCTCATGAGGTGCTCAGTGTATAGATTAAACAAACAGAGTGACAGCAGACAACCCTGTCACACTCCTTTCTCAATCTTGAACCAATTAGTTGTTCCATACAGGGTTCTAACTTGTTTCTTGACTTGCATACAGGTTTCTCAGGAGGCATGGAAGATGGTCTGGTATTCCCATATCTTTTAAGAGCTTTCCACAGTTTATTATGATCTGCACAATCAAAAGCTTTGGCATAATCAATGAAGCAGAGGTAGATTATTTTTGGAATTCCCTAGCTTTCTCTATTATCCAGTGAATGTTGGCAATTTGATCTCTCGTACCTCTTCCTTTTCTAAACCCAGCTTGGACATATGAAAGTTCTTGTTTCACATTATGCTAAAGCCTAGCATACAAGATTTTAAGCATGACCTTACTAGCATGGGAAATGAGTGCAATTGTCCAATGGTTAGCATATTCTTTAGTATTACCCTTCTAGGGAATTGAGATGAGTATTGACCTTTTCCAGTCCTGTGGCCACTCTTGGGTCTTCCAGATTTGCTGACATATTGAATGCTCAAACTCATGTCTATTGAGTCAATGATACCATGTAATCATCTCATCCTCTGTTGCTTCTTGCCCTCAGTCTTTCCCAGCATCAGGGTCTTTTCCAATAGGCTAGCTCTTCACATCAGGTGGCCAAACTAGTGGAACTTCAGCTTCAGCATCAGTCCTTCCAATGAACATTCAGACTTGATTCCCACTGCTTTGATTTCCTTGCTGTGTAAGGCATTCTCAAGAATCTTCTCCAGCACCACTGTTCAAAAGCATCAATTCTTTGGTGCTCAACCTTCTTTGGAGTCCAACTCTCACATCCATACATGACTACTGGTAAAACCATAGCGTTGACTAGACGGACCTTTGTTGGCAAAGTGATGTCTCTGCATTTTAATAAGATGTCAGGTTTGTCATAGCTTTTCTTCCAAGGAGCAAGTGTCTTTTCATTTCATGGGTGTAGTCACCACCTGCAATGATATGAAGTCCAAGAAAATAAAGTCCATCACCATTTTCATTTCTTCCCATCTATTTGCCATGAAGTGATGGCACTGGATGCCATGATCTTCATTTTCTGAATGTTGAGTTTTAAGCCAGGTTTTTCACTCTCCTCTTTTACCTTCATCAAGAGGCTCTATTGCTCCTCTTCACTTTATGCCATTAGGGTGGTGTCATCTGCTTATGTGAGGTTACTGAGATTTCTCCCAGCAATCTTGACTCCAGCTTGGAGGGTTTTGCTTTGTGCTTACAGTGAGGTTCGTACTTAATGGCCTATATATACAACAGTCTATTTTAAGTTGATAGCAACCTAAATTTGAAAGCATTCTAAGAACTCTATATTTTTACACTTTCCCCTATATTTTTGTGTTTTGATATCATATTTTACATCTTTTTGTTTTGTGTATCCCTGAATTAATCATTGGAGTTATAATTGATTTTACTTTCATCTTTTAACCTTATACTAGCTTTATAAGTGGTAAATCCACTACCTTTACTATGTATTTGCCAATGAGATTTTTATTTTCATATGTGTTCTTGTTGCTAGTCAGTGTTTTTTTTCTTTTCAGCTCAAAAAGTTCCTTTAATATTTATTATAAAGCTGATATACTGGAATGATGCTAAAGCTGAAACTCCAGTACTTTGGTCACCTCATGCGAAGAGTTGACTCATTGGAAAAGACTCTGATGCTGGGAGGGATTGGGGGCAGGAGGAAAAGGGGATGACAGAGGATGAGATGGCTGGATGGCATCACTGACTCGATGGACGTGAGTCTGAGTGAACTCCGGGAGTTGGTGATGGACAGGGAGGCCTGGCGTGCTGCGATTCATGGGGTCGCAGAGTCGGACACGACTGAGCAACTGATCTGATCTGATCTGATAGTGTTGATGAACTCCTTTAGCTTCTCTCTCCTTCAATTCCAAATGATAACATTGCTGAGTATTTGTTGGAAATTTTTCTCTTAGTAACTTTGAATATATCATGCCCCATCCTTCTGACCTTCAAACTCTCTGATGAAAAATCAGCTGACCATTTTATGGGGTTCCCTTTTACATAACAAATTGTTTTTCTCCTGAAATTTTTAAGAATTTTTGACTTATCCTTAACTTTTGATATTTTAACTATAATGTGTTCTGGTTTGGATCTGTTTGGGTTCTTATTTGGAACTTTCCGCCCTTCCTGAACCTGGATAACTATTTGCTTCCCCAATTAGGGAAGTTTTCAGCCATTATTTCTTTAACTAATTTTCCAGCCCATTTATCTCTTCCTCTTCTCTTCCTGGGACTCTACAATGCAAATGCTATTCCCCTTGATGTTGTAAGTCCTTTAGGCCATCTCTACTTTTTCCTTTTTGCTGCTCTGTTTGGATGCTTTTCACTACCCTGACTTCCAGGCTGCTGGTTCATTCTTCTGCTTTATCTAATCTGCTATTGGATCCTTCTAGTGTATGTTTTGTTACTTTATTTGTCAGTTCTTTGGTTTCTGTTACTTTCTCATATTGTCTCTTTTATGAAGTTGTCAATGTGTGTATCCATTCTTCTCCTGAGTTCTATGGAGCCCAGGAACACAAGTATTTCTGGCCACCAGGGCCAGGCGATCAAGGGGCTTCCCTTGTGTTGACTGTGCTCATCAACTGGCTCTAGCGAGGCTGTGGGAGCATGCTGAGGTTGGGGCATGCCCGCTGTTTTCATGACACAGGGAAGAGCATTGGGAGCAGGGTAAGGGCATGCCCATGATTTTGGCAAGGCTGTGTTTGTATGTGCCCCTTAAGACCTATAGGCATAAACCTTGTTGGTTTCCAAAGTTAGACATTTGGGGGGCCTTATTTCTTCAGCACAGGTCCCAAATGTTAATGCACTCAGTGTAGGGCACAAAGCCCTCATTTCCAAAGGAGCAGCTCCATCTTGTGAAATTCTTCCCTATCGTGGGTCAATCCTATAGCACCATGGCTCAGTTTTTTGGCAAGATGTTTCTGACTCACTAAGCTATCTTCATGTGTCCCTTTTACTCCTTGTTGTAGAGGATGTGTCCAGTCAGTTATCAGTTCTTTTCCAGTGACAATTGTTCCATACATAGCTATAGCTTTGGTGTATTCTGTGTACTTCAGCATGTTCAGTCGTGTTTGATTCTTTGTGACCCTATGGACTGCAGCCCGCCAGGCTCCTCTGTCCATGGGATTCTCCAGGCAAGAATATTAGAGTGGGTTGCCATTTTCTCCTCCAGGGCATCTTCCTGAACCAGGGATCAAGCCTACTTCTCTTATGTCTCCTGCATTGGCAGGTGGGTTCTTTACCACTAGCACCACTTGGGAAGTTGGTGTATTCCTTGAAGAAGGTTAATTGAGGAAGTTTATATGGTTTCATCTTGACTGTCCTCTGAATCCATAATGATTTTTAAAGTAACAAAAGTAGATTGGAGCATGATATGTTTAGTATAATCCAAGTTTCATAGGAATAAAAGCAGCCAAAAATGTACACGTGCATACACATTTTTCTATACATATAGATGTGTAGTATAAAAGAAAAATGTAAAGATCACACAAGTTATTAACATCACCACTTACTGGAAGTTGATATGGGATATGGTCATGAAGAAAAGGGGTGCAGGGTAAGCAGCTAGGGGAAGATTTTTAATTATCTTTCCTTATGTATATTTACATTATTTAATTAATTTTAAGAAACATTAATTACTCTTACAATTTCTGAGGGAAATTTGCTAAAGAAAAAACCAAAACGAGAAAAAATTACACTAAAAGTCAGCAAAAGGGGCAGCAAAATAGGCAAAGGCAAGAAGCTGGGGTTAAAAGAATCTGAAGGCAAAAAGGAAGCAGACATGTCTCCCACGTGTGTTGCCTTCTCCTGCAAGATCAGCCAACACTCATGTACTGAACGTGAATGAATACCAAACAGAGGTCCTTGCCTTACCGTATATGTGTATAGAAATGTTATAACATGTGAAAATGACCTCCAGGCTGTCAGGATCTGATTAATGAAAGACACGATTCATTTCCAGCTGAAAATTTCATATACATCTAGGGCTCTTTAGTTGTCCCTTATCATCATTCTTGCTCCATCTGAAAATATATGTAACAGCATTTTATCTGCAGTGGAAGCTCAGAGTCATAACCAGCAGACCACCAGGGAATTGCATTACATATGTAAACTTACAAACTGCTTTCATCACAGTCCTGTTCTTATGTGGGGCTAGACACTGTGCTCCCAACTTATAAATAAACTTAAGCTCTTATTTAACATCCTATAAATAACAGTTGAGTTATAGTGAAAGCATTGCCATTTATTTTCTTCTTTCTCCTCATGGACCAGGAAACACAGCTCTGGATTTCAAGCACCCAAGTATACTAGTATTTTGACTACACAGAAAACATGGCAGAGTAAGTTTAAAAATAATTTGGGTGAAATCCATCAGGAAAGTCTCCTGGTTGATCAGGTTCAGATTAAAATTAATAACATATTTTTTATTAATAATTAACTGTAATTTCATCCCCCCCCAAATATTACCCAGGTAATTGTCTTAAATCTCTACTTCATTTTGTGTTTACAGACATGGCCTCAAAAAATACTCTAACAAAGATGGGAAGAAAGTCTTGCAAGTTAATATATTATTTCTGTGCAATTTCCACCATGAACAGAGCATATTAGTGCATTTATTTACCATCTGTGTCTATTGGTACCATGGCCAGTTACCCTAGAGGACTAAGACACCCTACTTTGTAATAGACATTTGGACAATCACAGGGCCTCCCAAATGAACAATGTGAGGTCTATATTATGTGCAGATGGAAGACAGATAAATAGCCAAACACGGCAGGTTCAGCAATTTGCTTGGAATCCTCAGTCCTGGAGGATGAAGATAGGCACACAGAAATATGTCTAAGCCAGTCTCCATTTTCATGAAACAGTAATAGTGATGCTTAGGGGAGATTTTTACACTAGTTTTTCACTTATACCGCCAAATAAAATTGTCAGTTCATTTAAGAAGTACCCTTTCTTAGGGAAAGCCCTGTTATCTGCCCATTCACAATGTCCTTTAAAAAAATTTTTTTTTGTTTTCTCTGTGGGCAGTTTGAGGTTGGAAAAGAAACAAAAATAAGCAAAAAAAAAAAAAAACAAAACAAAACATGGATTTGAGGCATGAATGACAGATTAAAAAACAAAATGGCTGGGCAATTCTTTTTTGGCATTCAGGAAACACAAGAGTACCTACTTTCAAACCAAATTATATTTAGATTTAAATAATTACTTTTTGGTGTATTCATCACTTTAAAAAAAAAGGATAATCATCACATTTGTGTAGTACTTTTTTTGCTGTTGTTTTTAAATGGTTAACTTCTCTGCTCAGGAAACCAAGTATTGTCCTCTTAATCATTCATCATTTTCAGTGGCTTCCTAGACAATTAGGTACAGATCATTGAGACTTAAGAAGCTCTAAACATTTTCCCACAGACTTCACTATTCTTTACTCAGTATATATAATTCATTATTATATTATTTGGTGCATAGCTCTAAGATCTCTCTGTTATTTCTTTGCTTTTTAAGAATTTCACACAAAGTAAACTATTATTTAGTAATATTTAAATATGTATATCATATAAAAATGCAAAATAAACTCCTTGAGAGTTTTCAAGTATCTAGATAGATAGAATGTTATGGAGTTCATCTGCTGAATCCTCAGTCTAGAACAATGACCCCTTCTGCCCCAACCATGTATCTATTCCAAATAGCTTAGCTACTCATTTATTCACTAAGCATTTATTGAGTACCCATTACATTCCAAGCACTGTAAAATATACTGGGACAAGTTGATAAATGACTCACTACTTACTGTGGAGTATCTCATAGTCCACAGGAGGACAAAGAAAGCATATAAGATAAATTACAACTCAATGTGATAGGAACCAAATAGATAGTTCCATAAAGTACTATGAAAGCACCGAGGCAATGTGACCAATCCCTATTCAGGGAGTTTAGGAAGCCTTCATAGGAATGACAAAAATTCACCTGGGTCTTCAAGAATGTATAGAGGTTGGTCAAGTAATGAAAGAATAAATGGATGAATGAAGAATTTTGACAGGATGACTGAAGAGACAATTATCAACACCAGCTGTGTTCTAGGGAGCCTTGGGAAGGGTTTTCTAGATGAGAAGAATAGCATTTGCAAATGGAAAGACAGGACAAAAGATGGCAAGCTTAAGGAATGATAAGATACTCAGGTTACCTGAACAAAAGGTGTGCACAGAGGAAGATGCAAGGAAAGGAGGTGGAAGATCAGGTTGAGACCAGCATCAAAATCTCTTAAGTCCAGTGTTAATGTGTTTATACTACATTCTGGAGGAAACAGAAAGGCGAGACAGATTTTTAAGCAGAAGATTTAAAACATTCAAATGCATTTATTGAGCACCTAGAATCTGCCAGGTATATTATAGACCCAACATTTATAGTCATAAAGAAACAGAAAAGAGCTCCTGATTTCAAGGGGAATGGAAGATAATAAGCAAAATAAATAAGTGTATGTAGTAAATTTAAAGGCGATAAGTGCTAGGGAGAAGAATAAAACAGGAAAGAGCACAGTGATTCAGTTCAGTTCAGTTCAGTTGCTCAGTCATGTCCAACTCTTTGCAACCCCATGGACTGCAACACACCAGGCTTTCCTGTCCAACACCAACTCCTAAAGCTTGCTCAAACTCATGTCCGTCAAGTCAGTGATGCCATCTCATCCTCTGTCATCCCCTTCTCCTCCTGCCCTCAATCTTTCCCAGCACCTGGTGCTGGTGCTGGTAAGTCGCTTCAGTCATGTCGGACTCTGCCACAGACGGCAGCCTACCAGGCTCCCCTGTCCCTGGAATTCCCCAGGCCAGAACACTGGAGTGGGTTGCCATTTCCTTCTCCAATGCATGAAAGTGAAAAAGTGAAAGTGAAGTCACTCAGTCATGTCCGACTCTTCGAGACCCCATGGACTGCAGCCCACCAAGCTCCTCTGTCCATGGGATTTTCCAGGCAAGAGTACTGGAGTGGGGTGCCATCGCCTTCTCCCAGCATTAGTCTTTTCAAATGAGTCAGCTCTTCCCATCAGGTGGCCAAAGTATTGGAGCTTCAGCTTCAGCATCAGTCCTTCCAATGAACACCCAGGACTGATCTCCTTTAGGATTGACTGGTTTTGATCTCCTTGCAGTCCAAGGGACTCTCAAGAGTCTTCTCCAACACCACAGTTCAAAAGCGTCAATTCTTCAGTGCTCAGCTTTCTTTATGGTCCAACTCTCACATCCATGGTGATCAGATTTGTTTTAAAATAAATCTTCTGAATTATTTGAAGAGATTAGAGACAGACTGTAGATAAGGTTACAAGATTCCACTATAGCATTCATGGCAGGTATGATGAGATGAAGAACTGAGATTGTACAATGGGAATAAAGAGAAAGATAGACCCTAAAGGATCAAGAGGACTCCACTGGGGTGAATTGTGTATGATTGAAGAAGCAAATGAAGGATAAGGATTATGCTGAGTATTCTCATCAGAGTTTGACTCAGTATTAGAAAGGAAAGATAATGAATCAAGTTGTATAAGTGTTATATAATTTCCTTACAGTCATATATCTCTTAAGCTCTCTTAGATCATTAGATATTACGTCTCTTCATTCTTTTAAACAAGAAATAATAAACAGATTCAATTACCTGAGATAGTTTAGTATAGCCAACAATATCATCGCCTCTGGGAAATGGTTTCTTAGCATCTGAATAGTCATCCAACAGGTCATCTTGGGAGAAAATAGTTGGAAAATTTCTGTACCTTTTTTATGATTATACTGTGAACTCTACAGTTAAAGACATTGACCACCAGAAAACACATTCTTCATCCCATCCTAGCTCCACAGATAAAAGGAAGCATTAAGTCTGGTGGTTTACACTGAAGTCTTATAGTAAATTTTTATTGAATGATAACTGATATGATTTGTTTGTTACCATCTCTGAATGTAATGGACATATTTAGGGAGTCAGTGTCAACTACTTGGTTCAGTTTTTTTTAGATCAGGACAGTGCCACCGTGCCTCTAATTGCATCTCATCCCAATAATGAAAGTGCTGGTCTTTTCTGAGCCTCTCTCGTGACTCTCAATGCTCCCCACCACCTGTGTCGTCTGGCATCAGTGTCTGTTGCTGCATTCCTGGCTGCCGCATCAATGACAACTCCATCCTTGTGGGGGCGAACTGAGGAGACAGATGGTGTCTCAGCACAGGGTGGGAACTGTCAGTCATGGAGGAGAGGGCTAAACGTGAGGCTGGAGTGTGGATCAATATCATGCCTCATGTGAATCCAGTTTTCTGTTGTTCAGTTGCTCAGTTGTGTCTGCCTCTTTGTACCCCCATGGACTGCAGATGCCAGGCTTCCCTGTCCTTCACTTTCTCCTGGAGCTTGCTCAAACTCATGTCCATTGAGTCAGTGATGCCATCCAACCTCTCATCCTTTGTTACCCCCATCTCGACCTGCCCTCAATCTTTCCCAGCATCAGGGTCTTTTCTAATGAGTCAGCTCTTCGCATTAGGTGGCCAAAGTATTGGAGCTTCAGTTTCAGTATAATTCCTTCTAATTAATATTCAGGACCAGGATCAAATATCAGAAGCTAAAATGAAGTGACATCATGTCTGTTCATTCTTAGGGAGTTCTTGGATCCATCTGAAAGACTTGAATTTTCTTTGCCTAAAACTAAAGGGAAATGAACAACCACATAGGGACTACCCTGTTCATTGTACCTCTTTTTAGCCATTATCCAGTTTGGATAAGTCATTGATCAATCACGGAAGAAGTGCTGTTCCTAATATAAAAATAAACTCTGGATGGGAACCAAGACCAACTGCATTTCTTCTCAAGTAGAAGGGAATGGTCCCTCCCCTGAAGTGAGATCAGAGTCCAGAAAGGAGTCACAGATTTGCAGAGGACAGGGTCCTCATGGAGTCACAACAGTTTTCAGAGCAAATTCTGGAAGTGAAGAGCTGACTCCAGTAGTAGTAATTTATTCTTGAGAGCCAAGAGTAGTTTGCAGTGGTAGAAGAAGCAAGAGCTTTTTGTTCCTTTTCCTTAGGAAAAGTGCTTTATACAAATTCCCTTTTATTTTGAGCATATATTCTTTTTACTTTCTTGCTTTTCTGAAAGTTAGTTCCGTGGATAAAGGGAAAAGAAAGATTCAGGGATATCTAAGGACATCTTAAGTGGGAATAGAGACTATATCTGAGTAACTTCATGCTTGCTGCTAGGTCTTCTTGCAGCAGAATAAATAAACGAAACTCATCTTCAGTCCATGGGAGATGAAAGAAAATTTCTTCCAAATATCTTTTTGTTCAGGGCGGGTCTCTGTCACCTACTGGTTGTCTAATTGTTGGCCTAAAGAAAGGCTTGTACAACATAAGGTGGTGTTCCAGAGAGAAATGAGGAACACAGGGAGAACCCAATTATCAAAGTATCGCAGTGTTGTTCTGTGGTGGGGCTTCTGTTTCATCCTTGTTTGAGTTTATCAAATTTCTATTTTGATCCTTTAAAATAAATATCCTTCTCTCTCATACAGAAGCCATCCACTGTGAATCTATTTCACTTGCATATGTGTTTACAAACCCTTGCTTGCACATCCATGCAAACAGAAAGGGGAACAGGCACCCAGAAAGAAATATCCTAGGTTGGCATACAGCCATGAGAACAAATGTATACAGAAGCCTCTGCCAAGACCAGGAAAACAACAGCCAAGTCTGTCCAAACGAAGCCTGAAGCCCTGTACTCTACACTATGTGGCAGGTAAAGGGGGACCTGGAGTCAATCATATGAGTTTGGGGACTTCTTTCCTCCAGCTTGAAATGTATTGCTGGTAAAATGTAATCATTCACCATTTAGAATTTTTTCCTCTGAGAAATGAAGAGAGAGATTGGATGCATATGGCACTGATCCCCAAAAGCAAGGGGAAAAAAGGACAAGGGGAAATTTGGGGCAATAAAAACTGGCAAGGAAGAATTCTCCAAATTGACAGAACAAACTGAGGCCTCCACAACCCCTTTTTTTGTGTTTACAGATGGGCAGACCCCAGGGCAAGATTTTTTGGGGTACTGTCAGTCTAGATTCAACAGAAGGGACAAAATAAAATACAACCCATTAAAATGCTGGAAAAAGGACCAATAAGAAACCTCTATGAGATTCACAGATAAACTCATCCAAGACCTCGGATCCTGGCTGCTCTGTCCCCTTCCCTCCTACCCTGCAAATGACCAGGTAAATGACCAGGTAGGTAAGAACTTCCAGGATCCAGGAAACTCCCAGGGACTCTTGAGTTCTAACCCTGGAAAATACTCAGATTTCAATTGCTTCAAGGGAACAGAAAACAGTACTGATGAGCACGTACTTGGCTGGTGCATCCCTTCTGAAGAACTAAGTCCAAATTCTGTACCAACTATATTAACATATTAATAATTTTAGAAAATTATAGCCAGGTGCCCCATTGTCTGTCTGGACTACCTGGTCTCCTGGGGTTTCAAGACTTTTTAAAAGACAGGGAGCAGCACATCATTTGATCCTGAGATAACCTTTACAAGTCAATCTCTCAGAAAAGCCTCTCCCTCCCTGGTAGACAGATGCATCGTGAAGAATTTGGCAAGGTTCAATTGATAACTGAAGTAAGGCAAGTAATGACACCAGTGTGAATGCTGCTGGCTTAGATATTTCCTGTTTTTCAGAAGGAACAAGTACCCACTATTCCTGTCATTTTAAGGGAAAGAAACAAGGACCATTATTTCCTTGGCTTAATATTAATATTAAATGGATGCCCACAGAATGTTGTCAATGAGAATCTGTGTTTAAGCGATAATATATTCTAAAATGCTTGGCCCAGAGTTTTCTTAAGAAACAGCTCTTAAGATAATGAAGTTTATGACATTTCTGAATATTCTCATGGTTTAGGATTAGGGGCAGGAGGGGAGATGTGGAGAAAGCCCAACAGCTACCTGATAGACCTTTAATGTGGCTACTGAGGAATGAATAAATCCATGAAGAGCCATCGCATCTGAATCATTCTCATTGATTAAAGACAGCTTACAGACAGCTCACTGTCTAATGCAAGTTAGGAAGAAAGTGTGTTATTACAAATGCCTGCCCTACAGGGGGCTGGCCATAGTCACACACTGATATCGTTTTATTAAAAATCATAATAACGGGCTTTTTCCATGAGATGATAAATGTTTACTTTCTTTTTGGTTAGAAAATCAACCTATAAGATCGTCAAAAAAGATTAAATTTTCAAAGAAGGCAGTTATATAAAGCGAGGTCAGCATTTAAAATTGACAAAAAGTTGTGGGCTTGTTTTTGTTTGCTTTTTTTCTTTTAGAAGATAACTTTTTGGGAAAAAAACAGCTAAAAATTTCAAAGTTGGCAATAAGGTTTTCTTGGATTTGCTGGTATTTCAAACATGGCCAAGATGGAATATGTAAATAAACAAAAATAAACACAAAACCAAAGATGCTTATTGTAACCGGGTGGGCAGAAGAGACGGTGGAAGAGCCACGGGAATGACTGACAATGTGACCGAGGATGGACCTGGAGTCTTGCTACCCAAGCTGAGGATTGCAGATCAGCTGCATGAACATCAGGGAACTTGTGAGAAACACAAAAGCTCAGGCCCTACCCCAGACCTACTGAACCAGACTCTGCATTTTTAGTAAGATCCCCAAGTGTCTTGTCTCCACATTAAATTCGTGAGAGTTTAATTCGAGACTTAGTGCTTTTGGCACAGAAGAGCCTGAACTTTCACGTGGTATATAAACTGGAGTCATAACTACCTAAAAAATATCTAACAAGAGGGAGGGAGATGGCACATTTCTAGGTAAACCTGTGACAATAGCAGGTACTTTGCAGAGCACATTTTGAAAGAAACCTGGTTTCTTATGCTAACTGCATGAATCTGTGGTACAGCATTAGTAGCTGAGAGGATGGCAGGCATGCACTTAAGGCAGACATTTATTCTTTGTGGTATGTAAATATTTAACAACTAACAACACAGAATCTGAGCATCTCTGTGAGTTAGCATAAAAATCAGCTCGAGACATATACACTATCATGTGTAAAATGGACAGCACAGTGCTCCGTGATGACCCAGAGGGGAGGGAGGCTCAAGAAGGAAGGGATATATGCATAATCATGGCTGATTTGCATTGTTGTGTGGCAGAAACCAACACAATACTGTAAAGCAATTATACTCCAATTTAAAAAAGAAAATCAGCTCAAGACTCTGGCAATGACAAGTAACTGACACAGAAGTAGAGAGAGAAAAGAGTAAAGTAAGATAAGGAACCAAGCTGTACCGGTGCAGCACTTCAGCCAAAGGGCTTAGGACTACCCTGGTGGCTCAGATGGTAAAGAATCTGCCTGCAATACAGAACACCTGGGGTCGACCCTTGGGTCTGGAAGATCCCCTGATGAAGAGAATGGCAACCCACTCCAATATTCTTGCTGGAGAATTCCATGGACCGAGGAGCCTGGCAGGCTACAGTCCATGGGGTCACAAAGAGTTGGACACGACTGAGCGATTAACACAAAGGACATCTTCTATGAGTTTGGTCCAGTGCTGGCCTCCAGAATAGATTTTTGTCTTTTAAATCAAACAGCAACCCAAACGAGGAATGAACTCTTATTTCCTCATGAACTCATGGTTTCATGAGGAAATCATGGCCTAGCAAGGATAAAATAATTGCTCAAGGTCACAAAACTAATAAGTGAAAGAACCAGGATTTGAAATTAGTTTTGTCTGAGTCTGATGGCTCTCGCAACTATGCCATGCTGCTAAGTATAGATATTGTTTCAGTAAGTTAAATATTTAGTAAAATACATACAGTCATTATGACACTCTGATTTATGCTAAACTGCATGGTTCCTTTGTATTTATATTGCCTTGAATTTGGAGAAGGCAATGGCACCCCACTCCAGTACTCTTGCTGGAAAATCCCATGGACGGAGGAGCCTGGTAGGCTGCAGTCCATGGGGTCGCTAAGAGTCGGACACAACTGAGCGACTTCACTTTGACTTTTCACTTTCCTGCATTGGAGAAGGAAATGGCAACCCACTCCAGTGTTTTTGCCTGGAGAATCCCAGGGACGGGGGAGCCTGGTGGGCTGCCATCTATGGGGTCGCACAGAGTTGGACACGACTGAAGTGACTTAGCAGAAGCAGAAGCAGTCTTGAATTAAAATAAATTTTTCATATATTGTTAAAAATAGATATCTGAGCAGGGTGGACCCCAAATGGTAATTTTAGTAAAAATTCCAGCACCCGCAGTCAGTGGCACAGATAGATGACATCCGTTATTGAATTCTGTCCGAGTCAAGCTTGTCTGCAGTCAGGGGGGCACTCTTTATTTACAGAAGGATGACCTCCAACACAGTTTCAAAGGATTGTGATCATTCACCACATCAGTATTAACCCCCTTTAATCATAAGCTGTCGGAAGAATTACCAAAGGGGAACAGAAGGTAGAACTCTAGAGACCACTGTCATGTGTAATTCACATGGAATGTGTATTGACCAAGAAACAGTTAATGATTTAAGGCGCTGAATAGATTTGTGATTGTGTGCTTGTGCATATGTATATGTGCTCATGTTCCTGTACACATGCATCAATCAAAAGCTTAGATATACATCAAACCTTCGGCAAAATAAACACTAAAGACCAGTAAAGATAGTTTTAGGCTTTCTACTTTTACTCCAATCAGAACAGTTTAGCTTTATCTGTTTAATGCACTGCAATGCCATGTAAAATTTGCAGTTATTCAAAAGCTTTTATACAGCTTCAAAAAAAAAAAAAAAAAAAACCTTGACAATAATTGCTGTTGTTTTTGTTCAGTCACTCAGTTGTATCTGACTCTTTTTGACCCCATGGACCACAGCACGCCAGGCTGTCTTGTCCTTCACCATCTCCCAGAGTTTGCTCAAACTCACGTCCATTGAATTGGTGATGCCATCCAACCATCTCATCCTCTGTCGTCCCCTTCTCCTGCCTTCAACCTTTCCCAGCATCAGGGTCTTTTCCAATGAGTCTGTTCTTCACATCAGGTGGCCAAAATATTGGAGCTTCAGCTTCAACATCAGTCCTTCTAATGAATATTCAGGACTGACTTCCTTTAGGATGGACTGGTTTGATCTCCTTGCAGTCCAAGGAACTCTCAAGAGTCTTCTCCAATGCCACAGCTCAAAAGCATCAACTCTTTGGTGCTCAGCTTTCTTTATGGTCCAACTCTCACATCTCTACATGACTACTGGGAAAACTATAGCTTTGACTATATGGACTTTTGTTGGCAAAGTGATATCTATGCTTTTGAATATGCTGTCTAGGTTTGTCATAGCTTTTCTTTCAAGGAGCAAGCGTCTTTTAATTTAATGATTGTGTTATAGATCAAACCCCTCACTTCATGGATGAAAAACTAGAGAAAGATTCAGAACCCATGACTACTTCATGTGCCTGCTGGCTGCCAGATACCCTGCCAGAGATTTCCAAGGATGTTTCCATTCTCTGCCCACAGGCTGGCTAAGAGAGTGAAGTTGACAGAGATGAGTTAGCTTGTCTAGGTTTGTCCTATTTGGTCAAGACAGACTGAAGGTTAGAGTCTAGGATTATTAACTATTAAGTGACTTTCACTTCACTTCACTTCACTATGCTTTTCCCAGGAGATCTTTTTATTGGCATAAAGACACTTCATTCTTCCCATCCTATTCCTAGGTTAGATTATTGAACTCTACTTTCATAATCTGTTCTTTCTACACAGAGAATACAATATTAAGCAACAAATCATGGGAAACACACACACACACACACACATATACAGGTGCAACTCTAAACACCACCTACTGAATAGTTTAGTGTATGTATGTATACGTATGTGTATATACATCATGCTAAGTCGCTTGAGTCGTGTCCAACTCTGTGATCCCATAGAACGTAGCCTAACTGGCTCCTCGGTCCATGGAATTCTCCCATCAAGAATACTGGGGTGGACTGTCATCTATCTATCTATCTTTAGGACAAAGAAACAGAAAGAGGAGGAAGAGAGTTCTATAGCAGATAAAATATGGACTTGGTATTCAGGGTTCTTTTTCTTTCAAGTTTCAGAAGATTGACCACTTGTGGTACCTCAAAATGTCTGAGTAGTTGATTAAATTCTAACTGTTCAATCTATATGATTTCACCAGAGTTAGAAGTATATCTGTGAGCTGCTGCTGCTGCTGCTGCTGCCGCTAAGTCACTTCAGTCGTGTCCGACTCTGTGCGACCCCATAGACGGTAGCCCACCAGGCTCCCTTGTCCCTTGGATTCTCCAGGCAGGAATACTGGAGTGGGTTGCCATTTCTTTCTCCAATGCATGAAAGTGAAAAGTGAAAGGGAAGTCTCTCAGTCGTGTCCGACTGTTCGCGACCCCATGGACTGCAGCCTGGTAGGCTGCAGTCCATGGGATTTTCCAGGCAAGAGTACTGGAGTGGGGGTGCCATCGCCTTCTCTGAATATTAGGACTATTAGCTCACAAATGGAGAAGGCGATGGCATCCCACTCCAGTACTTTTGCCTGGAGAATCCCATGGACGGAGGAGCCTGGTAGGCTGCAGTCCATGGGGTCGCTAAGAGTCGAACACGACTGAGCGACTTCCCTTTCACTTTTCACTTTCATGCATTGAAGAAGGAAACAGTAACCCACTCCAGTGTTCTTGCCTGGAGAATCCCAGGGACTGGGGAGCCTGGTGAGCTGCCGTCTATGGGGTTGCACAGAGTCGGACACGACTGAAGTGACTTAGCAGCAGTCGCAGCAGCAAGAAAATACAGAATCAAGGAATGCTTTGAGAGGAAAGAACTTATAACATCATCTAATTCAATTTTCTTATTTTCTGAGATAAGGTAACAGAAACCCAGAGAATTTAAGTAACCTGCCTGAAAGCAGACAGTATCAATCTTCAAACTCCTCCTCCTCTTTTTTTTTTTCTGCCTTTCTCCTACGTCTTTGCTATTATCATGTGAGTAATTTATGAAAGGTTAGAGTTGGAAGAAATATTAATGATGCTTTTTAAATTTTTTTACCATTTTCTCCTTCCCAGTGTTAAGCTGTCAAGCATTTTGCTTGAACATCTCCAGTGACAATAAATTTACTATTAAAAAATTTCAAGGCAGTTTTTACTAACACATTGAATAATGTCTAAGAGATTCTTAATATTCTCTAAATATAAAGGCATTAGAAAAAGTAATTAATTGACCCATCACCAAACTATTTTTAACCCTGTGATTAATGTAAGAACAGAAGGTGTCAACACTAAGACTAACACTATAATAAATAATATTGAAGAATCCAGTGAAACTGATTATTTAGTGATGCATTAAAAGGACCCTTATCCACTTCAAAAGTTCATTTTCTCTCCCAAAGTATGACTTGGGCTCTAGGGAAAAGAGGGCTAAGCTAATAGGATTATTTAAATTCCCAAATTTTTCTTATTCCTATTCAACATTGCCAGTTTCTGCTTCTTTCCTAACTGAGCTATGGAGGGAGCAACTGCCTTGGTTATAGATCAATATCTAATTTTTGGAAGTTAATTTTTAAAAAGAAACATGGGTTCTAAAATTTTAGGGGAAAAGGGCATAATGATACATAATGAAAAATACTATAACTCTCCTGGCAAATTTTCTATGTGAAATTTCAACAGAATCCATCAATTATACTAAATGACCAATAAAAATGTTCAATCAAAAACTCATTTTAAGATACATTGTTAATGAACTGTGTATAATGATGTTTAATCAAAACTCGACATGATCGCATGGGAGAAAAGTTCCACAGGACCTCAAGAGCACTATTGTTCTGAATAAAAGATTGCAATAAAACTGTATAATTAATAGCCTACAGTCATATGGCACTCTCTGGGGAAGCTCATTTTCGTAACAAACTCTGTTGTTTTTCAAAACACAGGAATTGTGTTCCATAATAGCACTGATGCCATAAGCAGGAAGCATCATTTTTGAGGCTGTTTTTATTTGACATGGAAATTTTTATGGTTGTTTCACACTAAAGTATAACTAAGATGCAAAATCAGTGAATGAAGCTGCTGACCACAAAGATGGAGAAAACTCAATTTTGCCTCTGTTTTACATCTTCACACTTTAGAAAGTGAAAGTCAAGTCGCTCAGTCATGTCTGACTCTTTGTGACCCCATGGACTGTAGCCTATCATGCTCCCCCATCCGTGGGATTTTCCAGGCAAGAGTACTGCAGTGGGTTGCCATTCCACACTCTAGAAATGATGCACTATTATCTTTAAATTCTTTTTTCCAATAAAAGACTTCCGATAAGTGGTTAAGACTTTGCCTTCCAGTGCAGGGCATGCAGGTTCCATCCCTGGTCAGGGAGTGTAGGTCCCACATGCTTCCCAGTCAAAAAAAACAAAATGCAAAATAGAACCAGGATTGTAAAAAATTCAGTAAAGACTTTAAAAATGGTAAGAAAACTTTTCCTTAAATCTTCCAATATCTGTATCAAATAATTCTATATGGAACGTTTGTCTTTTCCTGGTGTGGCAGTGTAATAGTGACAGACAGCATAGGCTTCTCTAAGATCCTGACATACAGTCCTCAAGGTACAAATGCAACTGCTCATGGAAGAAATATAGTAGATTGCAAAAGCCACTTTGTTAAAAACAAATATGTACTTGAGCACTTATGTTAAGGTCAGTGTATGAGTTTAGATAATTGCCACTCCTCCCACCTCAGTGAATCCATTAATAAGTAAAAATATTCTGCATTTAATATACATGCAGCCAATATATCAGATCAGATCAGATCAAATTAGTCGCTCAGTCGTGTCCAACTCTTTGTGACCCCAAGAATCACAGCAAGCCAGGCCTCCCTGTCCATCACCAACTCCCGGAGTTCACCCAAACTCATGTCCATTGAGTCAGTGATGCCATCCAGCCATCTCATCCTCTGTCGTCCCCTTCTCCTCTTGCCCTCAATCCCTCCCAGCATCAGAGTCTTTTCCATTGAGTCAACTCTTCACATGAGGTGGCCAAAGTCCTGGAGTTTCAGCTTTAGCATCATTCCTTCCAAAGAAATCCCAGGGCTGATCTCCTTCAGAATGGACTGGTTGGATCTCCTTGCAGTCCAAGGGACTCTCAAGAGTCTTCTCCAACACCACAGTTCAAAAGCATCAATTCTTTGGCGCTCAGCCTTCTTCACAGTCCAACTCTCACATCCATACATGACCACAGGAAAAACCTTAGCCTTGACTAGACGGACCTTTGTTGGCAAAGTAATGTCTCTGCTTTTGAATATGCTATCTAGGTTGGTCATAACTTTCCTTCCAAGGAGTAAGCGTCTTTTAATTTCATGGCTGCAGTCACCATCTGCAGTGATTTTGGAGCCCAGAAAAATAAAGTCTGACACTGTTTCCACTGTTTCCCCATCTATTTCCCATGAAGTGATGGGACGGGATGCCATGATCTTTGTTTTCTCAATGTTGAGCTTTAAGCCAACTTTTTCACTCTCCACTTTCACTTTTATCAAGAGGCTTTTGAGTTCCTCTTCACTTTCTGCCATAAGGGTGGTATCATCTGCATATCTGAGGTTATTGATATTTCTCCCGGCAATCTTGATTCCAGTATATAGTTCCCCCTAAAATGTAATTCTATGCCAATTTTATTCACAGGAAAATAAAATGAGAACATATTGGAAGGTGTGTGGTCCACTTATGAAGGTTATCAATCAGAAGTCAGCATTGCAGTATTTTACTGCTATAAATCTGGGATGAGGCCATTGGCCCAAATGCTGATTATAGCTTATTTTTCATAAATATGCATATTAAATATGAGACCTATTTCTAAGCATGTAAACTAAGGTATATCAGCATCTCTTTAACTGCATCCAAACTCAGAATTAAGGACATGGTGAAGACAATGCATATTTCAAGCCAATCACTTTAATCAGAGTCCTGTGAAAGTATTCAAAAACTCTTTCTATAAATTAGATGGCCCCTTGACCCAATGAGCAAGAAAATCATAACTGAAAAATGAGAAAATCTTATATTTTCCCATTAAATCTCAGAAGGAATATAAGAATAGTTAGTCAATTATTCTCAGAATGGTTACTCATGAAAAAATTATTACTGGATACACACAAGAACTTATTCAGAAAGACTCTCCAATAAGAGCAGCAAACCATGGACAATGGCAATTCCAGTGACTCTGTACTGTCAAAAGGAAAATAAAAATTAGATTATATTAGGAAAATAAACAAAAGTTAGATTCTATGATTTCCTCTAGGGAAACCCTAATTTTTCTAGGAAGACCTTGACTTTGTGTGTGTGTGTGTGTGTATATGTGTGTGTGTGTGTGTGCACACGTGCACACTCAGTCACTTAGTCATCCGATTATTTGCAACCCCATGGACAGTAGCCTGCCAAGCTCCTCTGTCCTTGGGATTTCCCAGGCAAGAATACCAGAGTGGGTTGACCTTTCATTCTCTAGGGGATCTTCCCAACCCAGGGATTTAACCCAAGTGTCTGTGTCTCCTGTATTGGCAGGTGTATTCTTTACCACTGTCCCACCTGGGGAGCCATATATATAATTTAGCCTTGTATATATATAATTTACCCTTATGTATTATTTATATATATATATAATTTAGCCTTATATATTATATATATAAATATATATATTATATATGTGAATATACATATATATATGTATTATATATATGCTTCCCAGGTGGCACTAGTGGTAAAGAACCTGCCTGCTAATACAGGAGATACAAGAGACTTGGGTTTGATCCCTGGGTTGGGAAGATCCCCTGGAGAAGGGCATAGCAAACCACTCCAGGGTTCTTGCCTGGAGAACCCCATGGACAGAGGAGCCTGGCAGGCCACAGTCCATAGGGTTGCACAGTTAGATACTACTAAAGCAAATTAGCATGGCATGGCATCTATCTATCTATCTATCTCTATATATATAATATATTATTAATATACATATAATTTAGCCATATATATAATTTAGGCTTTCCATGACATACCTATCTCTATGTACATATAAATATATATATTATAATATATGGGCTTCCCAGGTAGCTCAGCTGGTAAAGAATCCACCTGAAATGCAGGAGACCCCACTTCAAATCCTGGGTTGGGAAGACCCCTGGAGAAGGGATAGG
>NW_011494718.1:8133515-8146687 GCF_000754665.1 Bison bison bison
GATAGGCTATATTCACTCCAGTATTCTTGGGCTTTCCCTGGTGGCTCAGATGAAAAAGAATCTGCCTGCAATATAGGAGACCTGGGTTTGATCCCTTTGTTGGGAAGATCCCCTGGAGGAGTGCATGGCAACCCATTCCAGTATTCTTACCTGGAGAATTCCATGGACAGGCGAGCCTGGTGGGCTACAGTCCATGGGGTCAGAAAGAGGTGGACACAACTGAGCAACTAAGCACATTACAATATATACATACAAATATATAGATATTTATTTATGTATTTCCCTGAGGTAGGTAGATAGATAATTTCAGGTAAAGCCTAAGGCTTAATCAAATGTTTGCAGATAGAATCCACACAGATAGTACAGTTAACTAGAGATGGGAAGAAGGTGAACAAGGAAGGACCCAGAAAGATAAGCTGAAGTAGCAAAAACTTACGGGTAAACACCACCTTTAGTGAACACCTCATTATTCCCAGGCAGTTTCTAATCTATCTGCAAGGAAATGGATGAGGGTCCTTTTACGGGTCCTGTCTCTCTTGTAGGTGCCCTCTGAAAGCAGCATAGGTTCAGGTTTTGGAAATCCTTTATTTTGTTCTGGTGGGTGAGTCCAATCAGGAGAAACCACACCCACCAAACTGAACAGAAAACTTTAACACACAGAATTATTAAATAGACAAAAGAATCATAATACTATAAGGGGTAAAGAGAATCCTAAAGATTACTGAAAGAGCAGATGAAGGGACCAGCTGCTACTTCTAGGAATGAGAGACAATTCATAAGCAAGAAATAAACTAAGAAGTCCCTATCCCTCTCCCCTTAAGGCTGAGATTTAGGCTGGTGGAGAGGGTGTGGCTGCAACCCACTGGGTAACACAGAAGTGCATGGAGGTAGCATCAGCTGAGACTGTCAAGCAGAAAACAACTGGCTGGAGTGCTGGAGAAACTCGCTAGGGGTGGGCCTGATGTGGGTAAACATGTGTGGGTCTCCTGGGCTGCCCTGCCAAGGAAGTTGCCCACTGGAGTGCTGGTGCTCACTGAAAAGCCACTTGCTGGGGTGTCTGCAAAACTCACTGAGGAGATGCTGGCAAAAGTGCCAGAAAAACTTGCTGGAGAATGTGTATCACTTGATTTCTTACATGAAGGTGCCTGCTGGCCACTGCACCGAAGAAGCAAGAAGAAAAGCAAGAGCAGCAGGTTGTGCATAGAGTTCCTCCAGCATCCTCTACTGAAAAAGCTTAACGTGAAGCAAGTTGGCAAAAGAGAAATTTGTACAGGATCTAGATTCAGTATCAAAAAACATTACAGGGCTTCCCTGGTGGGTCGGCGGTAAAGAAGCCAGCTGCCAACGCAGGAGGCATGGGTTCGATCCCTGATCCAGGAAGATCCCACATCAGATCAGATCAGATCAGTTCAGTGGCTCAATCATGTCCGACTCTTTGCAACCCCATGAATCGCAGCACGCCAGGCCTCCCTGTCCATCACCAACTCCCGGAGTTCACTCAGACTCACGTCCAGCAAGTCAGTGATGCCATCCAGCCATCTCATCCTCTGTCGTCCCCTTCTTCTCCTGCCCCCAATCCCTCCCAGCATCAGAGTCTTTTCCAATGAGCCAACTCTTCGCATGAGGTGGCCAAAATACTGGAGTTTCAGCTTTAGCATCCTTCCTTCCAAAGAAATCTCAGGGCTGATCTCCTTCAGAATGGACTGGTTGGATCTCCTTGCAGTCCAAGGGACTCTCAAGAGTCTTCTCCAACACCACAGTTCAAAAGCATCAATTCTTCGGCGCTCAGCTTTCTTCACAGTCCAACTCTCACATTCATACATGACCACAGGAAAAACCATAGCCTTGACTAGACAAACCTTTGTTGGCAAAGTAATGTCTCTGCTTTTGAATATGCTATCTAGGTTGGTCATAACTTTCCTTCCAAGGAGTAAGCGCCTTTTAATTTCATGGCTGCAAGATCCCACATGCCATGGAGCAACTAAGTCCGTGTGCTACAGCTACTGACCTGAGCTGCAACTAACTGAACTCACACGCCACAGCTAGAGAAAGCCCGCGTGCAACAATGAAGAGGCAGCACAGCCAAAAATAAATAAACAAAATAAATTAAACGATAAAAAAGAAACAGCTTTACATACTAGCTACCTACCAGAAATATTAAAAAATAAAATAAAACAGTACACAGAAGACTAGGTTTGGATTGAGAAAGCAACAAATTGATGATTAACATATGAGGATAATGAACCTGGGAAATGAAATTCTAAGCCTGGCCTTCTGAATCATATTTTCCCTAATCTTCAAGTTACTAGAGTTATCTTCGTTGGAGATAGGAAATCAGGATGGCCCACATTCATGAAATTAAAAGGCCAGGGCTTGAGACTAGGAAAACTGTGGGAGGAAAATAGCAAAAATCTTGAAACAATAGGGACACTAGTTGTTATCCATGACTTTGATGACACAGAAGTTACCCTGGAAGAAAGCAAGATACTCACAGAATGGAGATACCAGGTCTCAAGGCGAGAACCAGAGTCAGCACTTGCAGGAACCTGGGAGACAGTATTTGTGCCCTAAATAAGTTTATTGCCTTACATGACACACAACCTTGTCAAATCTAAAATTAGATGGCTCCCAACATTCACACTGTCTCCAAGCAACTAACACATGTGTACATGTATGTATGTATGTATGTGCATTTTGTTAGTTGCCTTAATTGCTTAGAAATGACCTATGAATTGAAATTCAAAGATTATAAATATTTGAAAGTATGTGTATGTCCCAGTTCTAAATTTCAATAAAATTAAAATAGATGACAAAACCACAATTTTAAAAGAAACTGGATATTAGGTGTCAAAATAAGAAAAGCCTATGAGCCCTGCTGGTACAGTATTCAAGTATTTAAACTAATTTATTGGGAAAGAGTGTTAAACCATGATATTGTACTCTTAAGGACTGCTGAAAATGAGATGAGTCATTGGTTAAAGGCTGATAGACTGGCAGTGTTCCCTACTGCCAATTCATAGATTATGAATTTCATGGATTACCAAGTATATTATAAGTAGATGATGGATAACAGCCTTATCTATGGAATCAGTCTAGGCTTAATTTCAAATCCCACAAGCAAGGAAATTTCAAAGCGGACAGACATGGAACGTCAGTACCCATCTGAGCTATCCTTACAGGCTTATTGACCCAAATTCCTCCTACCCTCTCCAGCCCAGGCCTATCTTCTGGAATATTATTCTAGAACTAGAGTCTCTGAGGCATTGTTATAGCATTAATAACTCAGAACTGAGGGGAAGAACTGCTGGAAGGAAGTGGGCCAGCCATGGCTCTTGAGTTAGCACAAATGCCTGTGAACAGCTTGAAGAATTTCCAAAAAGGTGGAAACGTATCCAGGAACTATTAGGAGATCTGAGAAAAAGATGGATCTGACCATGGAGCAGAAATAGGAGACATTCTCTAGGGCAGGGCTTCAAAATGGTTAAGGTCGAAAGAAGGAAATCATGTCAGCATGCAGACTCTGATGAAGTATACCTGGGGCGAGACAGAGTCTGCATTTCTAACAAAGTCCCAGGTAATGATCCTGCTACTCCTTTATAGACCACATTTTGAAGAGCAAGTCTGTTGAGAGCACTGGTCCTCAACCAGAGATGATACTGGCTCCCCAGGGACATTGGGTAAGGTCTGGAGACATTTTTGGTCATCAACATGACCAAAAGTGCTATCAATAGAAAAGTGCTATTGGCATCCAGTGGATAGAATCAGAGATGCTGCTAACCATCCTACAATGCACAGGACAAGCCCACAACAGAGGACTGTCTGGTGCAAAATGTCAATGGCGCCAACACTGAGAAACCCCACTAGAGAGAAATTTCTCTGAAGAGTTTAACTTCTGAGTACTTTTCCCCTAGAAAATGGGTAGGGATGTGGTAAATGTTGGGCTTCCCCGGTAGTTCAGCTGGTAAAGAATCCACCTGCAATGCAGGAGACCCTGGTTCAATTCCTGGGTTGGGAAGATCCCCTGGAGAAGGCAATGGCAACCCAGTCCAGAATTCTTGCCTGGAAAATCTCATGGACAGAGGAGCCTGTGACCCCATGGAGTTGCAAAGAGTCAGAAACGACTAAGCGACTAAGCACGAACATGAGTGGTAAATATTGGGTCTAAAGAATTGCACACAGACTTGCGGAGTCGCTGCCGTGTTATTTCACTTCCCTAGCTTTTCAGTAAACATATATTCCCACACAAGTCCATTTGGTGATATACTAGAGCTTCAGCTTCTCTAGTGACTCAGATGGCAAAGAACCTTCCTGCAATGTGGGAGACATGGGTTCAATCCCTGAGTCGGGAGGATCCCCTGGAAAAGGGAAGGGCAACACACTCCCGTATTCTTGCCTGGGAAATCCCATGGACAGGGGAGCCTGGCGGGCCACAGTATATGGGGTCGCAAAGAGTCAGACAGGACAGAGTGACTAACACACACATACACACACATGCACACATACATGCATACACGTGCACAGACACACGTACACACACATACACACGCACACACACATACACACACATACTAGAGTTCAGCAGAAAAAGGGACAATAAAGGAGGTAAGGACACTTCACTGGTAAAGACATCAGCTCAGAGAAACTAACAGAATAAAACTGCTGGCAGTAACAATGAGCAGTGGACAAAGAAGAGCAGATGGGAGGCCATGAGTTCCCAGCAAAACAAGAAGTGCCATCAGCAGAAGGGAAGCGTCAGGTCAGAGCATGTGATTCAAAGGACAGTCTAGGAATTCTGATTGAAAACCTCCCATTTCTACCAACAGGGCGTACTAAGAAACATCTCCCTTTACCTAGATATGTGTGATTTGGAATGCCAGTGTGAAAGACTAATGAGCCAGACTGTTCATCAGTCAATAGCAAGTGGTCTGTTAAGGCCAGTACCCATGGCTCATGGTGTACCAGGTTTAATAATTTAAAGATGTGCACACACGTACGTGTGGGTATAATTGGTAGTTAGATGAGACTGCTGAGAGGCTTCCTAGAAATGGAAAGGGAGGTTGATAATAGCGGAGCTCTCTGGTATTAGAGAAGGCCCCAAGTAGGGAAGACATGACTTAAGATGGGTCAAGGATGTATCAGCAAAAAATGTGCAGCAAACTTCACAGGAAAGTCAGAGAAGAGTGAAAGCTTGTAACAAGAACATTCTTAGCAAGGAAATTCCCATCACATTCCACAAGAGATGGGTTCTCACTTTGCAAATAGTCCAGTTAATAAATTATAGGGACTTCCCTGGTGGTCCACTGGTTAAGAATCTGCCTGCCAATGAAGCGGACATGGGTTTGATTAGGGAAGATCCCACATTCTGTGGTGCTACTAAGCCCATGTGCCACAACGACTGAGTCCGTGTGTTACAACTACTGAAGCTATGAGACAAAACTCCTGAAGTCCACTCCCCTAGAGCCTATGATCCTCAACAAGAGACGCTACCACAATGAGAAGCCTGCCCACCACAGCTAGAGAGTGGGCCCCACTCAAAACTAGAGAAAGCCTAAGACCGGCAGTGCAGATGCAGCACAGCCAAAACTAAATTAACAAATTACGAACACCTTAAACATCTCCTTCAGGGATAGGCCATGTAGCATTAAGTGCAACTTATTTTCCTGTGACCCCAAACTAAATGATCAATCAATAATCTTTGGTCTCCTTCAAGACAAGCAAGAGCAGATTGCTTTTCAAATCTCATCTTGGAGAACCAAACAGGAAGCCCAATAAATGTGAAATATTTTCATATGATATATGGAAATGTGCCTCACTTCACAGAGGATATAAATTGGAAAAGCAATTTTCAAGAAGCAGTTTAAGTCATAATTAATAAGGAGTGAAATTCTATGTAAAGGAAGAGCCACCAGTTCTTGAACTTGGTGGCTATAATGTCCACCCTTATTGAACTTAAAAGACTTAGGTCAAAGATGGGATAGCCCCAGTCCTTCAAAAGTTGCATCTGGGCTGAGAAAACCCATCCTAGGAAATTAATCACTGCCCATCCAGCCTGTACTCCCTGACAATACCAGATCCAGATAATTGACAATACCTTATCCATTTAAATGTCCTTATTTACTTGGTCCTCCTTGTCTCAAATTTTCCCATTTGACTTTGGCTGCCTCTTGTTCCTGCTTTACAGATAATCTACCTCTTGTCACATTTCCTTGACCTCTATCAATTTGGAGCTTCAATCACTTCTGGATGATTCCAATCTGCCCACTCCAGTGGAATCACATACATAGGACTGAGAAGAAGCTTCTGAAAGAAAGTAGTTGTGTGGGAACTTGAAGTAAACCATACTTCTCTTATTCCTTTCTTATGTCACAAATGATGTCTGTCTTGTCTACCTTCTTTACACTTATCCAATTCACAGTGTTCACAAAAGTGAGAGGGGAAACAATATATATATGAAATAAAGTGTTAGGATTGTTCCCTAAACTTCTGCAACTGCCAATTTATCTGTCTAAAATACCTTATATTCAACTCCACTTCCCTCCATATGATACTTTAGACTTTGATGTCAAAGACTAGACGTTCAGCAGGTAGCTCAGCTTTCTAGCCTCATCTATAAACTGAGACTAATAGTCCCTGTCTCATAGAGTTGCTTGTCTGGAAAATCCCATGGACGGAGGAGCCTGGTAGGCTGAAGACCATGGGGTCGCTAAGAGTCGGACACGACTGAAGTGACTTAGCAGCAGCAGCAGCAGCAGCATAGAGTTGCTAAGAAGATAACAATAGCAGTTAGTTTAGTCACTAAGTCATGTCCGACTCTGTGCAACCCCATGGACTACAGCCCACCAGGCTCTTCTGTCCATGGGATTTCTCAGGCAAGAATACTGGAGTGGGTTGCCATTTCCTCCTCCAGGGGAGCTTCCCAACCCAGGGATCAAAACCAAGTTTCCTGCATTGCAGGTCGTCTCCTTCACTGCAGGCGGATTCTTTCCTGACTGAGCCACCAGTAATGAATGTCAAATGCTTGGCATTGTTCAGAAAATTTATGAAGCATTACAGAAGTAAATGAGTAAAAGAATGGACAAGTAAATTGGCTGTGCTTTACAGAAACTGCCACTGAGCCTTTAGTCATAATATTACCAATAAAAAGGATGGCCAAGTATGTGTCAAGCACTGTTCTAGACCCTTTCATTCTCACAGAGATACCCAGAAGTACACATCTTTAACATCTTTTTATAGGTAGTGATACATTTATGCCTGTGCTAGGTGTCAAGGATGCCTCTTCTCTCCTAGGGCTTATGATCAGCCTGTTGGCTACAGCACAGATGCTCTGCTGCATCTCTCTGCCCTTTAATGCAGAGCTGTTTAAACAGTAAGCCATAACCAATTTAATATGTAAAAGAAAGAAAGAGAAAGAGGAAGGGAGGAAATAGAATAGAATGGGAAAATTAGAGAGCAATGCCCATTGCTAGGCTCATTATTGTTTCATAAAATCGTGTATGTGTGTTTCTTTGCGTGTGCGTATAATGCATTTTCAATGTAAAATGTGTTAAGAGTTGGTCACAGCCAGAAAAGCTGAAAGTCTTGCTTGACAAGTTGCACATGATCCACATTAGCCTCCCTGAGGTACCTGTGGCCATGCTCTTCACATAAACAGTGCTCAAATTGTCTAACAAGTAGCCTTTGGTGTTTAAAACACTATTCAATGGAGGAAATTTGTACCATTTTCCCACATACTGCCTAAGTTCCAACATCCAGGTAGTCACTTTTAAAAGTGTGTTGCTGACTGAATCAAAAAGGCACATGGCCACCCTCTAGAAAGTGTGTTAATAGCTCAGTCATGTCTGACTCTTTGCAATACCATGGACTGTAGCCTACCAGGCTCCTCTGTCCATGGAATTCTCCAGACAAGAATACTGGAGTGGGCAGCCATTCCCTCTTCCAGGGATCCTCTAGAAGCTCACCGATGGCCATGAACTTTTTGGAGGCTAGCAGATTGCCATAGCAGAAAAGCAGTGGGCCCTCTTCTTGGCCTGTGTTTCCCATCCCAAGCCGGCTGGGCTCACTCTTGATTTATTCTGCTCACGAACATACGTACGTCTTCCACAGATTATGTGTTCCATATCAAGAGATGCAGGGAGGGGAAAAGCCATGTATTTTCACATGCTGTAGCTTTCACACGAGGCACATTTGTCAGAGACACAGGTCCCGTCCACAACTCACTGTGACACCAGAGCATGTTTGCTGTCACTGCAGCCACTGTGACATTCTGTAGCAAATTCCCCCAAATGGCATCCCTGTTCTATTTCCTGGCATCAGTGTCTGGGAAGAGAAAGTCGGGTCGTCTCTCTCTCGTCCTAACTGGTTTTCGTAGACCTGTTTAGATCTATGTTGGGGCTGCTATTTTCAGGCATTGCCTTTTTCTTCCCAAGGTTTTTATAGTATATTATTTACCCACAGTAACCAAGGGTGATGATTATTTTCAATTCCAGGACTCATCACTCCTGCTCCTCCATGTTTTAACCATTACTTTTGATTCTTTCTATACCCTGAAGCATCTTATAAAAAATAAAATGTAATGAAACATTCAAACCGTTGACATTCCCATTATGGGTTTTCAGAGAAGCAGTGGTGTGTTCTGACTTTACCTTTTATTTCATTGGTTACCCTGGCATTTGTATGACATTCTGGGAACAGCTAAGCAGATCCACCTGAAACCTATTTTCATCCTTGTTGTCATCAGCACCACCATCATCATCACTCTCCTCCCACTTCCACAGTGGATTAGACAAAAGCCAAAGTATCTGCACTAACAGCCATTCATTCCGAAGCCTTTCTCCACTCCTGAAATGGTCCTGTTGCAGGTCAGCCTTAGAGGGAGAGGGAGAAACAGAGATAGGCCATGAAAAGCCAGAAGGTACACAGTAGCCCAGGGAGGGGACTTTACTCCAGGGACACGTTATGTGTTTATGTGTCTCTGAATTCCCCGCTATGACTTATATTAATAGAATTTGCCCACAAATGAATAATTTCATAGCATAATGAGTGTGCATGCACATGATAGTCAGCAAATTAAAAACAACTAGTACAAAAATTAAAATGGAAAGTTCTTCAGTTAGTGTCCTTTCTATGACCGCATAAGCTGGTGCTTGGGGACATTTGTCCCTCCCTCTGGGAGCCAAGCCCAGGTCCTGCTGAAACCATAGATGCCTAGGAAGTCAGGCAGTCTTTTGTAAAGGTCATTTCTCAGACACAGGATGGTGTATACAGCGGGGGTCCCTAACTGCCAGGATCTAATGCCTGATGACCTGAGGTGGAGCTGAAGTAATAATAATAAATATAATGTGCCCAATAAATGTAGTGCACTTGAATCATCCCCAAACCATCCCCTCTCCAGGCTGGTCTGTGGGAAAATCATCTTCCATGAAATTAGTGCCAAAAACTTTGGGGACTGCTGATCTAGAGAAGAGACGAAATATCAGGAGTCAGATAATTCCCAAGTTCAAGATTATTTGGATCTTCAGTTCTCTTACATGACAAGGAAGAATGGACTTTTCCACTAAAATGCTTGGATAGCGGCTACCATCCTCTGGTCCCCTGGTCCCAGGCCTCGCCCCTGGCTTTCAGCCACCAAGCAAATGTTTGCAGAGCCTAAGCCGGGCGTGCACCATTGCCCTTGTCCCATGGCTCCCCGCTACTTTCTTAGAAAAGAAAGCCTTACTTGACTTGCTGCATTCCTGGCCGCCCTGTGGGTGTCAGGGATTTCCTAGCAGCCCCCAAGTATGTTTCAACATTTCATGTGGCCCATCCAGGTGACCTCCCAGCAGCTTCTCCTCCAGGGTGGCTTGAGGTCGCCATGAAGGACTCTGCAGACTGTGTGATTTTCCTTCAGGACTGGCCGTTTATGTCATTTAAGACAGGACAGGGTCTTAATGCTCACCCCTGTCCTCTGAAGCGTTTGAACTTTCATCATAGAGTGCCTTGTTACCTGGGAGAGTTCACAACCTGACGGTTCAAGCCAGTTTGTTCGTCCTCACCTGCCCCCACCCTGCCCTGGCCAGAGTTGACTGGTCACACAGTCTTTCTCTAGGAGTTTTCAACCAAACATCTTAAGATTCAGAAACAGTCAGCAGCCTTTTTCTCTAACCAGGCTGCTGCCAAATCAATGAGAAAGATTGAGGCCAGAGCTCGAGAGAGAGAGAGGAAAAAGAGTGAGCAAGAGAACAGAGCAAGTCAGAGATGGGGACAGATGGGAGGGAGGAAAAAAGAGACAGAGAGACAAGAGTGGTCTGCCCTACTTGAGTTTCGGTGTTCGTCCATGCCACAGCTCATACACAACAGTTCAAGCATTCTTTCAAGAGATTTTTCTTTTACCTAAGAAGGTACTTTTGGGGTCTGTTTCTTGCAACTATGGGTTGGTCGTTCCGGTTTTTCCATGTGCTGTTATAGAAAACCCAAATCAAATTTTTGGCCAGGCCAATAAAAGAATCCTAAACAAAATATAGTCCAGAAGAGATCCAAAAGTCATTTCATCCCAAAAGCTGCTCAAAGCTTGGGTTTCCTCTGCCAAGTATTACAATGAATGCCACTTGTGACAGGGAACAAACTACTTCCTAAGGCAACACTTTCAATCAACTCCAGCCATTCTGATTAAATTATTAGTCTGAATTGAAGCTTTTCCCATGGCACCTTCCTCTTATTAGCCTTGGATCTACCCCTTAGACAAATATACTTTCCAAATGGGAGTTCTTTAAATATTCCAAGGCAGTTAAAATGACATCTCTTATTTAAGGTATCAATGTTTATTTTTTTCACAAGCCCCAAATATCCAGTTTCTTCCTGTCTTTCTCAGATGATGTCTTTTTAAAACCCCCTCATCTTCCAGACAGCAGTTTTATGACTCCCTAATGGTATGGAGCCCAGAACTGGACACAATATTCCCAATAGGGCCTGAGCAATGCAGAAAACAGACTTCTCTCTTCTCTGAGTCCAGGACTATACTTCAGCCTAATTCTGCACTTCTTGACATTCACAAACTTACTGAACTTGTAGACTAAAATCTCTAGCTCTATTATATTCATGCTACACGTATGTTCCTACGTCCTCAGCCGTGTGCTTATGAAGCTGGCTTTTACATCCAAGTGTTATTTGCACTGTTCCTACAAAATCTCAAATCAACTTCAGTGAGTCAATAATTGAGGTGATGCTGATGATGAAAAAGTTCTAGAGATGAATGGCAGGGATGGTTGTATAACAATGTGAATGTATTTAATGCCCCTGAACTGGTTGCTTAATGATCAAAAAGGTATGTTGCTTATGTTACAAATATTTTACCAGAATAAAAAAACCAAAAAATTTTGAATATAGACTGGATATTATGATCTTGGGGAATTGCTATTTTTTTTAGATATTAGAATTAGATATAAAAGGATGTATTTTTAAAAGACAGAGAAGTATTTAGCAGTCAAATTTTATGAGGTCTGCAACTTTCTTTCAAACTGTGAGAAGAATATTTAGAAAGAGAGGTAAAGAAATTGACAAAATATTAACCATGGTTTAATATAAGAACTCAGTACCTGAGTGTCCATTAATGGTATTCCTTAAATCTTTTTTCATGTATGGAATTTTTATTAAAAAGTTGGAGAAAATTCAGCCCAATATTTTGGCTTGTTAAGACCATTTTGAATGATGAGTCTGTCAGTTTTGTTATCCTTCCAGCATTTGTATGACTACAAATTAAATATTAAATATTACCCATATATCTTTGTTCCAGTCATAAAATTGCTGAGGAGGACATGATTGAGAACTTAACACTGAGCTAGCCATGAGGCATCTTGCTCCAGGCCCACCTCAACTCATCCATCAGTGTCTTTATATATGGTTGTTCAACAAGTTATGTATCCATTTAATTATCCTAATCCAATCATATTTCTCCATCAAAATACCAGAATATGGAACTGACACACACTGCTGTTTTCTTTTTTGAAGTTCATGTCAACCATGGTCATGAGGATGACCCCCCTCCCTTTATTTATTTTATTTTTTTTTAAATTTTAAACTTTACATAATTGTATTAGTTTTGCCAAATATCAAAATGAATCCACCACAGGTATACATGTGTTCCCCATCCTAAACCCACCTCCCTCCTCCCTCCCCATACCATCCCTCTGGGTCGTCCCAGTGCATTAGCCCCAAGCATCCATATCGTGCATTGAACCTGGACTGGCATCTCATTTCATACATGATATTTTACATGTTTCAATGCCATTCTCTCAAATCTTCCCACCCTCTCCCTCTCCCACAGAGTCCATAAGATTGTTCTATACATCACTGTCTCTTTTGCTGTCTCGTACACCGGGTTATTGTTACCATCTTTCTAAATTCCATATATATGCATTAGTATACTGTATTGGTGTTTTTCCTTCTGGCTTACTTCACTCTGTATAATAGGCTCCAGTTTCATCCACCTCATTAGAACTGATTCAAATGTATTCTTTTTAATGGCTGAGTAATACTCCATTGTGTATATGTACCACAGCTTTCTTATCAATTCATCTGCTGATGGGCATCTAGGTTGCTTCCATGTCCTGGCTATTATAAATAGTGCTGCAATGAACATTGGTGTGCACGTGTCTCTTTCCCTTCTGGTTTCCTCAGTGTGTATGCCCAGCAGTGGGATTGCTGGATCATAAGGCAATTCTATTTTCAGTTTTTTAAGGAATCTCCACACTGTTCTCCATAGTGGCTGTACTAGTTTGCATTCCCACCAACAGTGTAAGAGGGTTCCCTTTTCTCCACACCCTCTCCAGCATTTATTATTTGTAGACTTTTGGATCATAGCCATTCTGACTGGTGTGAAATGGTACCTCATAGTGGTTTTGATTTGCATTTCTCTGATAATGAGTGATGTTGAGCATCTTTTCATGTGTGTGTTAGCCATCTGTATGTCTTCTTTGGAGAAATGTCTATTTAGTTCTTTGGCCCATTTTTTGATTGGGTCATTTACTTTTCTGGAGTTGAGCTGTAGGAGTTGCTTGTATATTTTTGAGATTAGTTGTTTGTCAGTTGCTTCATTTGCTATTATTTTCTCCCATTCTGAAGGCTGTCTTTTCACCTTGCTAATAGTTTCCTTTGATGTGCAGAAGCTTTTAAGGTTAATTAGGTCCCATTTGTTTATT
>NW_011494718.1:8147868-8151422 GCF_000754665.1 Bison bison bison
CACCGGTGAAAGAAATCAAAGAGGACACTAATAGGTGGAGAAATATACCATGTTCATGGATTGGAAGAATCAATATAGTGAAAATGAGTATACTACCCAAAGCAATTTATAGATTCAATGCAATCCCTATCAAGCTACCAACAGTATTCTTCACAGAGCTAGAACAAATAATTTCACAATTTGTATGGAAATACAAAAAAACCTCAAATAGCCAAAGCGATCCTGAGAAAGAAGAATGGAACTGGAGGAATCAACCTACCTGACTTCAGACTCTACTACAAAGCCACAGTTATCAAGACAGTATGGTACTGGCACAAAGACAGAAATATAGATCAATGGAACAAAATAGAAAGCCCAGAGATAAATCCACGCACATATGGACACCTTATCTTTGACAAAGGAGGCAAGAATATACAATGGATTAAAGACAATCTCTTTAACAAGTGGTGCTGGGAAATCTGGTCAACCACTTGTAAAAGAATGAGACCCCCTCCCTTTAAATCCTCAGTGGGCCACTCTGCAAGGATGTGACCTCATATAAGATCAATAATCATCTGGAGTTTAATTTCTTCATCTGTAAATTGGAATAATATAGAAGTGGTTGCAATGATTAGGTAGATTTTTGTGTTGGTCTAATATTGTGTCGCAGGCCAGATGCTGGAGTTGAAGCAGAGACTGTGGCTGGCTGAAGGTGAAGAGTCAGTGCAAGTTCACCTCCCCTGGGCCCTGCTGAGAAGATGCTCCTCAGAAGGAGCATGGGCTTCACCAGTTCTTCTTTGACAGAACAAAGAACAAGGCCTCCAGACAGTGACAAAGGATCTGTGATAAGGAAAAGAAGAGAGAACAGGAAGACCAGACCAGGTCACAGGATGCCCCAAGGGGTAGGAGGACATCCTGGCCCTAGGATGTGGTCTGAGAGTCTGAGATGATCAGAAGTTACAGCAGGAGGGCAAAGAGGTGGGAAGAGCCTCCATAGAAGCCTGCAGCCCTTTCCTGTTTCTGCTGCTGCTGCTAAGTCACTTCAGTCATGTCCAACTCTGTGTGACCCCATAGACAGCAGCCTACCAGGCTCTGCCATCCCTGGGATTCTCCAGGCAAGAACACTGGAGTGGGTTGCCATTTCCTTCTCCAATGCATGAAAGTGAAAAGTGAAAGTGAAGTCACCCAGTCGTGTCCGACTCTTAGCGACCCCATGGACTGCAGCCTACCAGGTTCCTCTGCCTATGGGATTTTCCAGGCAAGAGTACTGGAGTGGGGTGCCATCGCCTTCTCTGGCAGCCCTTTCCTAGTCAACTCTAAATATGACTTAAGTTGTCATGTGCATAAACACAGCTTACAAGATATTATCACCTCCCTCATGAATCTCCCTCCCACCCTCTCCTTCCACCCTTCATACATATACATACACAGACCTGATTCACTTCATTGTACAGCAGAAACTAACACAACATTGTAAAGCAATTATACCCCAATAAAAAAATGAAATTAAAAAAGATGTTATCACTTATATGTGGAATCTAAAATGTAGCAAAAATTAATAAGTATAACAAAGCAGAAACAGACTTACAGATAACAAATTACTGATTGATTACCAATGGGGAAAGGGGCAAGATAGGAGTATGGAATTAAGAGATATGAATTACTATGTATAAAATAAAAAAGCTACAAGGATATATTGACCGGCACAAAAAAATATTGGAGAAGGAAATGGTAACTCACTCCAGTATTCTTGCCTGGAGAATCCCCATGGACAGAGGAGCCTGGAGGGCTACAGTAAATTGGGTTGCAAAAAGTCAGACACGACTTAGCGATTAAACAACAGGAAAATATAGCCATTATTTTGTAATAAATTTAAATGGGGTATAATCTATAAAAGTATCAAATAATTATGTTGTACACCTAAGGATAATGTAACATTGTAAATCAACTATACTTACAAAAAAAATATGTCTTAAGTGGCATTTCTTGGCAGAATCCTTCAGAAAACCCCCTCCCCTGACTCCCCAACTACTGTCAGAATGGGGCCAAGAGCACAGCTTAGCTCTTTGAGACAATTCAGCCCATAAGAGTGTGTCTGTTAAAAAATAATCCCATATTTTTTTTCTATGTCCTATTTGTTTTTTTTTTAAATATGAGACATAATTCACACACTATAAAATTTACCTTTATAAAGTATACAATTATGTTTCATAGGACTCTCTGGGATGGAAATCTGTATATATTTTCTTCCAGGAAGGAGCCTGTTTTTAAGTATGAACTATGGGAACTCAGTAATCTTCATAAGATAATGTGTTATAAAAAGAAGCAGTTATGATCCAGATACAGAGAGGAGACCAGGTGAAGAAAGTGAAAGAAAATGTTTATCTTCAAGCCAAGGAGAGAGTACCTCAGAGAAACCAACCTTGTCCCCACCTTGATCTCAGACCTCTAGCCTCCAGAACTGTGAGAAAATAAACTCTTATTGGTTAAGTGTCCAAAAGAAAAAAAAAAAGGAAGGCAGAAGAAAAGAAATTTCTTTGGGGTGAGTCTCCTGGTCCTGCTCACCAGCCTTCCAGTGTCACCAACTTCAGTTTGATTTTTCAGGTGCTAGAAATGAACTTGCAATTGCCTGAACAGCTCTGGGCTTCTGCACCTTCCTTGACCTGGGAAGCCACCTCCCTTACCCCACCCTCAGCTTCACAGCTAGCTCTCATTGCCCTTCTTGGGGAACTCTCCCTAAACCCCAGGCTTCTGTGCAAAGTTGATCAAGTCTATGCAAATTTATCATTCTATGCCACAATTTTCGCTGTAACTCGAATATTTGCCACCCAAGAGTTCCCAAGTCCTCAATCCCTCTGGAGTAGCACTTTCCCCCTTTAATACCTGAGTTAGATGGCTCAGGTGGAAAGCCCTCCACAACCTCCCCTATTTGCCCGTATTTAAAAGGGGCTGAGTGCCCACCACTGTTATTAATTTCCTGCTTCTTTTCACTGTCAGACCTCAGATTTAACTCTTCTCTTTCCAGCATTTTAACCCACCCCCCACCCCAGAACAGACATTCCCCTTCCTTCTGTGTTCCTCCTTTTTACCAGGAATATAAGGCTCTTGTACATACCAGACTTTCCAAAATAATGTCATAAATAATAAGAGTTCATTGTAGCCCAAAAGCCTCTTGATGAAAGTGAAAGTGGAGAGTGAAAAAGTTGGCTAAAAGCTCAACATTCAGAAAACAAAGATCATGGCATCCGGCCCCATCACTTCATGGGAAATAGATGGGGAAACAGTGGAAACAGTGTCAGACTTTATTTTTCTGGGCTCCAGAATCACTGCAGATGGTGACTGCAGCCATGAAATTAAAAGACGCTTACTCCTGGGAAGGAAAGTTATGACCAACCTAGATAGCATATTCAAAAGCAGAGACATTACTTTGACCAACAAAGGTCCGGCTAGTCAAGGCTAAGGTTTTTCCTGTGGTCATGTATGGATGTGAGAGTTGGACTGTGAAGAAGGCTGAGCACCGAACAATTGATGCTTTTGAACTGTGGTGTTGGAGAAGACTCTTGAGAGTCCCTTGG
>NW_011494718.1:8152515-8153238 GCF_000754665.1 Bison bison bison
CTACTTCTGCTTTATTGATTATGCCAAAGTCTTTGACTGTGTGGATCACAACAAACTGTGGAAAATTCTGAGACAGTTGGGAATACCAGACCATCTGATCTGCCTCTTGAGAAATCTGTATGCAGGTAAGGAAGCAACAGTTAGAACTGGACATGGAACAACAGACTGGTTCCAAATCAGGAAAGGAGTATGTCAAGGCTATATATTGTAATCCTGCTTATTTAACTTATATGCAGAGCACATCATGAGAAACTCTGGGCCAGATGAAGCACAAGCTGGAATCAAGATTGCTGGGAGCAGTATCAATAACCTCAGATATGCCGATGGCAGAAAGTGAAGAGGAACTAAAAAGCCTCTTGATGAAAGTGAAAGAGGAGAGTGAAAAAGTTGCCTTAAAGCTCAACATTCAGAAAACTATCATCATGGCATCTGGTCCCATCAATTCATGGCAAATAGATGGAGATATAGTGCAAACAGTGAGAGGTTTTATTTTTCAGATCAGATCAGATCAGATTAGTCAGTCGCTCAGTCGTGTCTGATTCTTTGCGACCACATGAATCGCAGCATGCCAGGCCTCCCTGTCCATCACCAACTCCCAGAGTTCACTCAGACTCATGTCCATCGAGTCAGTGATGCCATCCAGCCATCTCATCCTCTGTCATCCCCTTCTCCTCTTGCCCCCAATCCCTCCCAGCATCAGAGTTTTTTCCAATGAGTCAACAC
>NW_011494718.1:8153338-8154522 GCF_000754665.1 Bison bison bison
GATGGCTGGATGGCATCACTGACTCGATGGACGTGAGTGTGAGTGAACTCCGGGAGTTGGTGATGGACAGGGAGGCCTGGCATGCTGTGATTCATGGGGTCGCGAAGAGTTGGACACGACTGAGCGACTGAACTGAACTGAACTGTAGCCCAAAGTAGGAAATAACTTTTTATTCCAGTTCCTTAAAGCTGGTCAGTCTCTCCTGGGAGCCCAGTCAGCTGCGTGCTGCCATACTGGGCCCCAAGAAAACGCACTGGTCATAGCAAACACCCTCTTCCAACAACACAAGAGAAGACTCTATACATGGACATCACCAGATGGTCAACACCGAAATCAGATTGATTATATTCTTTGCAGCCAAAGATGGAGAAGCTCTCTACAGTCAGCAAAAACAAGACCAAGAGCTGACTGCAGCTCAGATCATGAACTCCTTATTGCAAAATTTAGGCTTAAATTGAAGAAAGTATGAATAGACCAATAGACCATTCAGTTATGACCTAAATCAAATCCCTTATGATTGATTTTACAGTGGAAGTGACAAATAAATTCAAGGGATTAGACCTGATAGACTGATAGAGTCCCTGAAGAACTATGGACAGAGGTTCATGACATTGTACAGGAGACAGGGATCAAGACCTAACACAAGAAAAAGAAATGCAAAAAATGCTAAATGGTTGTCTCAGGAGGCCTTAGAAATAGCCGTGAAAAGAAGAGAAGCTAAAGGCAAAGGAGAAAAGGAAGATGTACCCACTTGAATGCAGAATTCCAAAGAATAGCAAGGGGAGAAGAGCAAGCCTTCCTCAGTGATCAATGCAAAGAAATAGAGGGAAACAATAGAATGGGAAAGACTAGAGAGCTCTTCAAGAAAATTACAGATACCAAGGGAACAGTTCATGCAAAGATGGGCTCGATAAAGGACAGAAATGGTATGGACCTAACAGAAGCAGAAGATATTAAGAAGAGGTGGCAAACTATACAAAAGATCTTCACAACCCAGATAACCACGATGGTGTGATCACTCACCTAGACCAGACATCCTGGAATGTGAAGTCAAGTGGGCCTTAGGAAGCCTCACTATGAACAAAGCTAGTGGAGGTGACGGAATTCCAGTTGAGCTATTGCAACACTTAAAAGATGATGCTGTGAAAGTGCTTCACTCAATATGCCAGCACATTTGGAAAACT
>NW_011494718.1:8154847-8155136 GCF_000754665.1 Bison bison bison
TTCACTTTCATCAAGAGGCTTTTTAGTTCCTCTTCACTTTCTGCCATAAGGATGGTGTCATCTTCATATCTGAGGTTATTGATATTTCTCCCGGCAATCTTGATTCCAGCTTGTGTTTCTTCCAGCCCATCATTTCTCATGATGTACTCTGCATATAAGTTAAATAAACACGGTGACAATATACAGCCTTGAGTCCTCCTTTTCCTATTTGGAACCAGTCTGTTGTTCCATGTCCAGTTCTAACTGTTGCTTCCTGACCTGCATACAAATTTCTCAAGAGAAAGGTCAG
>NW_011494718.1:8155806-8185975 GCF_000754665.1 Bison bison bison
TCTAAGGCCCACTTGACTTCACATTCCAGGATGTTTGGCTCTAGGTCAGTGATCACACCATCGTGATTATCTGGGTCATGAAGATCTTTTTTGTACAGTTCTTCTGTGTATTCTTGCCATCTCTTCTTAATATCTTCTGCTTCTGTTAGATCCATACCATTTCTGTCCTTTATCGAGCCCATCTTTGCATGAAATGTTCCTTTGATATCTCTGATTTTCTTGAAGAGATCTCTAGTCTTTCCCATTCTGTATTTCTTTTCCATGGGGATGGTCTTGATACCTGTCTCCTGTACAATGTCAAGAACCTCAGTCCATAGTTCATCAGGCACACTATCTATCAGATCTAGGCCCTTAAATCTATTTCTTACTTCCACTGTATAATCATAAGGGATTTGATTTAGGTCATACCTGAATGGTCTAGTGGTTTTCCCTACTTCCTTCAATTTCAGTCTGAATTTGGCAATAAGGAGTTCATGGTCTGAGCCACAGTCAGCTCCTGGTCTTGTTTTTGCTGACTATATAGAGCTTCTCCATCTTTGGCTGCAAAGAATATAATCTGATTTTAGTGTTGACCATCTGGTGATGTCCATGTATAGAGTCTTCTCTTGTATTGTTGGAAGAAGGTGTTTGCTATGACCAGTGCATTTTCTTGGCAAAACTCTATTAGTCTTTGCCCTGCTTCGTTCCATATTCCAAGGCCAAATTTGCCTGTTATTCCAGGTGTTTCTTCACTTCCTACTTTTGCATTCCTGTCCCCTATAATGAAAAGGACATCTTTTTTGGGTGTTAGTTCTAAAAGGTCTTGTAGGTCTTCATAGAACCACTCAACTTCAGCTTCTTCAGTGTTACTGGTTGGGGCATAGACTTGGATTACTGTGATATTGAATGGTTTGCCTTGGAAACGAACAGAGATCATTCTGTGGTTTTTGAGATTGCATCCAAGTACTGCATTTCGGACTCTTTTGTTGACCATGATGGCCACTCCATTTCTTCTGAGGGAGTCCTGCCCGCAGTAGTAGATATAATGGTCATCTGAGTTAAATTCACCCATTCCAGTCCATTTCAGTTCGCTGATTCCTAGAATGTCGACATTCACTCTTGCCATCTCTTTTTTGACCACTTCCAATTTGCCTTGATTCATGGACCTGACATTCCAGGTTCCTATTCAATATTGCTCTTTACAGCATTGGACCTTGCTTCTATCACCAGTCACATCCACAGCTGGGTATTCTTTTTGCTTTGGCTCCATCCCTTCATTCTTTCTGGAGTTATTTCTCCACTGATCTCCAGGAGCATATTGGGCACCACTGACCTTCTCTTTCAGTATCCTATCATTTTGCCTTTTATTTTTGGCAGCTCCCAAATCACTGCAGTTGGTGACTGCAGCCATGAAATTAAAAGATGCTTGCTCCTTGGAAGAAAAGTTGTGACCAACCTAGACAGTCTATTAAAAAGCAGAGACATTACTTTGCCAACAAATGTCCATCTAGTCAAGGCTATGGTTTTTCCAGTAGTCACATATGGATGTGAGAGTTGGACTATAAAGAAAGCTGAGCACCAAAGAATTGATGCTTTTGAACTGTGTTGTTGGAGAAGACTCTTGAGAATCTCTTGGACAGCAAGGAGATCCAACCAGTCCATCCTAAAGGAAATCGGTCCTGAATACTCTTTGGAAGGACTGATTATAAAGATGAAGCCCCAATACTTTGGCCACCTGACATGAAGAAATGACTTATTGGAAAAGACCCTGATGATGGGAAAGATTGACAGCAGGAGGAGAAGGGGATGACAGAGGATGAGATGGTTGGATGGCATCACCTACTAAATGGGTGTGAGTTTGAGGAAACTCAGGCATTTTGATGGACAGGGAGTCCTGGTGTGCTACAGTCCATGCGGTCGCAGAGTCAGCCATGACTGAGCGACTGAACTGAACTGAACTGCTTCTGAAATCCTTTCCACTTCTCTCCCTGCTTTACTCCAAGTCCTGGGGACCAATATAAACACCTTCAACTCCCAACATTTTATTTCCTAGTTCAGTTTTGCTTTTCTGTTTAAGTCTCTACCATCATACTACCCCCAAGAGACTTTATGTTTTATAATTTAAAACAGTCCATTGTAGAATTTTCTTAAACATGAATTTTTTTTCCCCTCAAAGAAACTCCACTGGTTCAAATCTCCAGCAGCTCTAGTTAAGTTGTCATTTCCACCATGAAAGTAGATCTCTGAGGGCTGAAACTTGTTTGGATCGCCAGTACCCAGAGCCAGTTCTTACTTAAGTTCCTCCAGTGAGCCCTTTAGAATGGATGACCTTCCAGCATGCCCTTTCTGCTTTCTTCCCCCATCTGTCTTATAGGGATAGATAACCCACATGTCCACAGATATAACATTCATTCTCCAGTATTTGTTCTCTAACAAGAAAGTAAATAGTTTAGATACATTCCAACAAATATCAATTTTATCAATAAAGTGATTCTTTGGTCACGTTCTCCAATATCACTCTTAACAGTAATAAAGTTGATTGTTGTTTTGTTCAGTTGCTCAGTCATGTCCAAGACACGACCCCATGGACTGCAGCACGCCAGGCTTCTCTGTCCTTTACTACCTCCCAGAGTTTGCTCAGACTCATGTCCACTGAGTCAATGATGGCATCCAACCATTTCATCTTCTGTCAACCCTTTCTCCTCCTGTCCTTAAAATCTTTCTCAGCATCGGGGTCTTTATGTAGGCTCTTTCAGCTTTAGCAACAGTCCTTCCAAACTTCACTCTTTAAAAACAGTTGCTTTTGTGCAAAGAGCATCCCACTACACTAAGAATAAAATTCTCATTCTGTGCCATGCCATGGGCTGCATGACCAGGCCAGGTCTTTCTCTCCAACTGATCTCCTTCCACTCTTCTCTCCCCCATCATACACTCTTCCCACCTCAGAGACCCCATCAAACTCATTTCTGCTTTAGGCCTTTGCATCTGTTCATCCATCAGCCACCCTTCACACCCCGCTCCCTGCTGCCAGCTGACTTCTTTCTTGTCTTTAGGGTCTCAACTCCACTGTCATCACCCCAGAGAAGCCTTTCATGATTACCTAAGCCTCACAGCACCTCATGACTTTTTATCACGTCTTCCTATTTTATTTCTATATCACATATATCATGACTTAAAATTATCCTATGTGTTCAATAACCTATTTCTTCTTATTTTCTACTCTTTGTTCACGAACACTGGAATGCCAATTCCATGACAGCAGAAGCTTTATCTTTCTCTATTTTTCCAACACCTAGAATATAACCTAGCAAACAGTAGGTACTTAATAAAGAACTGTAGAATGGATTTAAACATAAATGAACTAAAGAACACTACAAGTGTCCATCTGGTCTACTCATAACTTAGGGTGCTAGGAATCCCAGGAACAACCTCGAGGAAGTATGAAACCTTCAGAAACAACTTACTTACACAATTCAAGTAATAAGAGCTAGTGCTGTGTGATATAAAATTTGCCTACTCAGCTACACTTTGACATTGTGTAGAATAATCTTAGATTGTCCCATGAACATACATGAATTGAGATCATCTTGGAAAATATGGCCACACTTTTATGCCAATTCTTCAGTCTATATTTAAATGAAAGATGACATAGACAGTGACATATGAAAGACTCCAAAAAGCACACAATCCCAGGCAGTTGATTCATTTGCCACATCATCTGGTCCACTCTTCTTTCAGACTCCTCCTTAGGACTTATTAGAAATTAGTCTTTGCCTGGATAAAAGCTTGGATTGTTTTTTACAGGGCCTGTTGGAAAGACATGCTCTCCATATTCCTTGTCCAGTGTCAAAGCCTAAACTAGACTGCCCATATCAGGGCTTCCTATTCACTCCAGAGACCTAGGGATCAGTTTAGGTCACACTATAAAAGGTTCCCACTTACTATGTCCTTTGGTGGCTTCTGGTTACATTTTCAGGCACTATTTGCTTTACAAACTTCATCCATATTACTCTTTTCTGTCTAAGCTATTTCTCCTCCATCTCTTTATCCTTTGCTCTGTCCCCAGTTCCTACAGCCCTGGTTAAGATTTGATTCTCTCAAGGTTCCAGGAAGAAAGTTTATACTCATCCCCATCACCAAGGTATCTTCTCTGATTAGTCATGTTTCTCCCAGGGGTTTAGAAGAGGCATGTAAACTTGAAGACACGACGCTGAGTGAAATAAACTAGTCACAAAAAAGACAGCTATTGTATGGTTGTGCTCTATGAGGGGCCGACAGCAGTCTAAGCCATGGAAACAAAGTGTGTGCCCGGGCTGGGGAGCGAGGGTGAAAGGAGCAGCTGCTACGTCATAGGCATACAGTTTCTCCATTCTGCAAGATGAAGAGGTTCTGGAGATCCACTTCACACAAATGCAAATATACTTAACTGTACTGAAATGTACATTTAACATTTTTATGTTGTATGCATTTTGTCACAGTTAAAATAAAACAAGCAGCAAATGTTTGTAATTCCAGGCAGTATTCCTAAGAAGCGGTACTCTTCTCCATTCGTAGTAGCCCACTTGCGTCTTTCTTTCAACCTCTAGGAAGTCAGCCTCTCTCGCAATCCAGCAGAGTACTTTCCCTCCACTGCGCCCAGCATTTTAACCACGGGGCACACCACTTCGCTATGGAACCATCTACTACACTTTGGATTCGGACGACTCTATTTAATCATTGCTCCTTTATCTTTCATTCCCCTTAGATTCCTTTAGTCTGCTATGGAGCTTCACCCTGCTTCTCTACGTACATGTGCAAATAGCCTTCTTCTTATTTGCATTTCACTTCCACCTACAGCCAAACCTTCTCCCAAGCTGCACTCTAAGCTCAGAACAGCCTCCTTATCCAAACTCATCTACTTTTCTCCCTCCTCTTACTTAAATAGCTCATAAAGCCTATTTTCCATAAGGTCTTTCTGAAACAATTAATATTATATATTTTATACCTTATTTCCCAAAGGCTTCCAAAAAGAGAATTTATGGCATATATGATCACTGGGAAAAAAAAGTGTTCTTCTTACATACAACAAAAATTGTATCTCACCCCACTGTACTTATCTCTTTGACTTAAGGAATATAAAAATTTCACTTAATTCTATTCTTACCATCAGTTTATTTATTACTAGTACCACTATAATCCCATACTAACCATTTTCAAAGACAATGGAAATAATAAATACTACATATTATGAATATTTACAATGTGTGAAACCCTTTTACCAAGTACTATAAAGTATCTCATTTTCATAATGGCACTTCAAATTTAGGGGGGAGAATTAAACTATACTTCACCATGTTTCTCTCAACTTAAAAAAAAAAAGAACTTTATCCATATTTAAAATACAAGTTGATGGTAGTCTCCAAATTAGGTTTCTGGAGGACACGGGTTCTGTTTTGCCACCATCACATTTAGTATCTAGCACAGTTATAGGCACACAGTAAGCACTCATTTTATGTACTCAGTTTATTTCTGAAGGATGAATGAATGAATGACTGAAGAAAGTTTTTTGAGATTATATAAAGGGTAGATCCTAAAACTGGGGTTTAATTCAGCCCTCTCAGACATGAAAGCTAATGATTGTAATTCTTTTCTTTTTTCAAAAGTAGAAGAAGTCCTAACCCTTTTCATTGTCACATTCATTACTGCCTCTATCCCTTTTCACATTACGATTACTATCTTTAATTTTGTAGTTCATGAGCTGAGTTTAATATGACCCAAACAGAGGGAGGTACAAGGCAGATGAGCTTCCCAAAGGGGGCAGAAGAGTGGCAGTCACATGACCTGAATTGGAAGGCTTTCAATTACCTGTTAATTTGCTTAACATAGAAGTAAGTAGACTTTATTTCCTTTTTGCTCCCAAATATGTTATAAAGCAACTTAAACCACATTAACTGTTATAGCAGAACATATTAATGTTTCAGATACACTTTTGAAAAGAGAAAAACTGAAGGTCAAGCCTAAGAGTCCTCACTACTTCTTCCTCTTCAGACAGTCAAAATCACTTCTCAGCAGTTTCTTCTCCAATGTCACACTTGTTCCAGCACAGTTTCCCTGCACAGCTTGTGCAGGGAAGATTTGGCTTCTTCAGCCTATTCACCTTTCCTACACTTTGCATCCTAATCAAAGAGATAACCTCTGTTTTGACCTTTTCAACTTCCTCGGTCCCAGAATATGAGTGTCATATTTATTTGCTTGTTTTTGTGTGTCACAAATCAAAAAGTGGAAGAAATATCTGCAGAGTAGCATGATGTCGCTGAGACAGTTTTTACCCAAAGAAAGTATTTATACATTTTCCATGTCGTTTTTCTCCATCCCACTTGTTAAGATTCTACTTCCCCAATTCACAAGGAGCACAGCTCATTGAAAGCATGGATGGGCAAATGCCAAGACAGAGTTCCATATTGAAAGGGGCACCGGAGGTTCAAATCAAGGGAGTAGGCTTACTTGTGAAGCGAAGTCCAAAATCCATTACAGAATAGGAAAAAATCAGTATCTACAAAGATCCAGAGAAAAGAAAGATCATATCACTTTCAGGAAGCTGGAAGTAGTTCAGAAAGTCAAGATGAACATAAGATTTCCATCAGCACCTACTTGTCTGCAGGCCCCTCTTAGTGAAATTTCCATGCCTCAAGTCTCTTACTGCCACAGCAATGTTTTTTCCATATAACCTTTTACCCCCACTGGCCAGGACTGGCACCATCTTAATAACAATCTTCCTACTGGCCAGTGATACATGATCCATGGCTTGGCAGTGAAAAATAAACTAGACTAATAAGTTTCCTTTCTCCAAAATTTGAGCTAAGAAACACTAAGGAAATAAAATAAGCAAGATATGATAAGAATTAAAATATATGATGAGACATATACAAGGTAAAAGTATGGAGGAAAGGAAGTTTTAATTGAGGAAAAAAGTCAGTTAAAGGTGAAAAAAAAAATGTAACAGATATGCAAGAAGCAGAAAACCATGCTCCTTAAAGAGCTTTTAAAAATACAGTTTTGTTGAACTTCCCTTGTGGTCCAGTGGTTAAGACTTTGCACTTACTTCTATTGCAGAAGATATGGGCTCTATCCACGGCAGGGAACCCACATGCCAAGTGGTATGGTCAAAAAAACAATAAAAGGTTTCATTCTTTAAATAAACAAATAAATGCAATTTTGAGTTTTGGAATCTGTACCACATTTTACCCTCTTAAGCATTAACAACAAAGAGATGTGGTTAACTTGGCATGGTCCACTCCGCCTCCTTTGCTTTCCTTACTACTATTATATTACTGTTATACCTTACAGCCGTACTCTCAAAGTACCTGTGAATCTCCCTTCTCATGTCATCATGCAAATGAGCCCATTTTACAGATTATAATACTGAGGAACTGAGAGGTTGAAGTGACTGGCCCAAGTGAATGTCTGGTGACCCTTCAACTAAACTAAGTATATTTTTTATTCCTTTAGCGTTATTTACCTCAATACACCATAAATGAACCACAGGATTATACGTCAAAATGAGTCCAATCTCACATTTACACTGACTATGGACACTTTGTACCCATTCCCTGTTTCTCATCCAGATAGTCAGTTCCATACTATAAATTATTTATATGCCTAAAAGTATAAAACAACATTTTAAATATTTAGCTTAATGACTTTCTAGTGGGTGCCATTATTCTGGGGCTGCCATTCCATCAAGCTTAGTGTAAATGACATTATTAAATCATACTAGCAGCATAAAATTGCATTCTTTAAATTGTGGGCTTCAGAATATTCTATTTTAATATAGTCTTTGCAATAGAAATCTTCAATCACTCACTCTTCCTCACAAAATAAAATTTGCTTTAGGCTTGCAATGAGGGCCAATTGAAAAATTTGTCATAAAATTGCTAGAGCGGTGACAAAGCTGCTTTGCAATGTTTTTAAATATTTAATTGACTCTTCTTTGCGATCAGCATCAAGTCCTAAAAGTGTGGTCGAAAAAGGAAAAATCTAAGTAAATACATATCCTGGTAAATTTCAAAATAGCAAAGGGTTGGTTAAAATAATTTGTAAAATTTTGTTAATTGCTCCATTTCTCTCCAGTTGTTGCCATGGAAATATGTACACAGTTAAAATACATGTGCACACACACACACACACACAAGTTTACAGGATTTTTTGTACTTATACATTTATCCACCTTCTCACTGTGTTCAATACAAATGAAATATTCTCAGTATTGAATATATTTGCTGTTGCTCTCAGAAGTCTATAAAAACAAGAAGCAAAATATGTAACTGGTAAACCAGTTCAGAGAAACTGGTAAAACAGAAATAGAGAGACTTTTTAAAATCTAGTATATCCCCCCAAACCCAGATTTTTAAAATAAGCATGTGTGAATATCTAATGTGAGATTCCATATCATGTTTTATTCAAATGACCTAATCAAGAGACAAGATTTTGTGAGTAGGCGGGATTTAGGTTACAGCCTCTGTGTTTTCCAGCTGTATCTTTGCTGAACCTGAAGGTAACAGATAGGTGTCAAAGTCACCCTGGCCCCTCCACTGCCCGCATTATGAGCTCTCTGTGATCCTGCAGGAGATGCATTAGCCTGGCACTGTGGCTACAGGATTGCAGGGGAACCAAAACCCAGCCCTTGGATAATGCTGCATTATAACTTTGGCTGACACTTGGAGGCAGGGAGCCAATGGATAACAAAATGCATTTTTAAATTTCCCAATCTGCGTTAAGAATCCCAAAGGAAGAAAGTACTGAATGAAGAAGAACCACAGCTGTCCCTGTCGGGTGTCCCTCTGGACTTTCAAGGAAGCAGCTGGTAAACTGGCCTGTCCTTACACTTCCAGTTCTCAGGAAACTGGGCGATAGAGTAATTCAAGTTATTACTGTTCGAGGAAACCCTGGCTGCTGCAGTCCAGCTGACGAAGCCAGAGATGGTCTTCCTGATATGGCCTGAGAACCTCAGTAACATTTTAACCCACAATTGCAGATAACCATTTACATGCCATTTACTTGGAGGTCAGCAATGATTTTTACTTTGAGAGCTAATTTCATTTTCCTTAACACTAATGCTTCTTAACACTGAAGCAAAAGGCAAAGGAGAAAAGGAAAGACATACCTATCCTGAATAGAGAGTTCTAAAAAATAGCAAGGAGAGATAAGAAAGCCTTCATAAGAAAACAATGAAAAGAAATAGAGGAAAACAATAGAATGGGAAAGACTAGAAATCTCAAGAGAATTAGAGATACCAAGGGAACATTTCATGCAAATATGACCACAACAAAGGACAGAAATGGTAGGGACCTAACAGAAGCAGAAGATAAAGAAGAGGTGGCAAGAAAATGCAGAAGAACTATACAAAAAAGGTCTTAATGACCCAGATAACCACGATGGCATGATCACTGACCTAGAGCCAGACATTTTGGAGTCCGAAGTCAAGTGGGCTTTAGGAAACAACGCTATGAACAAAGCTAATGGAAGTGATGGAATTTTGGCTGAGCTATTTCAAATCCTAAAAGATGATGCTGTTAAAGTGCTGTGCTCAATATGTCAGCAAATTTGGAAAACTCAGCAGTGGCCACAGGAATGGAAAATGTCAGTTTTCATTCCAATCCCAAAGAAAGGCAATGCCAAAGAATGTTCAAACTATCGCACAATTGCACTCATTTCACATAAGAGCACAATTATGCTGAAAATTCTCCAAGCTAGGTTTCAACAGTGAACCAAGAACTTCCAGATGTTTCAATTGGATTTAAAAAAGGCAGAGGAACCAGAGATCAAATTGCCAACATCTGTTGGGTCATAAAAAAAGCAAAAGAATTCCAGAAAAACATCTACTTCTGCTTCATTGACTATGCTAAAGCCTTTGACTGTGTGGATCACAACAAACTGTGGAAAATTCTTCAAGCGATGGGAATACCAGACCAGCTTACCTGCCTCCTGAGAAACTTGTATGCAGGTCAAGAAGTATCAGTTAGAACTGGACATGGAAAAACAGACTGGTTCAAAACTGGGAAAGGAATACATCAAAGTTGTATATTGTCACCCTGCTTATTTAACTTATTCGCAGAGTACATCATGAGAAATGCTGGGCCGGATGAAGCACAAGCTGGAATCAAGATTGCTGGAAGAAATATCAATAACCACAGATATGCAGATGACAGCACCCATATGGCAGAAAGCAAAGAGAAACTAAAGTGCCTCTTGATGAAAGTGAAAGAGAGGAGTGGAAAAGCTGCCTTAAAGCTCAATATTCAAAAAGCAAAGATCATGGCATCCAATCCCACAGCAAATAGATGGGGAAACAATGGAAATAGTGAGAGACTTTATTCTTTTGGGCTGCAAAATCACTGCAGGTGACTGCAGCCATGAAATTAAAAGATGCTTGCTTCTTGGAAAAAAAGCTGTGACAATCCTAGACAAACCGAGACAGTACATTAAAAAGCAGAGACACTTATTTGCCAACAAAGTTCATATAGTCAAAGAAAGCGCTGAAGAATTGATGCTTTTGAACTGTGGTATTGGAGAAGACTCTTGAGAGTCCCTTGGACTGCAAGAAGATCAAACTAGTCCATCCTAAAGGAAATCAACCCTGAATATTCATTGGTAAGACTGTTGCTGCAGCTGAAGCTCCAATACTTTGGCCACCTGATGCAAAGAGCCGACTCATTAGAAAAGACCCTGATGCTGGGAAAGATTGAAGGCTGGAGGAGAAGGGGATAACAGAAGATGAGATGTTTGGATGGCATCACCTTCTCAATGGACATGAGTTTGAGCAAGCTCTGGGAGATGGTGAAGGACAAGGAAGCCTGGTGTGCTGCAGTCCACAGGGTCACAAAGAGTCAGACATGACTGAGCGACTGAATAACAACAAAAGCCTCTTGACTCTGGGGGTTAGACTCAGGAAGGAGAGGGTAGGATAACTTGTTGTAAAGGTCTACAGCAAGTATATAAATTAAAGACACTATTAACCAAGCACTTGCCTCTGTTAATTTCTTTCTTTCCCTCTCGGTCTCCTTCCGTCCTTTTCTCGTCAAATCTCTTAGAATCTAAGTTTTCTAAGAAGCTTTAATTTTTAATGAATTACTCCAGAATAAATACACATGTCACCAGATTGTCCCCCAGAAGGATGGTGCAAAGTAACCTTCTCACCAGCAGGGCCTGAGCTAGTCCACCTAGTGGCTTGCTCGCCAGCTTGGTAACCTGGCTTTCCCCATCTTTATCAATTCTATAAAGGAATATAGTCTTCTCTTTTGTTTTATAAGAGCCCATTGGGCTATTGGTTTAAATGATCATATTTGTAAACGTAACCTTTTAAAGTGTTTATTAATGCCTTTCATGGAAGTAAATCAATCTTGCATTCTTAGGATAAAATCTACAGGACAATGATGAATGATTCTGTGAATACCCTGACAAAGGTCAGTTATCTCTGCTATTAAAGATTTCAACATGTATGTTAACCAGGGACGTTGACCTCTGACCCTCTGACATCACTCTGGTATCTGAGAACTTGAGCATTCTTCATTCTAGGTGGTCAAACATTGGGAATAATTATTAGGTGTACAATGTGGTAAAGAAGGAAAAAGGGAAGGTGTTTCTTGTTGTCAAGTAAATTTCATAAGCTTATAATGTATTTCAGTATATTATAGATCCTAAGATGTCCTATACTAAAATACTGTTAATATTTGTTTTATCATGGTATATTACATTTATTTGGCTACATATATAGAATGCTTTCTGTATAGAATAGCTAAAACTTTCAACAGAACATTTGAGTGTTTAACATTTTGAAGAGAGCATAGTTTTCTTTTGCTTTGTATTTGGTGTTAAGTTTTATGCTAGCTTAACAAAATTAAGCCATCTTTTATTGTTCTCAGAAACAATTTAAATAGAAAGCATGTAATTTTTCTTTGAAACTTTGAAGGGATGCTCCTGTGAAATCCACTAGTGTTAGTGATTTTTGTTGATGATTATTACATAAATTTTTCAATTTCTTTATGCTTACTTAAATATTTGGTTTTGTATTCTTCATATATTTTGGTTTCTTAGTCCATTCTTTTGGAAATTCTTTTATCAAAAGAGTATCTATGTCATTAGGATTTTTTAATTAATAGGAAAATTGCATACATATATATATACACTTAATATTTAAAAATTTTGTCACTTCTTATATTCACTTTTATTTACAATATTTTATTTTTTATTTACAATATTTTATTAGCATTTTTATCTCACATTTTAATTTTTTCTAGGTTTATTGAGATATAATTGACATACACCACTGTATACATTTAAATGTACAAAATAATGGTTGACTTACTGTTATGAAACTACAATAAGTTTGTTTAGCACCCGGCATCTCATTTATGTTTTTACTTGAAGTATAGCTGATTTACAATATTATATCAAGTTTAGGTATACAACATAATGATTCAATGATTTTGTTATAGTCATATTACATTTAAAGTGATTATAAAACCACAGCCATATTTCTCTGTACAGTACTAAATATTCTTGTTGCTAGTTTATTTTATACATAGTACTTGGTATCTTTTAATCTCTTACCCCTATCAGGCCCATCCTCTCTCCTCCCCAGACTGATAACCACGGTTTGTTCTCTTTATCTGTGAGTCTCTTTCTTTTTTGCTATATTCAGCAGCTTTACTTTTTAGATTCCACGTACAAGTGATATTGTACAGTATTGTCTTTATCCGTCTGACATTTAACAAAGTGTAATACCCTCTAGATCCATCTGCATTGTAGCAAATGACAGAATTTCATCCTTTTCTACAGTGGATTAATATCCCATTGTGTATACACCACATCTTCTTTATCCATTCGCCTGTCAGTGGACCTTTAGGCTGTTTCTATGTCTCATTTCTAGCCATTATAAATAGTGCTGCTATTATAGTTGGGGGTACATGTATCTTTTCAAGTTAGAATTTTCATCTTTTCAAGATACATGCCCAAGAGCAGGACTGCTGGATCATATAATAACTCTATTGTTAGTTTTGTGAAGAAACTCCATACTATTTTCCATAGTGGCTACACTAATTTACATTCCCATCAACAGTGTACCGGGGTCCCTTTTTCTTTGCATGCTCACCAACATTTATTATTTGTGGTCTTTTGATGATAGCCATTTTGAGAGGTGTGAGGTGATATCTCATTGTGGTTTTGATTTACATTTATCTGATGTTGAGCATTTATTTTTCATGTGCTTCTTGGTCATCTGTATGTCTTCTTTGGGAAAATGTCTATTCAGGTCTTCTGCCCAATTTTCAAATCAAGTTTTGTGGGGTTTTTGATACTGAATTATATAAACTATTTAAGTATTTTGGATATCATCCTCTTATTGATCATATCACTTGCAAGTATTTTATATTTTTCAGTAGATTGTCTTATTTTGTCAATGAATTCCTTTGCTGTGCAAAAGCTTTTAAGTTTAATTAGATCCCATTTGTTTCTTATTGCTTTTATTTCTTTTGCCTTAGGACAAAAATCCAAAAAATATTTCTAAGACTTATGTCAAAGACTGTTCTTATGTCCTCTTCTAGTTTTATGACTTCAGGTCTTACATTTAGGTCTCTAACTCATTTTTAGTTCATTTTTTTTTAACATGGTGTGAGCAAATGTTCTAATTACATTGTTTTACATGTAGCTGTCCAGTTTTTCCAGCACAACTTATTGAAGACATGGCCTTTTCTTCATTGTATATTCTTGCCCCCTTGTCATAGATTAATTGATCAGAAGTGTATGGATTTATTTCTGGGCTCTCTATTATGTTCTGTTGATCTATGTATCTGTATCTGTGCCAGTACCCTGCTGTTTTGATTAGTGTGTCTTTGTGGATAATCTGAAGTCAGGGAGCTGAAACATCCATCTTTTTTGTTCCTCAAGATTGCTTTGGCAATTTGGAGGCTTTTGGGGTTTCATATAAATTTGGGGATTATTTGTCCTAATTCTGTGAAAAACGTCATGTGTATTTTCATAGGGATTGTATTAAATCTGTAGATTACTTTGGGGAAAATGGTCATATTAACAATATTAATTCTTCCAATGCAAGAACATAGATGACCTTTCCATTTCTAGGTATCATTTTTAAATTTCTTCACCAACGCTTTATACTTTTCAGAGTATAGGTTTTTCACCTCCTTAGTAGTCTATTCCTAGATATTTTATACTTTTTAATGCAATTAAATTGGGTTGTTTTCTTGCATTCTTTTTCTTATATTTCATTAATAGTGTATATAAAAGCAATATATTCCTGTATATTAGTCTTTAATCCTGCAACTTTGCTGAACCCATTTACTAGTTAATAATTTTCTGTTGGAGACTTTATAGAGTTTTCTGTATATAGTGGCATGTTGGAGAGGGAAATGGCAACCCACTCCAGTGTTCTTGCCTGGAGAATCCCGGGGACGGGGGAGCCTGGTGGGCTGCCGTCTATGGGGTCGCACAGAGTTGGACATGACTTAAGTGACTTAGCAGCAGCAGCATCTACAAATAATGGCAGTGTTACTTCTTCCCTTCCAATTTGCATGCCTTTTATTTCTTTTTCTTGTCTTATTGTGCTATGTTAAAATGGTAAGAGTGGGCATCCTTGTCTTGTTCATGAATTTACAGGAAAGATTTTCAGCTTTTCACTGATAACTATGATGTTAGCTGTATGTTTCTCATAAAAAGCCTTTATTATGTTGAGATATGTTCCTCCTACAACCACTTTGATAAGAGTTTTTAATCATAAATCGATGTTGAATTTTGTCAATTGCTTTTTCTACATCTATCGAGATGACCGTGTAATTTTTATCCTTCCTTTTTTTAATGTGGTGTATCACATTGACTGATTTGCAAATACTGAAACATCCTTGCTTCCCTGAAGTAAATCCCACTTGATCATGGTTCATGATCATTTTTATACATTGTTGAATTGTTTGATAATATTTTGATCTAAATATATTTATCAGATATATCAAATTTTTGTAGTGCCTTTGGTTTTGCTATCAAGGTAATAGTAACCTCGCAGAACGAACTGTGGAGTTTCCATCTCCTTCACCTTTGGAATAGCTTGAGGATAGGTATTACTGTTTTTATATGTTTGGTAGAATTTCCCTGTGAAGCTATTACTGGACTTTTGTTTCCTGGGAGGTTTTTTGTGTTTTTTTTTTTTTTTTTACAAACTCAGTTTCACTGCTAGTGATTGGTCTGTTCAAACTGTCTACTCCTTCTTGATTCAGTCTTTTTTTTTTTTAACTTTACAATATTGTATTGGTTTTGCCATATATCAACATGAATCCACCACAGGTATACATGTGTTCCCCATCCTGAACCCTCCTCCCTCCTCCCTCCCCGTACCATCCCTCTGGGTCATCCCAGTGCACCAGCCCCAAGCATCCAGTATCGTGCATCGAACCTGGACTGGCAACTCGTTTCATATATGATATTATACATGTTTCAATGCCATTCTCCCAAATCATCCCACCCTCTTTCTCTCCCACAGAGTCCAAAAGACTGTTCTATACATCAGTGTCTCTTTTGCTGTCTCGTATACAGGGTATTGATTCAGTCTTGAAAGATTAGATATTTCTAGAAATTTGTCTGTTCACTCTAGGTTATCCAACAATTGGATAACCTAGAGTGAACAGACAAATACTACAGTTATGGTATAACTGTAGTATTGTTTTATGAGTTTTTGTATTTCTGGGATATTGGTTGCTATTTCTCCTTTTCATTTTTTTTAAACTGAAGGATAATTGCTTTATAAGAGTGTGTTGTTTCTGCCATACATCAGCATGATTAAGGCATAGGTATATATACGTCCTCTTCTTCTTGAACCTCCCTCCCACATCCCACCCCATCCCATTCCTCTAGGTTGTTGCAGAGTTCTAGTTTGAGTTCCCTGAGTCATGCAGAAATTTCTACTGGCTATCTATTTTACATATGGTCCCTCCCCCACCTGTTGGCACCTGTTTTTTCTACGTCTGTGTCTCAATTTCTGCCCTGAGATATGTTCATCAGTACCATTTTTCTAGATTCCATGTATAAGCAGTAATATATGATAATTTTCTCTTTCTGATTTACTTCACTCTGTATAATAGGCTCTAGGTTAATCCACCTCATTAGAATTGACTCAAATGGGTTCCTTTTTATCACTGAGTAATATTCCATTATATATATATATATATATATATATACATACACCACAGATTCTTTATTCCTTCTGCTGCTGCTGGACATTGAGGTTGCTTCCATGCCCAAGCTATGGCACATAGTGCTGCAATGAACATTGGGGTACAAGTGTCTTTTTCAATTATGGTGTACTCAGGGTATATGCCCAGTAGTGGGATTGTTGGGTCATACGGTAGGTTTACTCCTAGTTTTTTTAGGGAACCTCCATAATGTCTTCCACAGTGGCTGTATCAATTTACATTACCACCAATAGTGCAAGAGGGTTTCCTTTTCTCCACAGCCTCTCCAGCATTTATTGTTTGTAGATTTTTGATGACGGCCATTCTGACTGGTGTGAGGTAATGTCTCACTGTAGTTTTGACTTGCATTTCTCTAATAATGAGTGATCGTGAGCATCTCTTCATGTGTTTATTAGCCATCTCTATGTCTTCTTTGGAGAAATGTCTGTTTAGGTCTTCTGCTCACTTTTTGATTGCTTTTCTATCATTGAGTTGAATGTGTTGCTTCTGTATTTTAGAAATTAATCCTTTGTCAGTTGTTTAATTTGCTATTATTTTCTCCCATTCTGAGAGTGTCTTTTCACCTTGTTAATAGTTTCTTTTGCTATGCAAAAGCTTTTAAGTTTAATTAGGTCCCACATGTTTATTTTTGTTTTTATGTCCATTACTCTAGGAAATGTATATAAAGTTTCATACAATTAAAATAATTCTTTATTTTTAAAATTTGTGTATCTCTATTACTGTGCTCTTTATCTGCTAAGCAAATAAAAAGGTATAATAATTTCTTTAAATATAACTGCAAAAAGATTTTAATGTGTTCTTATATTTCCAAACTTTTAAAATATATTTGATATCTGTGTTACATAAAACTTAAAGCTATCATAATTTCATTGGGTAAAGGAGAATATGTCAATAAGAAAACATCCTTCTGTCTTTTATAATGTATTGCCTTCACTTTTACTTCATTTGTAATTTAACATTGGCACTCATAATTTGTGTTTGATCATCTTCACATTCTAGATCAATGTTTCTCATATGTGGTCTAGGGACTCCTGTCAGTCCTTGAGAACCTTTCAGAAAGCTCATGAGTTCAACATTTTCAGAGTAATTCTAGATATTATTTTCCTTCTTCATTTTCATTCTCTCAGGATTGTACAGTGAAACTTTCCAATCCACAAATAGCTCTGATCCATACATACATCTCACTCTGATTGCTAACAGTATGTAAGTTTGTGTATTTTGTGCTTTAAATTTTTCTCAGCTTTTATAAAATATCTAGAGGAAACATAAGAGAAAGTCCAGTGACCTTGAGTTAGGCAAAGTTTTCTTAGACAGGATACAAAAGAGTCAACCATAAAATAAAAATTGATAAATTGGACTTGATCAAAATTTTAAATTTCAGCTCTTAGAAAAACACTGTTAGAGAAAAGACAAGCCACAGAATAGAAGAAAATATTTTGAAAAACATAAATATAATAAAGGACTAGTATCTAGAAGATATCAAGAACTCTTAAGATTAAATAAAAATTAAATAACTCAATGGGTAAAAGATTTGAATAGACACATTACCGAAGATACACAGAAAGCAAGCAAGCACTAAAAACATCTTCAACATCATTAGTCATTAGGAAAATGCAAACTAAAATCACAATAGGATAATACTACACTTCTATTAGAACATCTGAACTAAAAAGTTTTTAACTGGCAAAAGTCAAGTCTCAGCAGGAATACTGGGTATGTGGAACTCATTAGAATGCAAACATGCTCAACTTTGGAACTGTTTTTTATAAAGTTGTTTCTTACACTTACTGTGTGTCGTAACAATCCCACTCCTGAGATTTTACCAGAGAAATAGAGACATTTCTAATAACCAAAAGTTTGAAAATCCCAAATACCCAGTGACTAGTGAATCAGTTAAGAAATCGTGGTGCAACTATGTAGGGAACAGTACACAGGAATAAAAAGGACCAAACTGCTGATACGTAGAGCAACATAGATGAATCTCAAAACCATCATCTAAGTGAAGGAATCCAGACTCCACAGGCTGTATGATATATAACTCCATTTATATGGTGTCTGCCAATATAGGGCCATAAAACAAGGCTGGGAATAGAAAGAGGGATTTCACATCAAAAGATCATGAAGCATCCTGTGTCTTAATTGTATTGGTGGATACACGAGTCCAGAGATTTGTCAAAATTCATAGACCTGCTCATGGAAGGGCTAATTTTAATTTATATAGATCAATTAAAATGACTAAAAATAATTCAGTTTTAGTTTGAAATGCAATCTATAGAGATAAATATAATTACAAGAATAAAGACTTTGGATTCTCAATAACTTTTTAGAGGATAAAGATATCCTTAGATCAAAAAGTATGAGAACAATTATTATATATCATAGTGAGTAATATCATTTTTATTTCTTTTCCATTTAGTTTATTGTATTTTGTAAAGCAGCACACTATTGGATTTCTCAAATCTAATCTGAATATCTTCAGCCTTTATTAAGATTAGAACATGTAATTATTGTTAAAAATATTTTTGTCTTACTCCAGTCCTCTTATTTTGTCTTTTTAAAGACTCTACCTTTTGCTAGGTGGAATTTAAACTTTCTCCAGTCAACTAAAAAGTATACTTTTTACCTACCTGAATTAACCTTTAAGTTTTCTAAACACAAATATATATTTTTTCTAATTACCAGGGAGAAAAATAAAATAATGCTTCTTATCTTTCCCATATACCTTATAAGATCAGAAATTAATCAATTTATCCATCCTATCTTATTCTAAAGCTGTGGTCTTGAAACATAGGCTGTAATCATGAATTATTTTATATTACATATGTTCTCTATCAAAGAACATGCATTTCATTTTAAGATATATTAATGATCATAAATACATAAATATTTACTAAGCCTGCTACTCTGTTATTATTCATTCCATTCATTCATCCTGTTTAATTCCTTCCATTATGAAATATATGATTTTTTTATGTGTGTAGGAAGGATGGATTGCTGTGCCAAGTATCTTTCATCTATTCATCACATCCCTTTTCCATGCTTTTCTCTGCAGTGAGGGGTTGGTTTGAATAACTTACATCACTGGGATTCCTGCTCTGTGTTGTCTGTTGCATTTAGCTTATGGGGCCAAGAGTTTGGAGGAGAAAAGAGAATAAGATTAACATATATTTTGCCCTCAGGAAGTTGCCTCAAGTTGTTGTTGTTCAGTAGCTAAGTCCTGTCTGACTCTGCGTCCCCATGAGCTACAGCATGCCAGGCTTCCCTGTTCTTCACTATCTCCTGGAGTTTGCTGAGACTCCTGTCTATTGGGTCAGTGATGCTATCCAACCCTCTCATCCTCTGTCACCTCCTTCTCCTCTTGCCCTCAATCTTTTCCAGGATTGAGGTCTCTTCCAGTGGATCAGCTCTTCCCATCAGGTGGCCAAAGTATTAGAGCTTCAGCTTCAGTCCTTCAATGAATATTCAGGGTTGATTTCGATTGACTGTCCAGGGGACTCTCAAGAGTCTTCTCTAGCACCACGATTCAAAAGCATCAATTCTTCAGTGCTCAGCCTTCTTCATGGTCCAACTTTCACATCCATACATGACTACTTGAAAAACCATAGCTTTGACTAGATAGACCTTCTTTGGCAAAGCGATGTCTCTGTTTTTTAATACACTGTCTGGATTTGTCATAATTTTCCTTCCATGGAGTAAGCATCTTTTCATTTTGTGGCCGCAGTCACCGTCCACAGTGATTTTGGAGCCCAAGAAAATGAAATCTGACAATTTTTCCACTTTTTTCTCATCTATTTGCCATGAAATGATGGGACCAGATGCCACAATCTTCATTTTTTGAATGTTGAGTTTTAGGACAGCTTTTTCATGCTCCTCTTTCACCTTCATCAAGAGGCTCTTGAATTCCTCTTCATTTTCTGCCGTTAAAGTGATATCATCTGCATATCTGAGGTTGTTGATATTTCTCCCAGCCAACTTGATTCCAGCTATTAAGTCATCCAACCCAGCATTTCTCATGATGTACTCTGCATATAATTTAAATAAGCAGGATGATAATATTCAGCCTTGATGAACTCCTTTCCCAATTTTGAACCATTGCATTGTTCTCTGTCCAGTTCTAACTGCTGCTTCTTGACCTGCATGCAGGTTTCTCAGGAGGCAGGTAAGGTGGCCTGGTATCCACATCTCTTTAGGAATATTCCACAGTTCACCTCAAGTTAGTATATTTTTTAACAGAAAGTCACTGATCACCTCAATGTGGTCTGCTTTACATAACACATTCACAGTTTGGATCCAACCACACCTCTCTCCGTCTTCTTTTCCCTGTGGGCCTATGGGTAGTGGCAGCTGGCTGAGCAAGCCCTGGGCTCTTAGATTTTTCCGTTTGGTTCTCCTACATCTCACTCACTCATTGGTAATTAGTCTTCCTGAATATAAATTCTCATTTGTTTTTAACCTAATTTGAGTGTCCACCTATTTTGTGTAGGGACACTGCTGTCACTGATTATTCATAAGATTGGCTAAGATATAGCTGGCATAGAATCTCTTTTCATAATTTTTTGCAACATTATAAAGTTTTTCACTCCATATACTCCAGGTTTTGTTGTTGTTGTTGTTTGTTTTTCTTCAGTGAAGACACTACTGTTCAATTTGTCTTTGCTTATCACACTGCTCCCATTGTTTGGCATTTTCCTTAAGTTCACTCATAATTTTTACATTGGATCTTTGTTCTGTCTTCACTATCTGCTATCTTCTCTCCTATTACTGTCACTTCTCCATCTTACCTCTGCATGCTGGGGCACTTACCTACTCACCCTTGACATTACGCATTTGGTTTTCTGCAACATTAATTCTTCCCTTTACCAGCAGACTTTCCTCTGTCATCACATGCTTAGGTTTGTGGTTGTTTCAAAAAATTAAATCCCACTCCCAATGTTTATTTTTATAGCACTATTTCTCGGGATAACTTTTGCTTCTGTATCATTAGACTTTTAATTTCTTATAAACTAGGTGTTTGTCCAATAACTGGGTGATTTTGTTAAATTTGTATTAAATTTTCTTATTTTCCCCTGCAGAAACTCACTTTATGGGTTCTATTCATTTAATTATAAACTACTGAAATGTTATTCTACTTCCATATACTGTACTACATAACATTCTTTTTTGTTTGTTTGCTTCTCTAAGAAGTCATCCACTATCCAAATTATCCCACCTCCATTTCCTTTTCATTTTGGGTGAGTAGACTCCCAGGCGCATATGTCCATCTGAAGAGCAAAAGTACGTACCTAACTTTTAGCTCCAATCCTCTATCTTCCTAGCCATTACACAGTATGGATGTGCTGATCTTCTACTCTCGAATTCTGTGTCACTTAGATTAATTGGAATCTACGCAATAATCTAATTTGAAGTTTGTCTTCTATCAGGGCTTTTCCTGATCTACCTCCATTTACGGCTCTTTGAGTCCATGAAATAATGGGGCACTTCCATCTTCATTTTATACCTGCCCATTTTGCGCTCTCTTTTCATTTTGCTTTTTAGTCCTAAAAGGTATACAAAAAGAGCTACTGGTGGTGAAAAAAAGTGGAGAATGGTGCCTTGGCAAACTTCTAAGAAAATATCTATGTGGATGACAGACAGTTGCGCATTTTAGTGTCCGGGACAGAGCCTGGGGACACAGAGCTATGGGGCTGACATCAATAGAACTGAAACAATTCTATCTTCCTGAAGACCCTATAGGAGTTCTATTAGAAAAAGCAAACTATGTGGTTCTTTCTCAATCCTAAGATTGTTTCAGTACTGTTTTTCTAAGAAAAAAAAAAGGAATCTAGGAACCATCAAAATGAGGATAAGATATAGGCAAGGAAATAAGATGACTCAAAGTATATGGAGGTCACAGGGGAACGAGCGTAGTTTTCAGTCCTCTGGAATTCCTTTCAAGGATCTGAATTCATTCAAGCTATGATGAAACCCTCCACCCCAGGATGCCAATCTTTTCTGTATTTGCTTCCACTATTCCAAAAAGCTCAAATCTGTAGTTTCTGATGACCCCTGCCTCCACATATTGCTCACATACTATGAGCTCCATTCCTGAACACCCCCTTTCCTCAGCTCTGCCTTTCCAGATCCAACTCTTCTATGGAGTTCTGCTTGGATTATATTTCTTCCATGAAAAGACTCAAAGGCTGCCATGAAAAGACATGGGCAGAAGTCACTGTAAATTTCTGCTTCATTTGAATCAAAGCAAATATGCTTTCTCTATTTTCTATATTAGGTTTCCAATCTCAAATACTTTTCTGTGGCTTAAAAATGTTGGAGATCTACTATTAATTTTGGTCAGATTCTTTCTATATATTTGTTTAATTTTTCTCAGCCACAAGGGAGGCTTCTTTTCAAATTTTTTTAATTTTTAATTGGATGGTAATTATTTAACAATATTATAATGGTTTCTGTCATATATCAAGATGAATAAGGCATAAGTATACATATATCCTCTCCCTCTAAAACCTCCCTTCCACCTTCCTCCCCTCCCCACATCCCAGGTTGTCACAGGCTTTGGGTTCCCTGTGCCGTACAACAAATTCCCACTGGCTATCTACTTTACATATGGTGATGGATATGTTTCCACGCTAGTCTCTCCAATCATCCCACCTTCTCCTTCCACCACTGTGTCCAAAAGTCTGTTCTCTATGTCGGCATCTCCATTGCTGCCCTGCAAATAGGTTCTTCAGTATCAACTTTCTAGATTCCATATATATGGGTTAGAATATGATATTTGTCTTTCTCTAACTTACTTCACTTTGTACAGGCTCTAGGGTCATCCACCTCACTAGAACTGACTCAAATGCATTCCTTTTTAGAGCTGAATATTATGCTATGGTGTATATGAACCACAACTTCTTTATCAATTCATTGACTTCCGACTAAAAGGTAAATTCTTAGTAACAGGGATTATTCATAACTTTTGTCTTTAAGTAATGCCTATAGTACCCAGAAGAATGTTTTACACAGTTTGAGTACTCAATATACTCTATATCAAGATATAATTAAGATATATGTGTCCCCCTTATGGGTAGAACTGTGTCCCAGCAATATTCACATGTTGAAATTTTAACTCTCAGCACCTTAGAATGTAACCTTACTTGGGAAAGGGTTGTTGCAGAGGTAATTCTTTGAGGTCATACTGAACTAAGGTGAGCTCTAATCCAATATGACTGGTGTTTTTATAAAAAGGGGAAATTTAGGCACAGACATGCACATAGGGAGAAAGAATGCCACGTGAAAATGAAAGCAGAGATCAGGGTGATGCAGAAGTCAAGAAGACAGGCGAGAAGCCTGAAGCAGACTCTTCCCATAGTTCAGAAGGAATCGATAGTGCCATCCTCGATTTCAGGTTTCCAACCTGCAGAACTGCAAAGCAACACATTTCTGCCGCTTAGGCTACTCGGTTGTGATGCTCTGTTATGCTAGCCGTAGGAAACTAACACAGTCTCTAATGACAGCAACAGATGAAGGACAAAACAAACATGATTCTCTACCTCCCTGTGAAGCCCTGGATTTGACTATGAGGAAACTGCACAAAGTGGTAGCTTTCACTCAGCAGAACCCAGGTCTTACTGTGAAGAAATCTAGTGCATGGTAGGCCAGCACTGTAGAGCTAAGTCGGTGCTTGTTGTGATTTTGGAAAAGCCAGGATAATGAGAGCGCTCTAGGACTTAGCCCATGTCATTTGGGTAGTACAGTTCAAAGAGCAGGATGCAGAGGTCTGGCCTCTGTTGGGATTACCATGGAAACAATGGCCAATGAAGAGGGGCTCGGACTCTGGTCTCCTTCTCCAAGACACAAATACGGCAGGCTTAAAGCCACCTTGGCTGCAGGAAGCATTAAGCAAGGTTTGGTGCTGGTAAACCTGGAATGGGCTGGCTGCACCATCCACACCAATATAACCATGCCTTGGAAATGGGTTTTTTCCTTAGGTTTCTCCTTAGGACATGTCCAGAGCCTCCAAGTATAAACTAGAAGGGAACTGTTATTGCTCTGGGCCCTGAAGAAAAAATAAACAATTCCACAAAGGAAATATGTAAAGGCTTATTTGTCATGAAATCATAAGACTAGAAAAAAGCCTCAGAGAGACTAAGACCTATTCCTCTATTACTAAGCCTTTGCTTAAAGATAAAAAGCTACTTTATAAAGAAAGGTGAGAAGGCAATTTTCTATCTGTTTTCTCTGTTGTTTGCTACTTGGAATTGCAAGGGAGAGAGGAAAGATGTAAAGAGTGGGGAAAACACATTGATCATACTAAAAACCCACATTCATATTTACTCTACGTGTTACAGAATGGGAGAAGGCAATGGCACCCCACTCCAGTCTCTTGCCTGGAAAATCCCATGGATAGAGGAGCCTGGAAGGCTGCAGTCCATGGGGTCGCTAATAGTCGGACACGACTGAGTGACTTCACTTTCACTTTTCACTTTCATGCATTGGAGAAGGAAATGGCAACCCGCTCCAGTGTTCTTGCCTGGAGAATCCCAGGGACGAGGGAGCCTGCTGGGGTGCCGTCTATGGGGTCGCACAGAGTCGGACACGACTGAAGAGACAGCAGCAGCAGTTACAGAATGATTTTAGGACCAGTTATTTTATTTTGTCCTCTCAGCAACCCTATGAGGCTGAAATTATTCCCTTTCTTTGACACCTTAGGAGACATTTATTAATTTTTTTTTCTAAAAGTAAAATTGAGAACTGGCTCAAGTTCATATATCTAATCAAATTACCAGCTGCAATTTCATATTCAGAACTTCTAGGTACAAATATTATATTATTTCCACAGACACACTGGAGAGAAGCAGCAGTAGAGGCAGACAGGGTGTAAGGAAGAAAGAGCAGAAGGGGACTTCCATGGTGGTCCAGCGGCTAAGAACCTAGCCTCATGGACAGAGGAGCCTGGTGGGCTACAGTTCATGAGGTTGCACAGAGTCAGACGCAACTTAGCAACTAAACCACCACTGCAATGCAGGGGACACAGGTTCGATCCCTGATCAGGAGAGCTTGCGTACCACAAGACTCAGTACAGCCAAAAAAAAAAAAAAGAGAGAGAGAGAAGAAAGATGGACCTATGGAAAGGGACTTCCTTTTCATGGGGGTAAGATTAAAGACCACAAAGGATGAGAGGGTTCTCTTCTACCTTGTCTTAGTCTGGCCTGGCTTTGTCTGCACACAGGCCACCACAATGCACCGCTGAGTTTCAACTCTTTTTATAAGTTTAGGCCATTTTTATCCAAGCTTCACTCCAGGCTTTATAATTATCACCCCTCTAGCATTTCCTCCCAGGCTTCACCTTGCCGCCCCTTGGCATCTCTGTGTCTTTTCTCCAAGCCTTCCACATATTATCTGTATTTCCCCTCAGTTGTAGAAGCCAAAGCTGGATGAAATCTTTCGACTCAGTTTTTCCTTCCATCTACCATACTCTACTTCACAATGAAGGTGTCTGTCAAAAGATTAGAATGATTCACTTACCTTATGTCTGCATTTAAACTACATTTAAGTAATGAGATGTATACCTTAGAGCCAGTATTTCATTTAGCTGGCGAATGTTTCGGTTGTTTCTCTGTTTACTAATACCAACTGATAATTATATGATGAAAGAGGAAAATAAATTATGTTTCTTCTAAACAACACTATACTTTTCTGGGTTGCCACTCATCTTTGGGGTGTCATTTTCCATTTCAGGCAACAGTTAACCTGGTAAAAGGTAAGCAAAACTTTCCATCAAGTGATGATGGGAAAAGGACAAAAATGGCTATCTACTTCTAGCGACTATCATCTATTACTACTTGGAAACAAGAGTGAACATTAGTTGATAACTCAGTATGTATCACTCACTATGTGCTAAGGATTTCCTGTTCTTAGTAGCCTTTAACCCCCTCAACCTTAGAAAGTAGATATTGTAACTTCCATTGCAGAAAAGAAGATCAATCCAGGCCCACCTAACTGTAAAGGTTTTGGCTATTATGTTATACCACCAGAATGCTTGCAATATTATTTACTGCCTAGCCTAGAGAGAGAAAAAGAGACAGACCACCAGAGAGGGAATGTTGTAAGGAAAGTGGAAAAGTCTGTTTTATATATTTCGAAAATAAATAATGCAACTTTACAAATGACCAGTAGAAAAAAGTAGGAATGGAAACACTTTCCTTGGAGTGCTGGAGTGTGGATGGCAAGACTGAAATGGCTATTTGCAGTCTGATCATCTTCCCAGATAAACGCCTGCCTCATCCTATTTTTGCTGTCTGTCTGAACCCAGACAGCAGTGGCCACATCTATGTCTCAGTTAATCAGAGCATAGTAGAGTCAGACTGGCTGTGTTAATTAACTCCAGTTGCTAAATGGTAGAGATTTATATTCAGATTAGCCACTAAACAATCCAATTAATAGATAAGAGTTATAGACTGAATCTGCCATGGCTAATTTCATCACCACCTGTTGATTCTTTAGTACTTGATCTGATCCACCACATATGATCTGATCTAACCCACATGGCTGTTAAGATGCCTAGGATACTGTGTGTGATGTTCCAGCTACTTCAACATTACATTTATAGCCTTCAAATGCCACATCCTCAAAAAGAGCCAGATCTAAGATGAAAGCACATACAACAAGCCTATCTGATTTTTTAACAGATACATTTTCTAATAATGGATTCTCTAATTGAGATAAATATATATTTTATCTTTATATATAAATATAAAAGTATGTAACAAAAATTGTGTTTAAAAGTGATTACTTTGGGCACGAGAGTTCCTTAAATTGTCATACTGATAACTAACAAGTAATAGCATTATTATTATTAACTAATAGTTTAGAGAGTTTTACTTGTTTTCACATAAAGCATTCTAAGTTTACCATTTTATTTTCCATTAAGACATAAACAGTCTCCATGACTAAAATTTTATCTGTTAGAGCTTCTGTACAAATAAAAAAAATTAATAAACAATTAGAAAGTGACTGGTTGTGTGACTAATAAATCTGTATGATCTTACTGAATAGACCACTAGTCTTCATTCAGGGAATCTGGCTGATAATCGCTGCTGCAGCACAGATTTCCTGAGCTAAGAGAACTGAGTCAGGCCATTTAGTTCAAACTCTCAAAGGAGAGGATCTGAAGACCAGACAAGTTCATTGTAGATCTCCTGATTCCTAGCTATGTATCACCTACACTTCCAGAGTCTAAGAATTTACAAAGAAAAACATCAGAAAGTATAGATCACAATTAGATTATAGAAATGTTTCATGTCTTGATTACACTGAATCAGTCTTGAAGGTACAGCATGATTAATAAGACTGTATAGTTAGTATTAGCCTTTCCATTTTGAAATATAAATGCAAACCCACTTTGTAAAGATTTCTTGAGTATAACTGAGACCAATCATAACAAATCACTGATTTTATTTTTGTAGGCCATGGCAAAATGTATGGATTTTTATTCTAAAAACAATAAGACAATGGATGAATTTTCTAAATTTAAACATTTTTTATTTTATATTTAATTTCAAATCATTGAATTTTGACCCATACACCTTCATTACATATTCCACTGACTTTGCAGGGGGGTGGGGGCTGATACAACTTTTTAGCATTAATAAGTAAACAAGATGGAGGTGGATAGAGTGCATAACATGTGAATCCACAGCTTGTATGTCTCTGTCAATTATTCATTCACTCACCTAATTATTCAACACATATTGGCCTCCTGGCTGTAGGCTTTAGGATACAGAAATGAACAAGACATGGCTGGTTCCAGACTCTACAATCTAGGATGAGATGAACATGTCAACTAGGATTACAGTGTAGAACAGGACGTGCTGTGAGCCAGGTAAGAACAAGGGACAGCAAGGACATGGGATGATGTAAATGCAAGCTGCGTAGCAAAGGACAGGCTACTAGGAGGAGATGGCTTAAAGGATTGAATTAAATATTTACAACTGGGGTGGGAGGAAGGGACAGTTCAGGAGACTGGGATCAACATGTACACACTGCTATATTTAAAATGGATAACCAGCAAGAACCTACTATATAGCAAGAGGAACTCTGCCAGCCTGGATGGGAGGGGAGTTTGAGGGAGAATGAATACATGTATATGCATGGCTGAATCCCTTTGCTGTCCACCTGAAACTATTACAACATTTTTAACTGGCTATGCTCCAATATAAAATAAAAAGCTGAAAAAAGGACAGGCTACCAGGAAGAGAAGGCTTAAAGGATTGAATTCAGTATTTATAAAAATAGATAATATTTTATTGTTTCTTATAAATTCTCTTTATAAATTATCTAATAAATTTATCTCTTTAATATTTACAATAATTTATTTACATGTATATTGTTAATAATACTTAGAATACATAATATTTTACTGGTGCCAGGTATTATTCTAAGGACTTTACATCTATTAACTTATTTAACCCTCACAACTCCTTGAAATAGGTGCTATTATTATCTCCGTTTTGATGTGAACCAAGGTTCAAGGTCATAGAGTTAGAAAGTGGCAGAAGTGGAATCTGAACTCAAACAGACTCTGCTGCTGCTAAGTCGCTTCAGTCGTGTCTGACTCTGTGCGACCCCATAGACAGCAGCCCACCAGGCTCCCCCGTCCCTGGGATTCTCCAGGCAAGAACACTGGAGTGGGTTGCCATTTCCTTCTCCAATGCATGAAAATGAAAAGTGAAAGTGAAGTCGCTCAGTCGTGTCCGACCCTCAGCGACCCCATGGACTGCAGCCTACTAGGCTCCTCTGTCCATGGGAGTTTCCAGGCAAGAGTACTGGAGTGGGGTGCCATTGCCTTCTCCTCAAATAGACTCTACTTTGTGACAAGAAAAGGGAGTGGGAGAGAACAAAAAGTTAGGATGAGATAAGATCACAGATGTCAGCAAAAGCAAGTCATAGCAGCTTTGTGAGACATATGAACAGCTGTGAATCTGTCCTAAAGGCTGTAACTACGTGGGGCTCTTCAGTGGGTCAGAATACGACCTTCGCACACACACCCTCACTTCCATCCCTCTGCTCACATGCTACCAGACATGTCCTTTCTCCCTCCCTGCTTTCCCTTAACTGTTTCCCATCCTTTAAAACCTATCTCCTCTGTGATACTTTCAACCTATAAAACCACCATCCAACTCTTCCAGCATAAACTGCCTTTATCACATTATTCAGTAATTTTGGCTGATACTGCACAGTAATTTTTCACAAGGATTTATGCAATAACCCCATAGATGTCACACACACTCTTAAGGGTTAGAAACCATGACCTTTTCCCTTTCTTTACTCCCACAGCATCTAGTTCAGCTAGTAAGCATCCAGAAGGTACTAAGAGAATAAAACTGGTAAAGTGAAACATTTCAGGGGCAGTAGAATCTGTTGTTACTGCTGTTCCTTAAAATAGAAATTTCCCAACCTGTCTATCCAGCCTTTCTGAGTGCTTGTGGTATAATCAAGAGATTTAAATCTCAACAATAGATAATTATAATTTACTTGGCAAATGCCCAAACTGATGCCCAGATTAATGGGGGGGGGAGAGATAAAATAATAAGGCATAACACAGATATTAGCTCTCCCTGATTTTCTAATATCTTAACTCATAACTAGTATTATTTTCAAGATAATCAATATATTTTAAGATTAGAAGATCTCTTATGATGTAATCCTACACCTCCCAATTCATCAGTTTCCAGACTTACTGTTCAGACAGGATTTAATTTTTAAATTAGCCTTGACACTTGAGAGACTATTTTTAAAGATCTACCCCATATGAAATTCCATATTCTTCCATAGTAATGCATCCCACTCAGCCAGTTCTGCCCTAGGTTTAATCTAAATCCCACACATTGCAGTTGGGGCTCATTTCCTCTTGTTTTGACCCCTGATGTATAAATGAAGAATAGTCAATTATGTTCAGTTATGACTAAACCATTCTT
>NW_011494718.1:8186075-8191223 GCF_000754665.1 Bison bison bison
AAACCAATATTAAAAAAAAAAAAAAAAGAACTGTTAAATAACCCAGGCTTCTCTTGCTTAGTTCGACTAATCATAGTTATTTTAACTTATACTCATAGACCTGATTCCCTAATTATTTTATCTTCACTACTAAATACTTTCCAAGTCCTCTACATCCTTTAGTGAAGAATCTAGAGCTTAAAAATTGGACCTGGGGACTGTCTGGCTAGTAGCAGGCATAACTGGAAGGCATAACTGTTCTGAGAACAGATCCAGTTCTCAGAACACAGAACACAGTTCTCAGAACTCAGAACACAGTTCCCGAGTTCTGCTCCCCTCATAGTCCTGCGCCTGCCTCTCCCTGAGATGACTATGCTCCTTACAGGGAGACTGTCTAGCATCATTGCCTGATAATCGTCCCTAAAATATCCATCAATCAGACTACAGAAGATTACAGAGCAAGATTCTCTTTTTAGCTACCTGACACTCTTAGTTGAAATTCTCTGTGAATGCATTGTCATTTGTTCACATTAGTAAGAAATATACATTCATATTGCTAACCTTATCCTCTAAGATGTACACTATTATCATCAGTGAATTGAATGAGTATGTTTCTTTTTTTCTTTTCTAGATCACTGACTGTTTTGTCCCAATCGTACCAGCCCCTCTCCTAAGTCAGCGTGTATTTTCATAACCATGTGCTGAGTTCGGTCCTCAGTCCAGTGAACTTCCCTAGGATGGCTGTAATTGTATTCCTTAATAAAATGATAAGGCTTTCCTATTGAATATAATATTAAATAGGTTAAAGTCAAAACAGACAGCATCAAGTCTTTCAAACCCTAAAGTCATAATGAATGAGTCTAACAAGGTTCTTTTCATCTTGAGTATTCAGTTACTTGTCCAAGTTTGAAAGAAAAAAGAAAAGCTTTAATTCTGGTCACCTACTATGAACTTTAAAAAGTGTATTAGTCTGCTAGGGTTGCCCTAACGAAGTACCACAGGCTGGATGGCTTAAACAAATTTGTTTTATCATAGTTCTGGAGGCTAGAAATCCAAGATCAATGCAGGCTGCTATCTATTGAGGCCTCTCTCCTTGGATTATACATGGCCATCTTCTCCTTGCATCTTCACATGATTGCCCATCTATGCATATTTGCGTCCTAATCTCTTTTTATAAGGACACAAATTGCGTTGAATTAGGACCCACTCCAGTGACCTCATTAAATTGTAATCACCTCGATAAAATCCTGTTTTCAAATACGGTTACATTCTGAGATACTGGGAGTTAGGATTTCAACATATGAATTTTGAGGGGGACACAGTTCAGCTCATAAAAATACATATTTATCCATTACTATCCTCTTCTTCCACTATGTATAATACTGCTGATAATTTGCCAGAAATGCATTTTTGCCTTGCTTTATTTTTTTTCCCCCAAATCACTTCCTAAAACCAATCTCAGATGTTTTGTTATCCTAAAAACTTCACCAATTCCCTATATTTCTTTTTAAAATTCTCTTTTATTTTTCTTTTTTAATGATATCAAAGCAATTCATCAATTCAGTCAAACTGGACAACTGACTGAGAAAAAAAAATTCAAACTACATGTTTAGTGCAGTTTGGTCTCTATTGCCAAGATCACTTAAGCCAGTAAGCCTTAAATCTAGCCATGATAATATTCTGCTTTATTTCCATTTCAAATGTAGTCCTGTATACAGAAACCTCTCTCTCTCTTTTTTTTTTTTTTTCACCATTCCTTATGTTTAAGTATGCTTCGCTCTTTTGGATGGTTTGTTTCCTTAAGTTCTTTTAGCAGACAGATTTTTTTGTTTTTTAAATTAGCTACCTAAGATTACTAAAACCTGATTTCTAAAACATGTTAACTTTACTTAACTGACATAAAAGAATCTATGTAGTAGCAACAATCACCAAAGACATGAATAATTGGATTAAAAGATAAAGAGTCAAGATTTCCCCAGCCCCAGATCCAAGGGGAGCTCCTGGGTTAAAATGTTCAGACATGTTTCTCCAACACTGTCTTAGATCCTCTTCAGCTTTTGACCAGGTCCACTCGTGAATCATTAATCCCTTTAATGCCTCCTCTGTGTGGATTATTTCTAGTCCTATCCTACATATCCAGGTTCTCAGCCTTACTTCAGGTACCTCTACCTAAATATCCCTCCACATCATTAATGACTCCTTCAAATCTGCTTCTTCTCCAGCTATCTCAATTTTTATTGACCCCCAAACTCCTGGTTAGCCAAGCTGGAAACTTTATAAACAGACATACAGTTTTTCTCTTCCATCACTAAAATTTCCACTTTGTCTTCATGACCTCTGACTTAAACTGTTCATTGATAATTATGTAAAAAGGACCTTAATTTATTGAATTTCTCTCCCACCACCCTTTCAATCTCAGCCCCTGTGCTGCTAGACTGCTATTTCCAATAACAAACTGTGTAGAGAAGAGAAGGCAGATAAGGAGAGAGGCACTTCCATAGAGATAAAGAAGACAGATGTTAAAGGAAAAGTTGTTTCCCATAACAATTCTCAAATTTATGTATGTCTGATGCCTTCCAAAGCTGAACAAAGTTCAAATTCTTACACTAGGAAAGGTATTCAATGCCTTCCACATTCTGGTGCTAATTTCCCAACATTTTTCCTTTGACATTCTAAAAACATGGACATTTTATTATTCCTTCCATAAATCCTGTGCTTTCATAGCAGCACAATTGTCATACACTTTTTTCCAAATGTTTCCTCTCCTCTAGTTTCTATTCATCATTCAATTTGAAGTTATTGTGTGAAGCTTTTTCTAATATTTTCAGACATAAGAGACTCGTCCAAACCATCCTCTAGCCTGAGCATGTGGTGTGTGCTCGGTCGTGTCCGACTCTCTTCAACCAATGGTCTGCAGCCCGCCAGGCTCCTCTGTCCATGGGATTCTCCAGGCAAGAATACTGGAAGGGTTGCCATTTCCTACTCCAGGGGATGATCCCAACCCAGGGATCAGACCCATATCTCTTGCATCTCCTACATTGTAGGCAGATTCTTTACCACTAGAGCCACCTGAGAAGCCCTGCTATTGCTGCTGCTGCTAAGTTGCTTCAGTCGTGTCCGACTCTGTGCGACCCCATAGATGGCAGCCCACCAGGCTCCCCTGTCCCTGGGATTCTCCAGGCAAGAACACTGGAGTGGGTTGCCATTTCCTTCCCCAGTGCATGAAAATGAAAAGTGAAAGTGAAGTCGCTCAGTCGTGTCTGACTCTTAGCGACCCCATGGACTGTAGCCCACCAGGCTCCTCCATCCATGGGATTTTCCAGGCAAGAGTACTGGAGTAGGGTGCCATTGCCTTCTCCGTGGGAAGCCCTAGGAGTCTGCAAATTACTATACACAAACCCAAGAGAAGAGCAAACCATCTATTGGAGTATGGAAATGTTAGGTAGGTAGAATAGGGAAAAGGAATACAAAATGGCTGTGGCTAAAAGACAAGGAAGATCAAAGGAAGGTCCGAGGACCAGAGTGAAGACTTCAGGCAGAACAAACAGCACTCCTGGCTAAGCCCAATTTGCCTAGGGCAGGCCCAGGTGGAGGAAAAAACATATAAAAGGAAGAGCCAAAGCACTCTCTCTCTCTCTCTCTCCCACGTGCGTGCTCTCTATCTCTCTCTCTCTCTCACTCTCTCTCTCTCCCTCCCCACACACTCCTCCACTCTCTTCTCTTTGAGTCTTTGGGTTGGCATGCCCTCATACTTCGAGGATGGATTCTCCTGCTATCTTCTAAATAAAATGGAGCTGTAACACTGATTTGCCTAAGAGCTGTAGCATGGTTTGTTCAAGACCCGAGAGCTGTGATGCGCTGAGGGCTTTAATGTCTGTTGGTCCAAATCTTTGTTGTGACGAGACATAGAACCAAGGAACATACACTCGCGTGACAGAAAGAAAATATTTGAACATGTGACTGGTGATAGAAGCAAGGTCCAATGCTATAAAGAGCAATATTGCATAGGAACCTGGAATGTCAGGTCCATGAAGCAAGGCAAATTGGAAGTGGTCAAACAAGAGATGGCAAGAGTGAAAGTTGACTTTCTAGGAATCAGCGAACTAAAATGGACTGGAATGGGTGAATTTAACTCAGATGACCATTATATCTACTACTGCGGAAGGAATCCCTCAGGAGAAATGGAGTGGCCATCATGGTCAACAAAAGAGTCCGAAATGCAGTACTTGGATGCAATCTCAAAAACAACAGAATATCTCTGTTCGTTTCCAAAGTAAACCATTCAGTACCACAGTAATCCAAGTCTATCCCCCAACCAGCTGAAGAAGCTGAAGTTGAACAATTCTATGAAGACCTACAAGACCTTTTAGAACTAACACCCAAAAAAGATGTGCTTTTCATTATAGGGGACTGGAATGCAAAAGTAGGAAGTCAAGAAACACCTGGAATAACAGGCGAATTTGGCCTTGGAATACGGAATGAAGCAAGGCAAAGACTAATAGAGTTTTGCCAAGAAAATGCACTGGTCATAGCAAACACCCTCTTCCAACAACACAAGAGAACACTCTACACATGGATATCACCAGATGGTCAACACCGAAATCAGATTGATTATATTCTCTGCAGCCAAAGATGGAGAAGCTTTATACAGTCAACAAAAACAAGACCAGGAGCTGACTGTGGCTCAGACCATGAACTCCTTATTGCCAAATTCAGACTGAAATTGAAGGAAGTAGGGAAAACCACTAGACCATTCAGGTATGACCTAAATCAAATCCCTTATGATTATACAGTGGAAGTGAGAAATAGATTTAAAAGCCTAGATTTGATAGATAGAGTGTCTGATGAACTATGGAATGAGGTTTGTGACATTGTACAGGATACAGGGATCAATACCATCCCCATTGAAAAGAAATGCAAAAAAGCAAAATGGCTGTCTGGGGAGGCCTTACAAATAGCTATTAAAAGAAGAGAAATGAAAAGCAAAGGAGACAAGGAAAGATATAAGCATCTGAATGCAGAGTTCCAAAGAATAGCAAGAAGAGATAAGAAAGCCTTCCTCAGCGATCAATGCAAACAAATAGAGGAAAACAATAGAATGGGAAAGACTAGAGATCTCTTCAAGAAAATTAGAGATACCAAGGGAATATTTCATGCAAAGATGGGCTC
>NW_011494718.1:8191758-8199514 GCF_000754665.1 Bison bison bison
CAAGCCCTCCTGACCTGCCTCTTGAGAAACTTATATGCAGGTCAGGAAGCCACAGTTAGAACTGGACATGGAACAACAGACTGGTTCCAAATAGGAAAAGGAGTACATCAAGGCTGTATATTGTCACCTGCTTATTTAACTTCTATGCAGAGTACATCATGAGAACGCTGGGCTGGAAGAAACACAAGCTGGAATCAAGTTTGCCGGGAGAAATATCAATAACCTCAGATATGCAGGTAACACCACCCTTATGGCAGAAAGTGAAGAGGAACTCAAAAGCCTCTTGATGAAAGTGAAAGTGGAGAGTGAAAAAGTTAGCTTAAAGCTCAACATTCAGAAAACGAAGATCATGGCATCCTGTCCCACCACTCCATGGGAAATAGATGGGGAAACAGTGGAAACAGTGTCAGACTTTATCTTGGGGGGCTCCAAAATCATTGCAGATGGTGATTGCAGCCATGAAATTAAAACGCGCTTACTCCTTGGAAGGAAAGTTATGACCAACCTAGATAGAATATTCAAAAGCAGAGACATTACTTTTCCAACAAAGGTCTGTCTAGTCAAGGCTATGGTATTTCCAGTGGTCATGTATGGATGTGAGAGTTGGACTCTAAAGAAAGCTGAGCATCGAAGAATTGATGCTTTTGAACTGTGGTGTTGGAGAAGACTCTTGAGAGTCCCTTGGACTGCAAGGAGATCCAAGCAGTCCATTCTGAAGGAGATCAGCCCTGAGATTTCTTTGGAAGGACTGATGCTAAAGCTGAAACTCCAGTACTTTGGGCACCTCATACGAAGTGTTGACTCATTGGAAAAGACTCTGATGCTGGGAGGGATTGGGGGCAGGAGGAGAAGGGGACGACAGAGGATGAGATGGCTGGATGGCATCACTGACTCAATGGACATGAGTCTGAGTGAACTCTGGGAGTTGGTGATGGACAGGGAGGCCTGTCATGCTGCGATTCATGGGGTCGCAAAAAGTCGGACATGACTGAGTGACTGAACTGAACTGAACTGAACTGATTATAATTAATTCTAAAAATAAGAAGTTAAAGGCTACTATTATTTAATAAACATATTGACACTGGGACCCTCACTAGGTCAATGCATTACATATGGATGCTATGGAAAGTAGGCTTCAAAAGTCTGGAGTTCCATAATGACGAGGCATTTGTTGAGATGAACATCCATCATTCATTTTCAGCATATTATGACATATGGAAGTTTATGCAGGTTTTTGGATAGTCCTATCTACTCTTACAAAATGCTTTCTACAAGTCCCTGAAAATTGAAAAATAATATTATAATGTAAGCACCAGCAAACAATAATTAAATGACAGACATAACATTCTCTGTCTCCCAATAGGAGCTTCACATTAATCACACTAGATGCAAAAAGAATGGCTGTTAAATCAGATTTGACCTATAAATCACATCCCTACTGCCAAAAAAAGTTTTAGTCGTATATTTAAGAAAGTAAGAAGAATCTCCATTGTTCAGCAAAATTAAAATCATTTCCAAATATACTATTTCCTCTTTACATTTTTAAAATTTCTCATTGTGTATATGATTATAATATTTGTAATATATTAGTACAGAGTACATGCCTGTAATTTATATACAAATGTCATGTATTTCTGGCATGCCAAAATTTTCATTAATAGGCTGCACAAACAAAAAGTGTGGGGATCGACCTTCTGAACTGACATAACTGTTCGTACCTTTTTAGTGGAATTCATTATTTTCTTACTTTTACTCTGGGCTTCCCAGATGGTGCAGTGGTAAAGAATCTGCCTGCCAATTCAGGAGACACAGGTTTGATCCCTGGGTGCGAAAGATTCCCTAGAGGAGGAAATAGCAACCTACTCCAGTATTCTTGCCTGGAGAATCCCATGGACAGAGGAGCCTGGCAGGCTACAGTCCATGGGATCACAAAGAGTCAGACATGATTGAACGACTGAGCACTACTTTTATTCTAGCCACTTATAAACAGGCATTTTTGGCCCCCCATGTCTTCTAAACTATAATCTCTTGGAGGTAAGAGGCATCTTTTTTTATTCACATGTAATTGTCCACTGTGTTTAACACATTTATTGAGTACATTAGTGATTGATTATTTGATAAATGTTTGGTGGGAGGATGAATGTTTTGTTTCAAGTGCTATTTAAGGGACTTCCATGAGGATTCAATGGTTAAGACTTTGCCTTCCAATGTACGGGATGCAAGTTCAATCCCTGGTCAGGAAACTAAGCTCCCACATGCCACATGGCCAAAAAAAAAAAAAAAAAGCAGAAGCAATATTGTAACAAATTCAATAAAGACTTTAAAAATAGCCCACAACAACAACAAAAACTCTAAATAAGAAAAAATAAATAAAATAAAGTGCTATTTAAATGTCCCTGTTTGGATGACCAAGAAAGAATAGTTCAGATAGCCCTTCCTGGGCAAGAGGGGTGAAGAGCATCTTGGGTGGAGTTACAAGAACCAACATAGTCCCCAGATTTCCCTGAGAAGAATGTCACATCTCAGCAAGTAGAAAGAAGGCAGTCAAAATCAGTAGTGGCAATGGTTTTCCTCTTTGAAGAGAACCAGGGCTCCTGACACATTCTCCATTGCCCGAAAGAAACGTGCCTGTCTCCTCTCATCATCAACAGACGTGTTCTTCTGACATGTATTCTGTGAACATTCCATCTCTGCTACATGCACTAGAACCCAGGGCCTGCTTTGTTACCTAAAATGAACTGACTCTCCAGGAAATGCATCTTTACTGCCCTTTTTAGATGAGTATCACAGCTCCATTTACAGTATAAATGTACATTACAGTAGCTACATTAAAAATATCACACAGGACAACCACCAACGATAAAACATTTTAATCATGAAAGTCCTTCACAAGGCAAGCACCGCAATTACCAAAGTTTTAGCATTGCCTGCATTTAAGGAGACATTCCAGGCAATAATAGAAGATAAAGCCCTATGACAGCATTAAACCTGAAAAGAAAGAGTAGAAACGAGACTGGAGGCAAGGAGGTTGTTGGGAAAAGAAGTGTCTGAATCTGATAAGAAAACTGTAGCTCATACTGCATTCAGAACAAGGAATGAGATAAGAGGAGGAACTGCTGTGGGGAAAGAAAATCCAGCAGCAGCCACAGAGATAAAGAGGAAGGGAATGCATCTTCCACCCCATGCCCACCCTCCATGTTCTGTAAGTGCTGGGTTTGGGTAGAGATGTTCTACTGTATTTGAGGGCACTGTGGAGTTTCAAACACCTTAGTCATTTTGTTTCTGACAATTCTTAGCTAAACACAGAGCTCACGAAATCCAGATATCACAAAGACTAAAGCCAGCTTCAGCTGTGAAGTTGCCTCCAATTGCTCAGCGAGAAGGTGACCAGGAGAACACAGGAGTCAAGTTAGCCAACAGGGAGGCTCTGCCCACGCACCCACTCTTCAGCATCACAGCCCAGGCTAGTAGAGGGTAAGGTGGACTCCAAAATTATACAGTTTCATGGAGTCCTGGGAGGGGAAATAATGCCCCTCACATGTGCGAGCCCCGCTGAAGTGTGACAACTCCACAAAGTGCTAAGGATCGACCAGTTGCCCAGGTGAAAGGCGAAAGGGAAATGTGAGGCATTTCAGAGACTCTTAGAGTTGAGAATGTAGATTTGCTTCTACTTCCTTGAAGCTCAGTTAGAAGCCTGACTGGTCTATTCCCAGGCAGTTCAGAGCTCCCTGTGTGCCTTCAAACCAATGTAAAACTAGAGACCTTCCTAAGGAGAGTGCTCATACAGTGGGGGAGGTCATGAAGCCCCACATTAGTCACAAAAGAAAGGTGTGAAAATGTAGTAAAATAACAGATTGGAGGAACACGTTGAAAAAAATTGAGCAACTTCTTCTAGTCACATGTATACCTACCATGCCACAGCAACTCAATTTTTATATATCCAGGAAAAATGAAAACATATGTCCACACAAAGACTTGTACAAGAATGTTCATAGCAGCTTTATTCATAAGAGTGAAAAACTTCCCAAATGTCCATCAACAGGAGAATGGATAAACAAATTGTGGAGTCTATAATGAGACACTTCTCAGCAAACAAACAAATAAGCAAAACAAAACAAAAACTATTGATATGCACAGCACATGTGACTCTTCCAGACATTATGCTGAGCAAAAGAATCCCAACACTGAAGAATACACGCTGTGTTATTCCATTATAAATGTAAAGTTGTAGAACAGGCAAAACATACATATTATGAAAAAAATCAGAACTGTGGTGGCTCTGCAGAAGAGAGAGAAGAATTGACTGCAAGGAGCAAATTGTTGGGATGATAGAAATGTTCAATATCTCTATTAAGGCTGTGGATTATACTAGATATGCATTTATAAAAACTTACTGAATTGTTTACGTAATATTATTTTACTATATGTAAATTTTACCTTCATAAACAGTAAACAAAAGTTGAAGCCTGGTTAGTGGGTTTCTTTTCTTCCCTTCCACAGTGCTGTGCTCAAGTCACTCAGTCATGTCTGAATCTTTGCAGGCCCATGGACTGTAGCCCACCAGGCTCGGCACCAGGCTCGTCTGTTCATGGGATTATCCCAGCAAGATACTGGAGAGGGTTGCCGTGCCCTCCTTCAAGGGATCTTCCCAAGCCAGGGATCAAACTCACATCTCCTGCAGGCAGGTTCCTTACCACCAGTGCTACCTGGGAAGTCCCTTTCACAGTGGAATGGGTTACCAATTCTTAAACTAATTTCTGTGTATTCTAATCTTGAGCAAGTAAGTAAATATATTAAAGATAATGAGATACCATATAGTTGTAGAAGAGCTACAAATTCAGAAAAGAGAGGATCAGAATAAACATGGTACTGTTAGACTGCAATTAAAAGCACCACTTGGAAGTCATAGATTTTAATAGATGAACGGACATAAACAGAGACAGACAGACAGACAGAGTTTCCCAGCTCTGTTCATGTGAGAAGACCTAGAAGCAATGACATCCATAACAATGAGCACACGTAGTACTTATATTGACTTCTAATTAATAGTGGCTTCTCTAAAAAAAAAAAAAAAAAAACTGTAGAGACAATCCTGGAACATCTAGTTATAGAGAAATTCAGAAAGTAGTTAAGAATGCTGGAAATAGATCAAAAGGACATTAAACCCTAACTTCTGCTTCCACTTCGACCAAAAACAAGCTAAATAACCTACAGTCATAGTCTTTTGTAAATTCATCAGAGAGTTGAGGATAAAAAGCAAAAATGAACTAAAATCTAGAAAGCTAGAAAGCAGCAAGCCCTTCATAAGAGATGCCCGACAGCCTCCACCATCTTTTATAGGGAAGTGGGACTAGGAGGAAGCCACTGTTAACGGGTTAAAGGAGAAACAAAATGAACTGTGTAAGAATTTTAAAGACTACAAGAGAGTTGGTGTGATGTTCAGAATTCTGAGGAGCTCTATCTATACCAACTCATCAGATCTTTCTCACAGGCCCTCACTAAGTGTTCATGCAAGATCATGAGCAGAGCCAGAGGGCTGAGACAGGACCCCTAAAACACAGGAGTTTTGCTAAATGCTGAGAGGAGGACAAAAGAAATGAAAGAGACTGTTCTAGGCACTGTAGGTCCTTATTCCATCCTTCTCAGAGGCTGCCCACAGACGGAGGAAAAACAGGAGAGCCAGGAGAGACCCCTTTGAGCAGGAGGTGCCCACAGCCTGAGAGTCTTTCACAGACAAACCTGCTAACTCCCTTTCTGGCACTCTGAGCGTTCAACTGAACACTCTTCTCAGCAACCCAAAGATAAGGACAAGGCAGGAGAGCAGAAAAAGATCTCTGGAACCACAAAAAGCCGGAAGGCAGGACTGAAGAGCAAAGGGACTCCACAGCAACATGGAAAGCTGGAAGCCAATTTATAAAGCAAAATGAGATGCCAGTTAATTCAAAAAGCTAGAGATTGTTTGTACAAAAAGGTCTTGCCCTGCCAAAGGTAAAGTCCTAACTCACCCCTGAATCATTAACCTAATGGTGAATTAAATTTAATTAAAACAACAATAAATTCCAGTCCTAGCTCAACTATGACCTAGATGAACTACTGACAGAAAAAAAGAGTATTCCCTTTCCTGGGGAAATATATTATTTACCTCAGTCTCTACTGTTTTTTTGTTTGTTTGTTTTCTAGTACACACAATGTCCCATATACAATCAAAAATTACAAAATGCGTGAATAAAAATTTTAAAGAAATAGTAGCAGAGATGGCCCAGAAGTTAAAATGATATGACAGGGAATTTACAATAGCTTTGATAAAAGGATACCCTGAAAGAGGTACATAACATAATTTGGGCATAACAGTAGAAACGATTACAAAAGAAGAGTCAAAAGAAATTGCTAGAAATAAAATACATATCTTAGATAAAAAATTATATAACCATCTTATCAACAGACTAGAAACAGTGAAAAGAATAACAGGTTAACACTGACAACAGGTTATTTGAAATCATCTAAATTTTACACAAAAAAGTGAAAAAAATAGAGTAGGAATATCAAACAGTCTAAAGCATATATAATTAGAATTCCATAATGTGAATTAAAATTGCATTAAATTTCCCTTTATAAAAGGGAAAAGGCATAAGTATCATGTGCCTCCTGACATGATACACTGAGAAAGACAGTATATAACTTCAGCAGTATAACTGCCCCTCAAAGTATATAATCTGAATCTAATTATAAGTACACGTTAGACAAACTGAATTTGAAGGACATTCTACAACATAATTGACCTGTACTCTTCAAACATATTAAGATGAAGAAACACAAAGGAAGGTTGAGGAGCCGCCCCATATTTAAAGAGACATCACAGCTCAAGGCTATTAGTGATTCTGGACTGGATTCTGGATGAAGGGAAACATCCATAAAGGACATTATTAGCATAATTAGTTAAAATTCAGTATGGACTATGCATTAGATTAAAATAATGCTAAATTTTCTGGTTCTGATAATTGGATTATGGTTATATTGGAGAATGCCTGTGTTCTTAAGAATTATGCAGTAAACTAAGAATAACAGATTATAATGTTTTAAACTCTAAAATGGTATTCTATCTATAAATACATACAATATACATATACGTATACACACAAAGAGAATAATAAAGCAAATGAACAAAAATGTAAAGAGTTAGTGAATTTGGAAAAAGTTATGACTGGAATTTCTTATGCAATTGACATAGCTTTTTCATAAATCTAAAATCATATCAAAACACAAAGTTACCCCCAAACAACATCATTGAAAACACAAATAGACACTGCCAGAGAATACTGTTATTGATGTTCAGCCACTCAGTCATGTCTGACTCTTTGCAACCCCATGGACTGCAGCACACCAGGCTTCCCTGTCATTCAACATCTCCTGGAGCTTGCTCCAACTCATGTCCATCGAGTCGGTAATGCCAGAGAATACTAACTAGACTGCTTAAAAAGTGGTTCTATAAGCACTGCATAGCAGGCAGGGAGATGCTGTGGTCAAGCAAGCAATCTAGCATTTCAGTTCAGTTCAGTTCAGTCACTCAGTCATGTCTAACTCTGTAATCCCATGGACTGCAGCAGACCAGGCCTCCCTGTTCATCATCAACTACTGGAGCTTGCTCAAACTCATGTCCATCAAGTCAGTGATGCCATCCAACCATCTAATCCTCTGTCATCCCCTTCTCCTCCCACCTTCAGTCTTTCCCAGCATCAGGATCTTTTCCAATGAGTCA
>NW_011494718.1:8199757-8201753 GCF_000754665.1 Bison bison bison
TCTTTTAATTTCACAGCTGCAGTCACCATCTGCAGTGATTTTGGAGTCCCCCAAAATAAAGTCTCTCACTGTTTCCATTGTTTCCCCATCTATTTGCATGAAGTGATGGGACCAAAGTCCATGATCTTAGTTTTTTTTTAATGTTGAGCTTTAAGCCAGCTTTTTCACTCTCCTCGTTCACCTTCTTCAAGAGGCTGTTTAGTTCTTCTTCACTTTCTGCCATAAGGGTGGTGTCATCTGCATATCTGAGGTTATTGATATTTCTCCCAGCAATCTTGATTCCAGCTTGTGCTTCATTCAGTCTGGCATTTTGCATGATGTACTCTGCATATAAGTTAAACAAGCAGGGTGACAATATACAGCCTTGACGTACTCCTTTCCCTATTTGGAATCAGTCTGTTGTTCCATGTCTGGTTCTAACTGTTGCTTCTTGCCCTGCACACAGATTTCTCAGGAGGCAGGCAAAGTGGTCTGGTATCCCCATCTCTTTCAGAATTTTCAGTTTGTTGTAATTCATGCAGTCAAAGGCTTTAGCCTAGTCAATGAAGCAGAAGTAGATGTTTTGCTGGAACTCTCTTGATTTTTCTGTAATCCAGTGGATGTTGGCAATTTGATCTCTGAATCCTCTGCCTTTTCTAAATCCAGCTTGAACATCTGGAAGTTCTTGGTTCATGTACCACTGAAGCATGGCTCAGAGAATTTTGAGCATTACTTGGCTAGCAAGTGAGATGAGTGCAATTGTGGGGTCATTTGAACATTCTTTGGCATTGCCTTTCTTTGTGACTGGAATGAAAACTGACTTTTTCCAGTCCTGTGGCCACTGCTGAACATTTCACTGGTGATCAATTCTGTGTCACCTGTGTCAATTCTGTGTAGATTCTGAAATGATATAAGTTTAAAACCTAGGGGCTTTAAAACAGGAAGAAACCTTGGCACTGCTCTGGCCTTAGCAGTGGAGCCCAAGCTTGGAAATGGCAGCCCACTCCAGTACTCTTGCCTGGAAAAGCCCATGGACGGAAGAGCCTGGTAGGCTAGAGTCCATGGGGTTGCAAAGAGTCGGACAGGACTGAGCGACTTCACTTTCACTAAGCCTTCTAAGACTCAGTCTTCATTTCTCACACATTCATTCTTCATTTATTCATCGTGTTTCCTTCTCAAGCAGGTTAGGTCTCTCTCAGCAGGCCTGCCATGGCTTCCTTCTCTGTAAGCCACTCTGAAGTTCTAATTGCTAATCTGAACAATCACCATAATTTTCCATGGTGGAGGTATGTGTCAGCATCATGTCATGGCTCTCCTTACAGAGGGAGGTACTGGAGTTCTAAGGAATGTAAGGACTTTTCAGACTCCTGGGGGCACCATAACTCTTTACCACTGTTTCCCCCTTGCAGGTCACCTCCTCTGAGTGCAGATTCATCTTAAGTACTTTCCCTCCTATTTTTATTGACCAGCTGTTGAGATTTATTGAACAATCAATGTGTACTTATCATTCCCCTATCACATTGATAACATGACTTATTACTGCCCATTTAGTTACTGCCCATTTAGTTATTCCTTGGTTAAGCACTCTTGAACTAAATAAGGGTGTGGTATACACATGGGGAGGGGTACGAAAAGTTGGCCCTTCCTTTCTCAAGAAAGCCACTCCGTAATATGTAACTATGTGACTTCTGGTGGACCACAGTGCTAATGAGGAAGACTTTTGGATTCCAAACATGTGGCTAGACCAATTATTCTCTGTGGCCACAGGGTAAGACCCAAACCTCACAGCCAAATCACAATATGAATCAACAGAATTTCCTCCTTTACTGAAAAAAAATTTTATAGAAATGATCCTACTAGAGGCCTGGTAACCTCTTCTTCCCAGGTGAAGACCAGTTCGGCCATAGCTGCAATGATTCTTTTGGCCCTAAGCCCCACTAGCAGCGGTGTCTTCTGAGTGCATTGTATATAATAGATATTAATAGCTATCTCCTGAAAAGTCATTCATTAATAGCAA
>NW_011494718.1:8201853-8242421 GCF_000754665.1 Bison bison bison
ATAGCAATATCTTTGCAGTCACTCAGACATTCTCACTGAGTGCTTTCTGGTATACGACCACTGTCATCTGAACTTGAAAGAAAAAGAAGTACCTTGATGGAATTAAGTGAGCTGATTCGAAGAAAAAAGCAGTAAGGAAGCAATAAACAAGGAATAACTAGGTGATACAGAGATACTGAGCTGGACATTTCCAGCCACCAGCTGGCACAAAGTGGAGCGGACCACTGACTTTTATATCCTTTAATGTTTCCAGCATTATTTTTCCACATAATCCCTATGAGACATATTCTTAATATTTGCTAACTCAATGACCTCTTCTATGTGTGTATAGGAGTGACAGTGTTCAGCTTTCATTATAACTAAAAGAGGAAACCACTCTTTTTTTACACTTAATTCAGCACACTCTTCACACCTCCAGCACACACACACACAATACGGGGTGTGTAATGATCAAGGACTTCCATGTGAGACAAATTTGATTTCAAATCTAGTTCTGTCCTTATTACATTTGTGACCTTGACAGGGTTACCTAATCTCCGTAAGGTCCAGCTTCCTACTCTATAAACAAGATTAGGTGAGATAATATAAAATTTTCTTGCAAAAGTTACATATTATTCTGCTTCTCTTCCTAGTATTCTCCTTTTGGTAACTATTTATATTTATATAAATTATTCCCTCAAAATGTTATCATGATTTTACAGGGGCCAAATATAAGATATGTTATACAACCTTCCAGAAGTTAGTTCTCCCTTAAGCATATGACTACATGGATACAATTCTCATGAGTAATATTGCACCACTATCTTCAAACAACCTCACCCCAACTTTCAACCATGGCTGTCTGTTCTCAGAGAAGCTATACACATATGGGAGAAATATTCTACTTGAGGTTTTCCACAGTCAGGCACTCATATCCCTTAGATCACTTGGTGCGTATCCCAGTGACCAAGGGACAAGTTACCACCAGGGGCTGATACTCTGCATTTACCGTGTTGGAACCAGAAATCCACCCTCGTCCATGGGATGTCCTCAGGGCTTCATAGTGCTACTTTGGAGGCTCATTCCTCTTCCAGAGAACCATAAAGAGATGATGAGAGAAAGAAGCTTCCCCAACTCACCCTTCTTCCAGTGTGGTCCATCCCTCACAGCAGTTAAGGGCAAAGCATCTGGAGCCAGATGCCTAGATTCAAATCCTGCACAGTACTTCATTGGTGACTTTGGAGAAAATTGTTGAAACTCTCTGGGCCTTAGTTTTTTCATCTGTAAAATGGGGGTATTTATAGGACTTATTTCAAGGTGTACTGTAAGGATTACATGAACTATTAAGACATTTAAAGCACCTAGTCCATACCTGGCACAGAGGAAACTGTCACTGCAACATTGGGTAGACTTGGTGAAGGTCCTGAGAAAGACCAGGCTCTACCTGAAGAAACTTAAAATCCTAGTCCATTACTGACTCACAGACAGGCTGGCCATTTCTTTGCTCAAGATAATGTGGGTGTTAATAAGTCCATAAGTTCCTGTGTCCATATCAGAAAGCATTGCTGTGCCTGCCTAACTTCTCATTTTTCATTAATATGGTAAGTTCCCTACATACAAAAATGTTCCATCCCGAGACTGTGTTCCTAAGTCCAATTTGTTTGTAAGTCCAACAAAATTAGCCTTTGTACCCAACTAACACAATTGGCTATACAGTACGGAACTGTAATAGGTTTATACTACTTTTTGCATGACTAATACATAAAAATCATACAAACAAAAAGCAAACACTTTTTAATTTTATAAAACAGTACCTTGAAAAGTACAGTAGTACAGTACAAACAGCCGGCATACAGGGGTTGGCACTGAGTGAACAGGCAAGAAGAGTTACTGACTAGAGGAAGGAGAGGAGGTGAGAGATGGCAGAGCTGGAGGACTGACAGCAATAGGAGGGCAAGCTGCAATTTCACTCACCCCTTAAGCAATCGGACATGAGAATGCACATTTGCATTGCTGAAAATTCACAACTTGAAATTTGTATGTAGGGGACTTACTGTATGTTTCTGGAGCACAGGAACCAGTGAGCATGTTATGGATATTAGTGGCACCAAATACCTGTACCAGTTAACTCATTCCCACAAAGGACAGAGCATTACAAATATTATAAGTAAAAATGGAGGTCTCTGGGACTGACCTAATTTTCCTTTTTTTCTCCCCACCCCCCTCCCCCCACAGAAATCATGTATTTAGGTTTATCATAGAGATTTGTGGCCTGAGAGAAGGCCATGCCCAAGGAAGTTGATAACTGGTGGTCAGTGGCTGGTGGGAAGGCCTTGATCACCATGAATCTCTTCCTGACAAATGTGACATAAAATTGCTATATTTCCCTTTTTCTCAGCCTCATGACATTATCCTGCACACACGCATCACTGTTAGATTGTGACTGTCCTTTCACACTCAAGAGCTGCTACCCAGGGATGACTCACAGGGCAACACGTCATAGCCTGGCAGCCCTCCTCTAGAAGGCTGTTTGAGAGGTAGGACAAGCTTTTCAAAACTTAATTCTGGATTTTAAATGTCCTCCCCACCAAAAGAAAACTGTTCCTTCCTTTAGAGGTAAATGATAACTATACTCATATTTGAATTCTGTTTTAAAGAGACAGATAATAGATACTTTAATTAGATAGATAGGTGATAGGCAGATGTAGATATATAGGTGAATAGATAAGTAGGTTGGTAGGGAGACGTAATAGATATGCAAAGTCTATACTTACATACTGTTTAGTATGTATGTATGCACACATGTATATATTACATATATGTTAATGTTATTTACAGTTATGCATGTATTTCAGAATGGGAGAACTACACAATTATCTAAGGTTTAGTTGATACTAAGCCTGCGAGGCTTTAGTATTTAACAGTGGGGTGCTTCACAGAGAAGACCTAATCTCAATGAGGAAGAACAAGAAAACAAAGAAAATAATACACAAGCCTGAATGCTAAGTCACCTCAGTCATGTCTGACTTTGTGACCCCAAGGACTGTAGCCCACCATGTAATCCTTTATAATCCCATGTAATCCTTTGTCCATGGGATTCTCCAGGCAAGAATACTGGAGTGAGTTGCCATGCCCTCCTCCAAGGGAATCTTCCTGACCCAGGGATCAAACCCATGTCTCCTGCGTCTCCTGCATTGGCAGGTGAGTTCTTTACCTTTAGTGCCACCTGGGAAGCCCCATATATACGCAGGTAATGCGAAAGCCAAGAGAAAGTGCTGGAGTCCACATTTTAGATAGGCCATGTGAAGTGTTAACTACAAAATCAAGGTCACAGACATCCCACCACATTATTTTGATAGTTCATTTATCATTGCCCACTTGTGAAGTGGAATAAAGAACAAAATGGTTTATGACTGGTATTGCTGGAAGTGAAATGACGTAGAATGTATTTTAATAAGAATAGACTCCAAGAGCAGAAAAAAATTAAAGAAAAAATCCTAATCACTCAGTAACTAACCACAATAAATAAGCTCCAGCCAATGTGGTTAATTATGGGAAATAAGGGGCAACATCTTAAAGAAAAACATGCAAACTTGTTCGAGAGAGAATACCATCTTTTGTTATCAGAAAAAGTGGTGGGCATGGGAATTGAAAACTCAGAAAGTTCACTTGTCTATTTTTGTTGTTTTAATCCAGGGTGAAATAACCCCTTAGTTTAATGTAGTTCAACTAACAGATATCACACAATACATATAAAAAGCAAGAGGCTACAGCTTTTGAAGAAAACATGAATAGCTAACAAGAACTAGACACTTAAAAAAGACTCCTGGGGAGCAAAAGAGACTATATCCTTCTTTGAAGGCAGCTTCTCCTTTTATTTCATCGAGTTAGTGGTGTTGGGAGAAAACGCTGTAAAAACTTTAATGAAACCATAAAACTCACTTTGAAACACTTTGCATATGCTTTGTTTTCTCACAGAGCAGCACAGGATGACATCCATATAAAAGAAACAGCACCCATAACTGACCTATGACCGCTTATTAAACATTTACCTTAGTGACCACATATAAAACCAGTCAAATATAAAAGGAACTCTCAATTTCACAATTTATCTGGTGCAGAAATGGCAACCCCAAACTGCTAGATGGGCAAGGGGCCAAGAGAGAAGTGTTCCCTGAGCCTTCGAAATCTAGTGTCCCCTTGTCTTAAAAAGCTTTGAGTATAAATTGGCAGGGATCTACACATTGCCTGAGAATACGCCATCTTCACTCCAAGTCCGTGTAGATCACCTTTGAGCACAGCTTCCACTCCAGGTTTATACTTCTACCAAAGTCATGCTCTCCTAGGTCACAGGACTTTCCACATAACTTCCCTTATTGCTGCAAAGTGCAGGTTCAATCCCATCTCCCTTACAAGGACTCTCTTTACTCAGTCGAATGGCAATGGCATATATTTCTAACAAGCTAACATAAGCAACTTCCCTTGTAGCTCAGTTGGTAAAGAATCTGCCTGCAGCGCAGGAGACCTGGGTTTGATCCCTGAGTCAGGAAGATCCCCTGGAGAAGGAAATGGCAACTCACTCCAGTATTCTCACCTGGAGAACCCCAAAGACAGAGGAGCCTGGCAGGTTACAATCCATGTGGCTGCAAGAGTTGGACACGGCTTAGTGACAAAAGAGAGAGAGAGAACATACGCAAGAGCTTTTAGCTGTCATCACCAATAAGATGACCCACAGGAGAAATTACTACTGTATATTTGTTTATCTCTCATGAGGACAGAGGCTATATTTTCCTTTCAACTCTACAAAGAAGGTATTATAGTATCAAAGAGCCCTCAATGCCAGATGATCATGTTAAATTTCTCCAGGTAATGGATAATCAAGAAGGAAAATAGTTGGAGGGTCGGGGAATCAGACCTTTAATTGTTCAAAAGGGACAGGTGATCCGTATATGACATATATCATGACACACACACACACACACACACACATATATATATATACACACATACCTTAATTTTCCAGCTATAATAGTTTCAGTCTACAAGTTATTTAATTTTCATATCACAAAACCTCGATTATATATATATTTTAATATTTAATTTACTTATTTGACTGCACCAAGTCTTAGCTGTGGCATGTGAGATCTTTTAGTTGTGACAGGCAAACTCTTAGTTGCATCATGAGGGATCCAGTTTCCTGATCAGGGATGGATCCCGGGGCCCCTGTACAGGGTGCAGAGTCTTAGCCACTGGACCACCAGGGCAGTCCCCCCTCACTTATATTTCTAAGTGTAATTTTATATGTAGGTTTACAGTATACTCCTTTTGCTTCACTAAAAATGATCATGATCATCATTATGTTCTGAGAGTCAAGTACTAAGTATCCTAAAATGGCCCTTGGTGGACCTTTTCCACACTGTTCTCTTCTCTCTAAGTCCTATTGGTTTAAAGTTGCAAATGCCTCTTCTACATATTGTCTCAGCCAAAAAGTTCGTTCAAGACAGTCTTCAAAGTAGTATGGATGAACACGAACGAACTTTTTGGCCAACCCAAATATTTTTCTGTAGTCTCTTTTCCTGTTCTAAACTTAACCACTGTTTCTTTTTTCTCATCATGAAAGTGAGATTCCCTGGTTACAAATAAGATATAGATTTTGGATAGAAAAATATGAGCTACAAACAGGGATTTATAGATTTTTCCCCTTGAAATTTAATTTTTTCTCTAGACAAAATACAAAAGTCTTTATTTTCAATTTTTAAGGGTGTTTTTTTAATTTCCTGGACTTTTTTCTAAGTCTTCTAAGTCTATATTTTCCCCTTGAAGTTTAATTTTAATTTTCTCCAGACAAAACACAAAAGCCTTTATTTCCAAGAAAAAAGAAAAATTAAGAATTTTTTCTGGATTTATATTCTAAGACTGTATTTCTAAGTCTCAATAGTTGTGGCTCTCTTTGTCAAGTCCTATGATATAGTTGACTAATATTTCCACCATCTACTTAGTGTCATGGCATTTCAGTATTCAATGTTAGCTATGGATTTAAGGGAAATTTCTGGCACTTTTGTTGTTGTTGTTGTTTTGCCTTAGTGGTTCACTACCAAGTCAAATTTACAAACTAAATCCATCGAATTTACCGCACTTCTATGTTGGGAATTAATAACATTCTCTTCTATTTGAGAAACCATTTCTTCCAGTTACTTGGTAATTGTGATTGCTGCTGTGGCCAGTGAAACGCCACTAAACTAAGCAAGTATGCTTCTATCTCTAAATTAAAATTCAAAACATGTTTCAATCTAGAAAGAAATAAAGATAATAGAAATAAGAACCACCATCCCCCCCCCATTTTTTTTCTTTCTGTATTCTGTTGACGAGTATCCCATTTTTCACAATAGTATCAAGAGCATGGGTGATGTGACATGGGTCAACTTCTTTCTTCTCTAGCTCTACATTTGATTTTAGAAAAGAAAGAATAATGGAGAAAATCCCTAGCTTTGTGTTTCAAAATGCTCTCTCTCAGAAGTGCAGCCAACCTAGCATGAGACCAACTGTCTGAAAACAGTGCCTATTTTGAAGTGAGATTCAGCTGAATATTCTCTTAGTACAGTTAATCATTAATGACAGTGTTATTACTTATACAGTGAGGAAAAGTGCAAGAGGAGTTCTGAAGTATGTGACCTGTCAATCTTTTCACTTCACCTGACATATTGGCTCCCTTTAGGGCTTGCTGACCTAACCAAAAGCAACATCAACCAGTGTTTGATTTTTCCAGTATCTCTGATCATTTTTCCCAGTCTATCTTGTGTCCCATAACTTTCAAAAGTTCAGAAGACCAATAACCTGTTCTCTAATTGTATACGATCTTGTCCCGACTGCATTTAGAATGATGAAATTTTAGGTTTCCCATGGTACCCATACTTCCTGACAAGTAACACTGAGCACTCAAGAAATAGAGTAGAAAAAGTCAAGTGGACTATTTCTACAAATAGTTTCCAATTTACTAGCAAACTGAACATTATGGTTGATATGGTTTCAGAACATAGGAACAGTTATAAATCTTATATAAAAGAATGTATAGAGGGGGTCAACAATGAAGATCAAGACCTAATTTTATCAAGAGATACAAACCTCCAGCTACAATATAAATGAGTCACATGGATGAAATATACAGCAGGGAGAATACAGTCAATTGTGTTATAATATCTTTGCATACTGACAGATGGTAACTAGACTTACTAGGATGATCATTCTGTAATCTACAGAAATACTGAATCACTATGTTGTACACCTGGAACTAACCTAGTGTTGTAGGTCAATTATACTTCAATTATAAAAAAGAATATGTAGACTCTGGGAGGAAATGCATGTGTATGCTAATCATGGTTATCTCTCAAGTGGGGATTATGGGTGATTGTTATTTTTTAGTTCATGCTTCATGTATTTCCAGTTGTCTGCAATGAAAATATATTGCTTGTAAAAGTAAAAAAACAAAATGTAATTAAAAATGAAAAAAAAAAAAAAAAACTATTGAATTAGAAGGAGGCAGTTAAGGAAAATGGATTCATTTATAGAAAAAGGACCTAATCAATGCTACTTGAGACATGCACTCCACGTATGAAATTGTGAAATCACAGAGTCATAGAATTGTACAGCTGGAATGCTCTTTGAGTTCTTCTTGTTTCACCCTATTTAGGTACCAAGAGTTACATGGAGTTTTCTTAGCTATGTTTGGGAACTCTCAAATCAACTTTGACTATCTCTGTGATTTGCCATCCTAGGGCAAAATATACTTTCCCTGTTTTTCAATTAATGTATATTTAAGGGTTTTCTGAAGAAAATAATAAAATTAATAGACACACTTAACTGAATATTGTGTCTTTCTTTTAAAAAAACCAAAGGGTTTTCTTTTCATTTCTCCTTAAACAAATAGTGTTATTTAACATATGAGAAAAAGGTACCACTATTCTTTTATAATGAAGAACTAAGGCCCAGGGAGATGAAGCAAAAAGCATGCTTTTTTTTTTTTTTCAGAAAATGAGTCTTCTCACATAAAACTATAAAGGCACTTTTAGTCTCTTCCTCAGTCATTGTCATGAACTTATAGTGAATTTCCTTACTATACTAACACGCTCATCTTTACCTACTCTTTCTTGGATACTCTGGATCTAGTTTGATGTGCTGTATGCAAGAACACTGGAGAGGGTTGCCATTTCCTTCTCCAATGCATGAAAGTGAAAAGTGAAAGGGAAGTCGCTCAGTCGTGTCTGACTCTTCGTGACCCCATGGACTGCAGCCTACCAGGCTCCTCTGTCCATGGGATTTTCCAGGCGAGAGTACTGGAGTGGGTTGCCATTGCCTTCTCCAAATTATACATGCTTGCATGCATGCTCAGTCACTCAATTGTGTTTGACTCTTTGCGATCCCATGGTCTATATAGCATGCCAGGCTCCTCTGTCCATGGGATTTTCCAGACTAGAATACTGGAGTGGGTTGCCATTTCCTACTGCAGGAGATCTTCCTGACCCAGGATTAAACCTGCATCTCCTGCATTCGCAGGCAGATTCTTTACCACTGTGCTTCCTGAGAAGCCCATGTTATAAATACACATAAAGGCACACACATGTATATAAATGGTCTTTTGGGATTTGCTCTGCTGCATTCATACTGACCAATTTCATCAGCATTCTCATTTTGAACATTATAAATCCACGTAATGACTGGTAAGGATTAGGAGTCCAGTCTGGTGATCATGAAACAAAGAAAAGCTTATTGGCCCACACTGAGATCAAATGGATTAACTTAGCCTCATTAAAGTCTTTATGAATAAAGCTAACCAATTGCCCTAAGACAGAAACACAACAAAAGATAAACTCAGAGTATCTAATGTCTAACTTGTAGCTCCCAACTTAATCAAATGGTACCATAAAATGTACACTGATATTTACCACCAATAATTACTAAATTTTGTGGATCATACATTTCAAGACCTCAGTCTTTAAACAAAATTAATGTGTATTTTGTTACAATATGCTACTATAGTTCTACTCATTGGTCTATTTCAAACTGAATTTCTCTGATTTGAGAATTTTTCATTCTACAGACAGTGGTAACTAAGGTATTTAGAAAATATAAGTACTTATTCAAGTCAGACTTTAATAAAATGGTAAGCTGCCATAATTTGAATCTATTGCAAGTGATTTAAAGTTGTTCATTTTCGCCCACATACAATTAATTTCTAAGAAATTAGCCAGTGTTAATGAATGATTATTATGTGTTAAGCACAGGTTATGCTCTAAGTAACTTTATTATCTTATTTCAACTTCATATGGAGAAGGAAATGTGAACCCACTCCAGCATTCTTGCCTGGAGAATGCCATGGATAGAGGAGCCTAGTGGCCTACAGTCAATGGGGTCGCAAGAGTTGGACATGACTTAGTGACTAAACCATCAACTTCATAAGAACCCCATGAGAAAGTTATTAGGAGATTTATCCCATTTGACACAGGAGGAAATCAGTAACTTGGTAAAGATATCATGTAGTTCTTACCTCTATGTGTAGGCAATGAGCAGATCACCTACAGAGTTTAAGGACACTATTTATAAGTGCATGCTTACACACACACCTGCCTTACACAGGCATCATCCTGACAGGCATCAGTCTATTCCATCACTAGAGACTAAGTCCTTTGGGCTAAAGCATCATGTTTTCAGTAATCATAGGTAAAATTTAAAGAATACTAAAACAAGTAACACGGGTAGAAGAGCCCAAGGATTTATGTAAAAGAGATGTATACATTTCCAAGGGCTATCCATGAAGGCACAAGAGAGCAACAGGGGGGAGGCCAAGCATTCAACAGGAGAAACTTGAAGGGCAGGTTTGCCTCAGTGTTGTCTCTGACCCAGGGTAAGACAGCTGGCCTTTCATAATCCTACACTCCTCAGCCGTTCCTTAAAGCCGACTCCAGAAGGGTGTAAAGCCTTGCAAGTTCTCCCAGCTGCAGAATCCCAATGAAATTAAAAAAAAAAAAAAATGAGCCAAAGACTTTGACAGACCCCTCACCAAAAAAAATGTACAAATGGCAAATAAGCAAATGAAAAAATGTCCCACCCAATGTGTCTTCAGAGAAATGCAAATTAAACTGAGATACCACTGTATACCCATTAGAATTGCCAAAATCCAGGACCCTGACAATACCAAGTGCTGGTGAGAGTGTGGGACAACAGGAATTCTCATTCATTAACTGCTGGTGGAAGAGCAAAATGGTACAGCCCCTTTGGGAGATAGGGTAGCAGTTTCTTATAAACTAAACATGCTTGTACCATATGATCCAGCAATCATGCTCCTTGTCATTTACTGCAAGAAGCTGAAAATGAATGTTCACACAAAGACTTGCACATAGATATTTATAGAAGCTTTATTTATAATTGCTAAATCTTGGAAGCAACCAAGGTGTCCCTCGGTACATAAATAGATAAGTATACTGTGGCGCATCCAGACAATGGAATATCCTTCAGTGCTCTAAAATGAGCTATCAAGCCATGAAAAGACAAGGCAGAAATGTAAATGCATACTGCTAAAGTGAAAGAAGTCAATCCAGAAAGACTACACACTGCATCTTTCCACTTATAAGACATTCTGGAAAAGGAAAATTTACAGAGAGAGTAGAGAGATCAGTGTCACCAAGGGTTGAAAGGGTGGAGAAGGATGAATAGGAGGAGAACGCAGGATTTTTAGGGTAGTGAAACTGGTCTGTCTGATGCTATAATGGTGGAGACTTATCCTTATATATTTGTCCAAATACACGGAATGTGTAACACCAAGAGTGAACTTTGACATAATCTATGGACTTTTTGTGATAATGCTGTATCAGTGTAGGTTCATCAATTATAATATATGTAACACTCTGCGGGATGATGCTTTAATGTGGAAAGATACAGGTTATATAAGAAATCTCTGTACTTTCCCAATTTTACTGTAAATACTCTAAAAAACATTAGTTTCGATTTAAAAAATTTAAATTCAAAAATTGCTCTTTTTCACTTTCAACTAATCTTACATTTTTTTTTTTTTTTCTGGCCAAATATATCGATACTCACTGCTCTTCAAAGAACTCAACATTTAGAGGTTTTTTTGTTTGTTTGTTTTTTGTTTTTCTCTGTTATTCTTGAAATTCAAATTATGGAAACAGTATAGAGTTTATGTGATGGTGAAAAAAATATACTTTGTACCTGCTTTCAGAAACTCTGTTCCATGTGCACATTAATCATGTTTGGGATGATTTATTCCTGTATTCATGCTGGCCAATTTTATTAAGTGTTTGGTTTGGCCAAATGGAAGAAAATCTGCTTTCTATTTTACCTCTGCAAAAAGAAGAGTTAGCTTTGTGCTAACTTATATAAAGACTACACCTCTGCTTTGTTCCCTGTATCAGGCACTTCCATATTCATCTTCTATATACTCTTTCTACAGCATCCTCTTAAAAAAAAAAAAAAAACTCTCAATCTAGGGCTCTTAAAGTAATACCTTTGGTTTGTTTTCCAAACTCTTTAGAATCTTCAGCACCTACAACAGGAATGTATCATATTCACCATATGGATCCTGTCACAACCGTTCCCCACTTGAGTGCTTAGAGTCCAGCGCTGGCCTCAGATAATTTTGCTTTTGAGACTGCTCCCTTTGTGCTCATCTTCCTTTGTACTGCCAACATCAGCGTGGCCCTCTGCACAACTCCCAAAGCCACCTTCCTCTGATGACTGACACAGTAATGGCCCATTATTCCCAAATACAACCATATTCCTTTAGAGCACAGAGCAAGCACCCTTCACGTTCACTACTTCTACTCAACTCCAAACACTCAGAACGTTTTCTCAACTCCCTCCCCTAAAGCAATGCCTCAAGCTTTGCAAAACAGTCAACAGCACATTTCTTTCAGATCCACTACAACTCTGACCTCCATGAGGTCAGAGTTTACATTCAGTAATTCCTAAATTGCAAATACCAAATAAGAGCCCAACGGCCTGACCACTAAATTACTATTGGATTTACTATGCCATTTTGGTCATACTCTTGATATTCTTTTTCAGGGAAGAATACTTCTCAGATAGACTTGAGGCTCTCCTGCCCCCGGCAATGTTAAAACTTCCACCATACTCCAGCACTTCTGCCAAAGAGCAAATAATTTAGTGAAAATCCGTCTCTCTGCTATATATTTGTATACCTACAATGTTTCAAGCTTGTGACAATTATTTGGCTAACTTTGGTCCCATTCTTATAGCAGATCCATGTGAATAATTAAAGGTAGATCTAGCTCCAATTAACTCAAAATGTTATAAGCCGTAAAACTGCTGGCCAAGTTACTGACTTTAAGTGGTTCAGACTATTCTAATGAGGTGGATGAAACTGGAGCCTGTTATACAGAGTGAAGTAAGCCAGAAAGAAAAACACCAATACAGTATACTAATGCATATATATGGAATTTAGAAAGATGGTAACGACAACCCTGTATACGAGACAGCAAAAGAGACACTGATGTACAGAACAGTCTTTTGGACTCTGTGGGAGAGGTAGAGGGTGGGATGAAAAAAAAAAAAAAAAAACATATGTATGAAGAATAAGACATCAATCTTCTGGATATTTAGGCTACAAAAGAGCCGTGGTTGAGATTTTAAGCTAAATTTTTTTGTATTCTCTACTCTTATCCCTGCTGCTATAGACACAAGTGTACATGGAGATCTGAAGTTTCCAACAGCATTTTGAATATGTTTTCCTTCTCTCATGCTCCTTTACCTACTTCATCTGACAAATAACCAGGGACAAGAACTATTGTTCTGTGGCTGTACACGAAGCTGCCTCTGTAGAATGGGTAAGAGAAGAGGGCCGTGTGTTTTACTGTGTTGGTCTGGAGCTTAGACTTGGAAGTTAAATGCAGTCTAAAGTCCTGGTTCTGCTAATCAACTGTGAGCCTAGGACAAGTGCTTTATTATCTCTGTACTTCTGTCTGCTTATCTGTTAGATGAGGGCAACACTAGTATCCATGTCATCCAGTTATGTAAGGATTCAATGACATAATCAATGTAAAGTATGTGACTTTGTGCTTAGATAAGTCAAGTTAGTAAATGTAAATTACTGTTAATAGTGTCACCATGATTCTTCCACATGCTCATATCTTGGCGACATGCTAAATAAAACATGGTGGGGAAAAGGAACTATGAAAAATGTTGGTGGAAAGAAAACCAACCAAATAAATAACATATTTCTACAAAATGAAGATCTGAGCTCATCCTAATAGGGACCCTTTGGAGAGTGGAGGGAGTGCTATTAGGATAAAAAACAAAAACAAAACCCATCAATGGTTGAACCAGGAGTTAGGGTTACCCTTTTGCTAGCACACTCTTATTTCTGGTATATCTAAAATGAAAAAGATGGGGAAAAAATTTCAGCTCTGAAATTTTCTATGGGATATAATCCTTGCATCCCTACTAAGTACAGAGAAAATAGTCAAAGCTCCTCAAATTACCAAGGTACAGTTAGATATCTAGAAACACAGATTGAAATTAAAAACAATGAACTTGTAGAAAGGATGCAAATTTTAACATTAAAACCCTGGGTCAAATTCTAGTTCTGCACTTAAATCTGCAGGTCACTTTGAGAAGTCGACCTCTGACCCTTTGTCTATCACCTACAGATGGGAATGTTGGCAGTGACAACAATAGATCTACCCAGTCATAACGATATATAAAAAGCTCCATTTTATTAAAATATTATTGGGTTGGCCAAAAAGTTAGTTCAAGTTTTTCTGTAATATCTTATGGAAAAATTCTAACAAACTTTTACTAAAAGCAATGCTGCTGCTGCTAAGTCGCTTCAGTTGTGTCCGACTCTGTGCAACCCCATAGACGGCAGCCCACCAGGCTCCCCCATCCCTGGGATTCTCCAGGCAAGAACATGGAGTGGGTTGCCATTTCCTTCTCCAATGCATGAAAGTGAAAAGTGAAAGTGAAGTCGCTCAGTCGTGTCCGACCCTAGCGACCCCATGGACTGCAGCCTACCAGGCTCCTCCTTCCATGGGATTTTCTAGGCAAAAGTACTGGAGTGGGGTGCCATCGCCTTCTCCGACTAAAAGCAATAAACAACAGTTATTACTGAACCAGTTGTTGTCAGGAATTTCATGAAGATCCAATCATGATTGTCTTTCTTAGAGAAATGAAGAGAAAAACAAGAAGCTTGTTTACAAAATGCAGGAACTATATGAACAAAAGCAGTGCAGAAACCTGCCTTGCAGTGATGATCGCTGGGCTGACTGTAGAATCTCTTAGTTATTACTAAAACTGTATGTACTTCAACAAAATGTGGCAACTGACTCGATTTTATTGGATTCGCTTTTTTAAAATCAGGCCTTAAAAATAACTGAACCAATATGAAATAGGAAATAAATCCTTTTTTAACCGACTGGGTTTTCAGTGGTTTAAATCAAACAGAACCTGTGAGTAGGTTAGGGAGAACCAGGTAAAAGCGCTTCCTGTGCCTCTGTTTCTTCTTCTTCCATGATCTTCACAAGACAGATCCCTCCTCAACCACCTAAATTAAACCAATTAAATCTTCATCCCTGAGCTGTGGGGGCTGTGTTGGTATGTTTTGAAGATTTCTGAGGTGATTCTGATCGGCAAGGGGAAGGTGATGTCTTAATTCAGTAGCCAGTGTAAAAAGAAAACATCTTAAATAATTTTTTATCCCTGCATCCTTCAAGGCTTCACTCTTTTAACCCACCTCCATCAACTCTTCCCGAACCCCTGAGGCTACAGAATCCCTTAAACTTCTCTCTTTACTTTGTTCTAATCAAATCCCATTAAAAGGAAAGTCACTGATAAATCCACTCACATCACAAGGGTAATCACTGATGAAACAAAGTAGTAATCCCCCTATAGCATGTACATTTTAACAATGAACTGAAAAACACATGGAGGGTGAAAGTAGAGACATCAGGCCAGCTCAAGCCACGGAGTAGCATTCCTGGACCTTTCCAGGACTCCAGAAATCACATCAAGGAAGCAGGGTTCCATCTGCTCGGGCCTAACCCTATAAAGCTGATGAGTAAAGCAAATAGTCCATCTTAATACACTAACATAATACATGATTCCGGAGAAGGCAATGGCACCCCACTCCAGTACTCTTGCCTGGAAAATCCCATGGATGTAGGAGCCTGGAAGGCTGCAGTCCATGGTGTCGCTGAGGGTCGGACAAGACTGAGCAACTTCACTTTCACTTTTCCCTTTCATGCATTGGAGAAGGAAATGGCAACCCACTCCAGTGTTCTTCCCTTGAGAATCCCAGGGACGGGGGAGCCTGGTGGGCTGCCGTCTATGGGGTTGCACAGAGTCGGACATGACTGAAGCGACTTAGCAGCAGTAGCAGCAGCAATATGTGATTCACACATTCCGCCTTTCAGACATTGTTTGTTGTTTCCACTTTATCGTCAATCCCATAACCCTGATGAAAGTTCGATTCAGTTCAGTTGCTCAGTCGTTTCCGACTCTTTGCGACCCCATGGACTGCAGCACGCTAGGCTTCCCTGTCATCACCATCTCCTGGAGTTTGTTCAAACTCATGTCCATTGAGTCAGTGATGCCATCCAACCATCTCATTTGTCATCACCTTCTCCTTCTCCTCCTGCCTTCAATCTTTCCCAGCATCCATGTCTTTTCTAATGACTCCATTCCTCCCATCAGGTGGCCAAAATACTGGAGTTTCAGCTACAGCATCAGTCCTTCCAATGAATATTCAGGACTGATTTCCTTTAGGATGGACTTGTTGGATCTTCTTGCTGTCCAAGGGACTCTCAAGAGTCTTCTTGAACACCCCAGTTCAAAAATATCAATTCTTCAGTGCTCAGCTTTCTTTATAGTCCAACTCTCACATCCATACATGATTACTGGAAAAACCATAGCTTTGACTAGATGGACCTTTATTGACCAAGTAATGTCTTTGCTTTTTAATATGCTGTCTAGGTTGGCCATAGCTTTTCTTCCAAGAAGCAAGCATCTTTTAATTTCATGGCTGCAATCACCATCTGCAGTGATTTTGGAGCCCCCCAAAATAAAGTCTATCACTGTTTCCATTGTTTCTTCATCTATTTGCCATAAAGTGATGGGACCAGATGCCATGATCTTAGTTTTTTGAATGTTGAGTTTTAAGCCAGCTTTTTCACTCTCCTCTCTCACTTTCATCAAGAGGCTCTTTAGTTCCTTTTTGCTTTCTGCCATAAGGGTGGTGTCATCTGCATATCTGAGGTTATTGATATTTTTCCCCGCAATCATGATTCCAGTTTGTGCTTCATCCGGTCCAACATTTTGCATGATGTACTCTGCATAGAAGTTAAATAAGCAGGGTGACAATATACAGCCTTGATGTACTCCTTTCCCAATTTTGAACCAGTCCATTGTTCCATCTCTGATTCTAACTATTGTTTCTTCACCTGAATACAGATTTCTCAGGAGGCAGGTAAGGTGACCTGGTATTCCCATCTCTTTAAGAATTTTCCACAGTTTGTTGTGATCCACACAGTTAAAGGCTTTAGCATACTGTCATAGTTCATACTGTCTGATGAAAGTTAGGAATTATTATTTTCATTGTACTTAGGAGAAAATGAGGCCCAAAGAGGTGACATCACTCCTGTAGATACAGACAAAGGGTTGTCACTTCCATCTGACTTCACAACCCAGATTTTCCCATGCTTCTGCTCCAAAGGTGATCACTGCTTTAGAAAAGATTAAGGCAACAATAAAGGGAATTCAGAACAAAAAAGAGAAAATCTGCTAGAGAGGTTGTTAACCCCTGTAGAAAAAAATTAGAGCTGTTTTCTTTGTGTTTCGTATTTTAAAGCCAGATATCATGGGGGAATGCAAACATGTTTAATCCAAAAAATATTTATTATCATATTCAACCTCTACTGCTTCTGCTGTCACTTCAGATGTTGTGGGGACATCAGTAAGTCCCCACAAGCTGCCCTTGGCAGGAAAAGCCTTTGTGGTAAAATCACTAGCACCACATTTTGTGTAATCTTGAAATGGCAGAGGCAAGAAGCTGCATCATCTCAGGGATAAAGAGAAAAATGAGTGATTTGTATATTCTATATACCTAACTCCATCTGTTAAAGAACATCCAGGTACACTTAATAATGTATTAGTTTGATATTTTAGAGAATATATCACCTATTCACACATGAAAGGTTTATGCCAAACAAGTCAGCTAGAATCTTGGCATATTGATCAGTTTTAAGGATAACTCAGTGACTGGAAAATGAGTGGAAATAATTTTTCAGTGGAAACATCATGCAAATTGTGGCATGATGTTTATAGATGGTAAATTGTGTTATTTTTTAAATGATGATTTATTTACATTATTTAATTTAATGATGATTTTTATTTATACACTTAATATTGAATTTCTTAGTTTATGTCACTAAAAACTTGGATTTTATTTTTTCCTCTTTATTTTTAAGTTTATTTTTAATTGGAGTATAATTACTTTGCAGTATTGTGTTGGTTACTCTGGTTTCTCTTCAGATAGAATGAATCTTTTGCCTTTTACTTAGATTTTAAAATTACCTATAAGATTTTAGATTGCATTGTAAGATTAATGTGTACATATAAGGATGGAAATTGCTAGAAGTAATTTTTTGAAGGAAGTAAAAAGAGAAAAGTGAAAGGAAGAGGAATAAAAAAAGACTAAATTTCAGGCAAAGAATAAGAAGTTTCTCACATCATACATTCCTTTTGTCCAAGAAAGATAAAAGTTAAGTTCGAAGAGGAAAAAAGAGCTTTGGTCTTGTTCCCTACAAGGATATGGATAGACAATTTAGTCGGAAGACTCAGAGTCTGCTTTACCATACAAGGGCAGAGGGAAAGGATGGTATCAAAAATGGTAATATCTAAGCAGTCAATATAAGTAGATAGAAATGGAGGGTGTTGCAGATCCACAGACAGTTTTGCAATGAGCAGGAAAAACAGTTGCAAATTGTATATAGACATGAAAAGACAGTCAAGTGGATACAATGGTGATTCATCATAATGTAGACTCACTGAACGTGAGCTCATAGCTGCCACTAGAGTGGGAAGCTATTGATTAAGTGATGACAGAAATCCCAGTGACATATCACAAAGCAAATGGCCTTAGGAAGGACCAGATGAGAACCAGACATCGGGGAGGATACTGGAGTGAACAAGTGGCAGGGGGCCAGCCGCAATCATGTTCAGGCTTGGTGGCAGCTGAACCTTCGGTGACCACTCACAATCTTCATATGGGGGCAAAACCTGAACCCAATGCCCTTAAAAGCTCATTAAGTTCTTCATCTCCAAAGAAAAACAAAAAACATGCCTTACTCAATAGGCCAACAATACTGAAAATTCACTTCCTCTCGAGTTTATAGTTAAACCACTCTCTCAGAATGACATTACTCTATGGCCAGGCACTGGAGTCAGGAAGTAGTTTATTTTCACTGAAACTGAAGGAGGAAGTTAGAAAAACAGCTGCAATGAGATCAATTCAGGAAAGCCAGGTATGAATAAAGGCAGCAAGTGAAAGAGAAAGCCGCCTCTGATTTGCTGCGAGCTAAATTTTGCACACCAAGAAAAAATAAAAACCTCAGCAGTACTTCTGGCTTCTCGGTCTGAAAGAGGGACGCTAAATCCATGAGGGAGGCTTTCTGTGTTGGAGGCCAGTGTTAGCTGTGGGAGGCCGTGGGGCTCTCAGTGAGGCCACTTTAAAAACCAAAGACAAGTATATCAAATAGACTGAATGGCTGGATTTCTCCGAGTAGGAGTCTATGAGTGAGGACCAGAGAGGCCAGGGTAGGCCACAGATGAGAGGAGAGAAGGGAGAGTTGGGGGAGGAAAGGGTTTTGAATGGAAGGCAGGGAATGGAGACAAAGGCAGAAAAAGCTGCTTGTTTTATAATCAGTATTTTTCAGAACGGATGTCATCTTTCCCCAGGGATATTCCGAGAGAGTCACAGGACCAGAGCTGCAGCAAACCTAACATCTGTTCAGCAAGGGCGGCTTTAGATTTGCAGCAAAACCTCTTCCTCTGCATCACCCCCTCCTCCTCCTCCTTCTTTTACTCTGGAACCAGAAGGCCTGATTTCCTGCCCACCCTACATTCCAGTCCCTTCCCACCTTTCCCCTGAGTGCCTCCCTCCCTTCTTCAGGGTCCAGAAAAGTAAAAACGTCACCTGCTTCTCCTCCCAACAGCTGAATTCTTCTTCCTCACTTTTATTTTGATAGCAAAGTGGTTCCAGGTATGTTTCAGGGTTGTGGAAACCCTCAAAGGGATTACAGAATGAAAAAGTTTTGAGAACCATGCTCTAAATAAAGAATTGGAGATGAAAACCTGTCATAATGAAAAATTAAACTAAACTGCCTCAAATAAAGCAAAGGATCAACCAATGCCTTGGCAAGCAAGGAGAGAAATTCATATAATGTGGGGCTGGTGATAAGCCAGTTTCTTGCCAAAGTCTAAGCCTCTTTCTAGCAGGCAAGGGAAACACAAGGAAAGAACTTAAGAACCACGCAATAAAACATGCAAAGTCTGAATAAGTTTATTCCTAAATTTGAAATATTTTTTCAGTAATTTCTACCAGGGCTAACTAAAACTACATGAATGAATGGGTACGATGGCCAGTAGCTCAGTAGACAACAAGGCCAGGCTTGTCTCTTATTGTAAAGGCTTTGAAGTTTGTCTTTACAAATAATTAATATAGTATGGTGGTCAAGAGCCTACAACAAAACCACCGTCACTTATTGGTTGCATGATCTTGGGAAATGTAATCATTCTCTCAAATTAAATCAGCATTATTTAATCTGTTAAAGTGGAGATAATACCTATATCACAGAGATGCAGTGAGGATTATGATTACAAAGTAGCCATTATTTTTGAGTGCTTTGCATGTTTCAGGCAGTGTACTATATTGCATGCATTATCTCATTCCTAAACTACCCTCTAAATAACTGCATGAATGCCTGCATGGATGCCTTGATGGAATGAATTATCAGTTCCCACGTTAGAGATGAGAAAATGAGACCTAGATTAAATAATTTATACAAGGTCCCATGGTTGTCTGGTTATCAGAAGAAGAGAAATTCTACCTGATTTCAAAGTCTTGCTGTGTATTATAGCGTCACTTTATTATTTTGCTATTTGTACTCTATTTTTCCAGTCTTCTTTTATTTTGCCCTTATCCTGAAAAGTACTACCAGCCAAGTCTTACACCTAACCCAAGTAACTAGGATTTTCAGATTCTCTTTTATTTCCTTCTTCCTAGATCATTTCCAATAAAAAGACCAGAAAATCTCTCTATTAAACTCAGCAAATAATAATGGGATAAGATTAGTTTGCCAGGCACTGGGTTAGAGGCTAGAGAAACAGAATAAAACATGGCTCATTTTCTCAAATGATTCACAAGTAATAAATGAAGCTTAAAGTCTTAGATTTCACCTCATCTCTCCAACTCCCTATTTCCTTCCTCAATCTCCAGTTCACTCTCCTTTCCCCTTCTCCCCCAAAACTCTGTCAAATTTTCTATTTCTTTGATAGAGGGTCGTTTGTTTGTTTGAGCTTTGGAAATTATACTCCTGAGTTGAGCTCATCTCTGCCTGATTAGAAGAGATCTGCTTTTCAAGGCTAATGGCCTATGTGTTTTTAACTGCCTTTGAATCAGAGCAATCACATTTTTCTACCACCAAGTGATCACAACTCATGAAGAAATGTCCCCAAAGTATTTACAAGCATAAGGTTTTCTGAATGAGGACTAGACATATGCTAGGAAATCATGGTCTTCATAGAAGTATAGTGGCTTGGGAGAGAGAAAGACTTTGGGTTCAGAAAGCCTGGTTTTTTAATGTCAGTTCTGCCTCTCACTAAGAGTGTGATTATGAACAAATCAATTAACCTCTCTGAGTATCATTTCCTTGTCTTTGTAAAATAAGTACTAAATACTTTTGTCTCAAGGTTGTTCCTAAAATCCAACAAGATAATTATGCACAACACTTCAACACCTAAGTAGTCACTAAATGGTAGCTGTTATCACTAGCATTTTCTATGTGGAAATCAAGTAATCAAACTTCTGAAGAGATTTAAGATTAACCTGTCCTTTGTGTCTTTCTAAGTCCTTCTACACACATGCTTTCTCTGCATTTTTACATCACACTATATTTTTAAGTCCATGACGGACAACTAACTTCTGCATCTTGACACAGCCAGGATGTTTTTCTGCTTAGAGGACTTCAATTACTACTGCATTACATTAGGCTTCCCATGGAATTACTTATTATAGCCACACAGTGCCAGAATGAGTCATCATGATGAAATCTATTAGAATGGCTACCAAGGAAATCACGTATGAGTTTCCATCCTGTACAGTATTCAGTCACATGAAACCAGCATCCAATAAGTAATATGAGTAAGATCTCAGGGATTTTACGACATCATAGACAGTGAGTAAGGAGTTTTACAAGTCAAATAGAACCTTAAGTGACAGTATTAATTTAGGCGCTACAGTGTACTTTCTTTTTCAATAACTTTAAAGACATAATTTTATATCTGTTTATTCATTCACATTTATCTTCTAATTTTGGAGAAGGCAAAGAATAAATTCACTGATACATGATTATGTAAAAATGTTAATTAGCATTGTAATCTACACAGCAAACATAGGATACCAAATCTACCATGAATTTCTGTGAAAAGCAGAAACGCACTAAAATAATGAATGAAATGTTATTATCTCCTCCTATGATTGAACTCTTTCTTAGAAAATAATTTTCAGAATCCATAAATACATTCTATAGGTCTATTTTAAAGTTAACATAAAAATCAACATTACATCGATGGTTTCAGGTTTGGGGATTCTGAAATATGAAATAATAAAAACCAGTACGATGTCATGCATTGCTTGACTCCATAAAGATGTAAAAACTATCTTCACATTTCAGTAATATTGCAACTGGGATTGTACTGATATGACATCATATTTAACTCACATCACATTCTCTGAATTTTGATCCCTGTTTGCCTGTGCCAAACGGTGACCCCAGACCCTTGAATCAGAGGAAGGGGCAGGTGAGCATCCAGAGGCAGAATGGTAGATTTGGGGAGGAATCAAAAGCAAACTCCATGTGAAATTAAAGTTTGTTGGGTGAAATGCTGGTGGAACCATTTTACAATTTTATTCAATCTGAAAAATGTGTAACTTCAATGTACTATATATAGAAGCTACTATTTTGTGAAGTGGGTCAGGATCAGGCAACTCCCTGAATGACTGACTTTTTTGTTGTTGTTTTCCAAGACTAACCCTCCTCCTAGAATTTACCGGATAGTGCAAATATAGATTAAAACACTTCAAACTTTCATGACTCTACACATTTTCAGTTGGCTCTACACATCATTTACTCCATTCTTTTTCAGCTTCACGTACAGATGTTTACATATCTGAAGGCATAGAGCCTATTTTGTGTAATCATGAAATATTACATCTTGAGATGTCATTAATATAATTTTTCTAATGTCACACTGTGTTTATATTATTTATGTTGTGAAAGGGACTATTTCCATTTGTTTTAGAGGTGACAGAAACTGAGGTTAAGCACTGAGAGCTGTCAAGTGAACCAACAGCAGCTAAAAGCCCAGAAATCTTTCCTTTTATCCCCCCACTTTGTTATGAACATAAGGAAAGCCTCAGTCATTCTCAGCTTTCTGCCTTTTCCCCCACTTGTGAATTGGATGCACTTCTATTCTTGTCTTTCTTACACTTTCTGCATCCCAATAACATTTCAAAGCAGAAGACAGGAGGAAAAGATGCTAATAATCAGAGTGGGGAAGGCAGAAACTGCACTCAATGGAGAGTGAATCTCTTGGGCATGCTGGCATGTCTAGTAATTTCTCACTCTTTTCTCGTATTTACTTCCTATCTCTCTGCTTAAGCAAAATCTCAAGGGAAACGCTAGGTCTCAAATAAAGAGGCTAAGCCTTCAAGTTGGAGTGACTGTCCTTGAGTCTCAGAGCCACACATTTACCATCATTCTTAGTCTTTTAAAATGAAGGTAACATACTTATTTCTCTACAGGCACCATTACAAGCACTAAATGCACCAAGCCTCTTAAGCGGGTGGGACTGGGAAGGAAGGCTTGTTTTCACTTGAGCCTGGCTTTGTGCCATTTTAAAGAACAGAGCCACACAGGTATTACATGTGTATAGTTATATTACATTTGCAGACTAACTTGTCATGTAAAAATTTGTGTGCTTCTAATTTTTTCCCCTTTTCTTTCTCTTTCTTCTATTATTTTTAATTTTTCCTTTTTTTCTATGAGAGAGATGTTAAAAAGGTTTGGTTTACTCTGAGAATGTTTGTTGACAGTCGTTAAGTTTCCTCAGTTAGGTAGCAAAAAAAAAAGACACTGTGTAGAGAATTTCAGAAAATGTTACCGTATTTGGAACCTTTAAATAGTCAACACACCTTTATGTCAGGTCCCAGAGCAGGCTGCTTACTGTGTTTAGGCCAGTGTTTTCACTTTCCTGAGACTGAGTCCACATATTTATTTTGACCTGAACACCATCTTTAATATTATTTTTTTATTTCATTACATTATTATATACAACAGAGGGTATAAATTGTGAGACTACCTTTTTCGAAACAATAACAAGTAAGCTATAAAATGTTTGGTGTAAATATATGTAAATGTAACATATACATCACCGCTGTGATTTGTTGGGGAGAATTTTGCCCTTGCTATAGGGACATGTACTCACGCTTCTTTAATTTCATATTTTTATTCAAATTCTTACTTATACAGGGATTTTGAAGCACTGACTCTGCTTCAAAATGTAGGACAATCTCCTCTGTTATAATCACCTCATTAAAGTCTAATGAGATGTGGAGGGAAAAGGGTCATGTGCTGGCCTCTAAACCTTTTCCATATACATTGTTGGAAGCAAGTGTTACATGCTTACAAAATTATTTTCTGAAATTCTTTAAAGAATAAGGCTTCTTGGAATGAAATCTGAATGTCACTCTTTGTATGCCATTTCATTTTCCTTCTGATTTTACCCAAATGTTTGGCTTTTGGGATCCAGTTTCCATCTGAATCCAACACTCTACCTAGTCCATGTAGACTGGCTGGATTAGGAGAACAGAAGTCCCATAAAGCTGCCCTAAGGGGCAAGAAAAGGCATTGCAGAGAAGTCAGGTAAGCCATGAATGGAGTCTTCTGTGTGACATAAATTAACTACAAAAGGCCCCAGGTGGCTTTTTCTATCTTCCAAGAATTAACAACGTTTCATTGTTATTGAATAAACTTGGGGATTTTTTTTTTTTAATGACAGAATGAATGTTACATATACAACATATAATTTATTTCATCCTGGCAGGAAATGGCCTTCAGTTTTCTCTGGGGAACTGTGCAAACATCTGGATAATCTTGAAATCTTTTAATATAAGAAACTAGTAATTACCCCCAAACTTACTACTTCCCACATTTATTTCCTCTTTTTCAATGATTAGGGATTTATTTCTTTTTCAATGAGGATTTTAAGACTGCTTATGAAGGAATTAATTTTGCAATGTGTCTGCAAAGAACACAGTTCTCTCAGCCTGGTCCCACGGAAATTCACAGAAAGTTAATTTTTACCAGTTTTCTTCAAGGCAGCCAAATTTCCTAATTTTACAGATGTTCATTTTGTAAAAAAAAAAAAAAAAATTTGCCAACATAGTTTCCTTTGGTTTTGAATGTTGAGCTGAAATGCCTTTTTAATGTAGCGAGCACTATTACATGGCTATTTATATTTAGCTCTGATTCTCATTCATCACCAGCCGATGGAAGAATTTTGACAAGCAATGTACAAATGTGACATGGGTACAAAGGCACATCTCAGAGGTCTGGAATCTCTGGGTGAATGCCACACTCAGTAGAGTGCAGCATGACTCCGGAAGAGACTTTCCAGTAAATTACATGGGGTATGAATCCAGCTTTGATATTTTACTCCATAATACTTTTCTGTTTCTCAGAAAACAGTGTGAGTCCGTCCCCTCCATTTTCCCCCTATATTCCTTTTTTTCTCACGTGTTCTTGAGTGTTGGCTCTATTCTTTTACTCAACTCACTCTATTTTTTAAAATAATTTAGTTGGTAAAATGTTATTTAATCTCAGGTAATTTTCTTTCTTCTACTCCTCCCTTGCTATGTCTAAATATTTTTTATGTTTGTTTTGTCTCTTTATTAAATTGCTAGGTCATGTCCAACACTTTGTGACCTCATAGTCTGTAGCCATTAACAGTACATCTAGAGTTATATTACTTCCTCATATGACCTACATTTGAGCTCATTTATTTTCCTTGTGTTGGTTTCGGTGTTCTATGCTGTGTTTCAAGGACATTGAAGGGAGCGGAAGAGCTGAGTCATCTAATTCATTAATAAGTCAACAATCTTCATTTTATAAAGAATGCCATTTTTTTAATTTGGCAAGTTTTCTTAATCTTTTGGACCCCAATTTCTGATCTGAAATAATTTATATGTTCCATCAGTGGATTCAGTATGGAGCAGTTAGTCATTCCTTCTAAAGTTTCTGAAGGTATAAATTGTATTTAATGTTTAACTTAAAGTATTTAATGATCCAAATATACGTCTACTACTATGGTGTGTGTTGGGGGTACAAAGATGAATTGGGATCCCTTTCCTCCAGAACTGTTTTGAGAAACGCATTCTTATAGAACGATAACTTGAATAGACCATGAGAAAGGCTTTGCATTGCAATTATACCACATTACTAGTTAGTGTTATATACATTGTTATACCATGACATTATTATTATTATTATTTAACATTCTATACTGTGTGCTAAGTTGCTTGATTCAGTGTGCCCAACCCTTTGCAACCCCATGGACGATAGCCCACCAGGCTCCTCTGTCCATGGGATTCTCCAGGCAAAAATGTTGGAGTGGGTCGCCATTTCCTCCTCCAGGGGATCTTCCTGACCCAGAGATTGAATGCATGTCTCTTATGTCTCCTGCATTGGCAGGCGGGTTCTTTACCACTAGCACCACCTGGGAAGCCCTTCTATATTGCAATAATTATTAATTAGAGCAGAGAAATAAATTTCCAACACAACCTAGTCTTTCTGGATTCAAGCACAATTATCCAAACAACTTTGATCAAATTTTACCCATTTAACACCAATCATCAAATCCATATTTTTAATGTTTAGTAAGCATTTACTTTTGATTCATGTTAATCCAAATATTTTCTGTTTTAAATAAAGAGAAGGGAAGAAGGAATTAACATTTGTTGAACACCTATCATCTGCTAACTATAATGCTAAGTGTTTTAAGAGCAATGTTTCGATAAGTATAATGTTTCAATAAGAATAATTCTCCAAGTTAGGTATTATCTCTAATTTAAAAATATGAGAAGTTACACTGAGAGATCAAGTAATCTGTCCAAGATAACCCATCCAGAAAATATTAGTCAATATTCACACCCAGGTTTACTCACTCCAAAACTCATGTTTACTCTGCTACACCATATCCCTGCATGCATACAACTCTTTGCCACCCTATGGATGGTAGCCCACCAGGCTCCTCTGTCTATGGGGTTTGCCAAGAATCCCATGGACAAGAATACTGGAGTGGGTTACCATGCCCACCTGCAGGGAATCTTCCTGACCCAGGAATTGAACGCACATTTCCTACATCACCTGCATTGACAGGCAGGTTCTTTACCACTAGCACCGCATGGAAAGCCCCGCACCACATCCCTACCCCAAATAAAATCCACAGAATGGGAGTTCAAATAGCTCTTTAAAGATATTGCAGGATACTGTTGGCCTCTGAACTAATTGCCTCACCATACAGATGAAGAATATGAAGCACGGAGAGCTTAAATGACTTTCCAGAATTCACCCTACTAGTTGATGTCAGAGATTGGAATAGGCATTATTTTTCCCATGGACTAGTCCATGCTAGGGAACATTCTGCCTGAAAATGAAATAATGAACTGCCTGCTTCAAGAAATGCTTAAATAGAAATGTGATAATCAAAAACATTATAGAAACAATTTTTAATGGATAGAAATTTGGATTGGAAGACCTAAAAGTTCCTTTGTGTCTCTCCCATTCATTCATTGAGGCTGTATAATTAAAGATACTTTACCAGTATCTTTTCTTCAATGAAAAATAAATAACCAAATAATTTTCCAATTCTCAAGGTTTATACTTTTTAAAATAGGCTTTATTTTATATAGCAGGTTTAGATTCATAGCAAATCTGAGCAGTAGGTACAGAGATTTCCCATATACACAACCTCCTCACCATCATCAGTCTCCACTGAAGTGCTACATTTGTTAGAACTGATGAACCTACATGACACATCACTATTACTCAAAGCCCACAGCTTATTACAGTTCCCCCTTGGTGTTGTGCAGGCTGTCAGTTTTGAGAAGGGTATAATAACCTGAATCTAATAGCATCATACAGATGAGTTTCACTGCCCTAAAAATCCTGTGTGTTCCACTTTATCTCTTCTTTACTCTCAGCTTTTGGCAAGTACTAATCTTTTTTACTGTCTTCATAGTTTTCCCTTGTCCGGAATGTCATACATATGGAATCCTTCTGTATATATAGCCTTTTCAGATTGACTTCTTTCACTTAGTAATATGCATTTATGTTCTCTCCATATCTTTGCAGGGGCTTCCCTGGTAGCTCAGATGGTAAAGAATCTATTGGTAATGCAGGAGACCAGGGTTTGATCCCTGGATCAGGAAGATCCCCTGGAGAAGCAAATGGCAACCCACTCCAGTATTCTTGCCTGGAGGATTCCATGGAGAGAGGAGCCTCGTGGGCTACAGTCTATGGGGTCACAAAGAGTCAGACACGACTGAATGACTAACACACACCATATCTTTTCATGACCTGATAGCTCATTTCTTCTTAGTGCTGAATACTATTCTGTGGTCTGGATGTACCACAATTTATTAACCCATTCACCTACTGAAGGGTATCTTGGTTGCTTCCAAGCTTTGACACATAAAAATAAAGCTGCTATAAACATCTGTGTGCATGTTTTTGTGCAGACCTAAAAAAGTTTTAAAATCCTTTGAGTAAATACCAAGGAGTGCGATGAATGGATGACATGGTAAGAGTATGTTTCGTTTGTAAGAAACTGCCAAACTATCTTCTAAAATTGGCTATAGCATTCTGTATTCTCACCAGTAATGAGCAAGAGCTTCTGTTGCTCTACAACCTTCCCAGCACTTGATGTCAGTGTTCTGGATTTTCACTGTTTTAGTAGGTATGTGGGCTTCCCTGGTGGCTCAGATGGTACAGAATCCTGCAATGCGGGAGACCCAGGTTCGATCCCAGGATTGGGAAGATCCCCTGGAGGAGAACATGGCAACCCACTCCAGTATTCTTGCCTGGAGAATCCCCATGGACAGAGGAGTCTGATCCTCTGGAACAGTCCATGGAGCCCCAAAGAGTTGGACACGACTGAGCGACTAAACACAGCACAGTAGGTATGTAATGGTATCTCATTGTTTTTATTTCCCTGATAACATTCAACGTGGAGCATCTTTTCATGTGCTTATTTGCCATCTATATATCTTCTTTGGTGAGATATCCGTGAAGGTCTTTGGCCCATTTATAAACTGTGTTGTTTCCTTATAAATAAATATAAATACTAGTTGCTCAGTCGTGTCCGACTCTTTGCGACCCCATGGACTGTAGCCTATCAGGCTCCTGTGTCCATGGGATTTTCCAGGCAAGAGTGCTGGAGTGGATTGCCATTTCCTTCTCCAGGGGATCTTCCCGACCCAGGAATCGAACCCAGGTCTCCTGCATTGCAGGCAGACACTTTACCATCTGAGCCAGTTGTTTTAATATTCTTTCATATATTTTGGATAGCAGTCCTTTATATGTCTTTTGCAAATATTTGCTCCTAGTTTGTGGCTTGTTTTATTCTCTTGACACTGTCTTTCATAAAACAGATTTTTAAAATTTTAACAAAATTCAGCTTACCAATGATTTATTTCATGAAATCATGCTGTTGATGTTGGATCTGAAATGTCCTCACTATACCCAAGGTCATCTAGGTTTCCTCCAAGATTATCTTCTCGAAGTTTTATAGGTTTGTGCTTTTCATTTAGATCTGTGGACTACTTTGAGTTAATTTTTTTGAGGATGTATGGTCCAGGTTAAAATTCATTTATTTGCATGTGAATGCTCAGTATTTTGGCTCTTTTGTACTGTTTACTCCTTTGTCAAAAATCAGAGAACTATATTAAAAGCTCTATTTCTGGTCTCTCTTGACAATAACATACTGTTTTGATTATTTTACCTTTATAGCAAGTCTGAAATCTGGTTTCATCAGTCCAACAATTCTGTTCTTCTCCAATAATGTGCTGCCTATTCTGGGACTTTTGACTCTCCATATAAACTTTAGAATCCATTTATGATATTCATAGATAACTGGCTGGGATTTTGATTGGGATTGCATCAAATCTATAGGTCAAATTGGAAAAATCTAATATATAATAATATTGAGTCTTCCTATCCATGAACATAGGATAGTTCTCCATTTTTCAGTTCTTCTTAGATATTTTTCTTCAGAGTTTTTAGTTTTCCTTATACAGATCATGTGCCTTTTTTTTTTTTAAGATTTATAACTAAGTATTACATTTGGGAGTGCTAATTTAAGTATTATTGAGTTTTTGTTTTCCAATTTCCCTTGTTCATTGCTATTGTATACAAAAGTGACTGACTTGTATATATTAATCTTGTATCCTACAATCTTGCTATAATCATTTTTTCAGTTCAGTTCAGTCACTCAGTCATGTCCAACTCTTTGGACCCCATGAATTGCAGCATGCCAGGCCTCCCTGTCCATCACCAACTCCCGGAGTTCACCCAGACTCAGGTCCATCCAGTCAGTGATGCCATCCAGCCATCTCATCCTCTGTCGTCCCCTTCTCCTCCTGCCCCCAATCCCTCCCAGTATCAGAGTCTTTTCCAATAAGTCAACTCTTTGCATGAGGTGGCCAAAGGCATATTTTAGTTCCAGAAATTTTTTATTGATTCTTTCAGATTTTCTATGTAGAAGATCATGTCATCTGTGAACAAAGTATCATTTCTTCCTTCCCAATATGTATACATTTTATTTCATTTAAAGTTCTTGTTGCTTTAGGTAGGACTACCATTATGATACTGAAAAGTGATGGTGAGAAAGGACATCCTTGCTTTGCTCTTGATCTTAGAAAAGCTTCAAGCTTCTCCCATTAAGTATCATGTTTAGCTATTAGTTTTTATGCAGATATCTTTATCAAGTTGAAGAAGTTCCCTTATGTTTCTAGTTTATTAGGAGGTTTAATCAAGAATGATTTTATCATGTGACTTTTCTGCATTTTTTAAATAGTCATGTAACTTTTTTCTTTAGCCTATTGAAATTAAAATCAACATTAATTGGATTATCAAATGTTGAAACAGCCTAGTATACCTTGATTATGTCCAACTTGGTCATAATCAAGGTATACATAACCAATTATGGCCAACTTGGTCATGGCGTATAATTCTTTTTTTCTTTAGCCTATTGAAATTAAAATCAACATTAATTGGATTATCAAATGTTGAAACAGCCTAGTATACCTTGATTATGTCCAACTTGGTCATAATCAAGGTATACATAACCAATTATGGCCAACTTGGTCATGGCGTATAATTCTTTTTTTCTTTAGCCTATTGAAATTAAAATCAACATTAATTGGATTATCAAATGTTGAAACAGCCTAGTATACCTTGATTATGTCCAACTTGGTCATAATCAAGGTATACATAACCAATTATGGCCAACTTGGTCATGGCGTATAATTCTTTTACATATTTCTGCTTTGAATTTGCTAATATTTAGCCAAGGATTTTTTTGCATCTACGTTTAAGAAAGAGAAGGGGCTCTGGTATTCTTATGCTTCTGCCTGGTTTTTGGTATTAAGGCAACACTGACCTCATAAAATTAGTTAGGAAACATTCCCCTCAGCTTCTATCTTCTGAAAGAAAATGCAGACACATGATAAAATTTTTTTCCTTAAATGTTTGATAGAATTCATCAGTGATCCCAGCTGGGTCTGGTGCTTTCTGTTACACAAGGTTATTAATTATTGATGAGATGCTTTAATAGGGACAGGTCTATTCAGATTGCTTATTTTTTCTGTGTGAGATTCAGCAGATTGTGTCTTTTCAGGAATTAGCCCATTTCACCTAAGTTACCAAATTTGTGGGCATACAGCTCTTCATATTATTCCTTTATGATTCTTTTAATGTCCATGGGCTCTGTAATGACATCCCTCTTTCATTTCGGACACAATTTTTGTCCTCTCCTTTTTTCTTAGCTTGGATAAGGAGGCTTACCCATTTTGTTGGTCTTTTCAAAACCTTTGGTTTTGTTGCTTTTCTATATTGATTTCCTATTTAAGTTTTCATCAATCTCTGCACTAATATTAATAGTTTCTCTTCTGCTTGCTTTGGATTTAACTTTCCTTTTTCCAGCTTTTAAGGCCAAACTATGATTATCAATTTTAGTTTTTTCTTCTTTTCTAATATAAGCATTCACTGTTATAAATTCTCCCTCTAAGTGTTGTTTTGCTATATCCTACAAATTTTGATGTTGCGTTTTCATTTATTTTAAAATTTATTCTATCTTGAGATTTCCTCTTATGCTATTTTTAAATTTATTTTTAATTCGAGGAAAATTTCTTTACAATGTTCTATTGGTTTCTGCTGTACAACAATGTGAGTCAACCATAACTACACATATACCCTCTCCACTTGAGCCTCCTTCCCCTCCTCCCATCACACTCCTCTAGGTAATCACAGAGCACCAAGTAGGTCCCCCTGTGTTATATAGGAACTTCTCACCAGTTATCTATTTTACACATGATATGTATATGTGTGTGTGTGTGTGTGTGTGTGCGTGTATGTGTGTGTGTGTATATATATATATATATATATATATGTCAATTTTACTTCTCCATTCATCCCATGCTCTCCTTCCCCTACTGTGTCCATGAGTCCACACTCTATATCTGCATCTCCATTCCTTCCCTGCAAATAGGTTCATCAATACCATTTTTCTAGATTCTATATAGATGTGTTAAAATACAATATTTGTTTTTCTGACTTCACTCTGTATAACCAGCTCAAGGTTCATCCACCTCACTCGAACTGATTCTTATTCATTCTTTTGTATGGCTGAGTCATATTCCATTGTATATATGTACCACATCTTCTTTATCCATTCATCTGTCAGTGGACATCTAGGCTGCTTCCATGTCCTGGCTATTGTCAGTAGTGTTGCAATAAACACTGGGATACATTTGTCATTTAGAATTGTGGTTTTCTCAGGGTATATGCCCAGTAGTATGGTAGATTCTATTTAGAAGTGTATTGTTTAATCTCCACATATTTGGGAGGTTTCCCGTTATCTTCCTGTTATTGATTTCTAGTTTAATTTCAGTGTGGCATGAGTGTATATTCTATGATTGCTATTCTCTTAAATTTGTTAAGGTGTTTTTTATGGCCCCAAATGTGGGTTATTGTGATGAATGTTCCATGTGAGTTGGAAAAAAATGTGTATTCTGCTACTGATGGATGAACTAGTCTATAGATGTCAATTATAGTCAGTTGACTGATAGTGTTCTGAGTCCAACTGTGTGTTTACTGATTTAGAGGGATACTGAAACCTCCAGCTATAGTAGTGGACTCATCTATTCCAACTGGTACACCTATTAGTTTTTGCCCCCTATTGTTTGAGGCTGTGTTGTTAGAAACATACATATTAAGGGTCATTTTGTCTTCTTGGAGAATTGACCCCTTTAGCATTATGTAATATCCCTTTTTATTCCAGGAAGCTTCCCTTACTCTGAAGTCTGTTCAGTCTAAAATTAGTATAGCTATTCCTTCTTTCCCATAGTTAGTGGTAGCATGATGTGTCTTTATCTACCCATTTACTTTCAATATATACATGTTTATATTTAAAGTGAATTTCTTATAGACAAGATAGAGTTGGGCCTTATTTTTGGATCCACTTTTGGATCCATCTTTTAACTGGTGCAGTGAGACCACTGATGTTCTAAGTGATCACTGATAGAGCTGGAAGGGTAGCTACTATATTTGCAGCTGTTTTCTATTTGATGCCTTTGTTCTTTTGTTTCTGTTTTGTCTCCCATTCTTATTTGCTCTTTGTGGTTTTGAATGATCACATTATACGACTTCGTTTTCTCTTCTTTTTAGCATCTTAATTATATTTCTCTTATAATGCTTTCCCTAGAGTTTGTAATATACATTTACAACGAATCCAGATCACTAACAAATAACACTATACCACTTCACAGGCAATGCAAGTGCCTTATAATAACAAAATAATTCCTCCTGTCTCATATTATCATCATTCATTCATTTCACTTACACATGAGCATACACATATATACATAAGCATACAGTCAACTGTGGTATTATTTTTGAACAAACTGTTATCTGTTAGATCAATCAAGAAAAGTAGAAGTTTTTCTCTAACCCTCACTTAGTCCTTCTCCAATGATCTTTCTTTCTTAGGGATCATAGGTTATGTTTTACAAGAGAGAGCAGTCATTCTGATGTCTCAGTGTTCAAAGCCTCCTTTGTTTAACCAACACTTTCAAAGACAGTTTTAATAAAAGAAACACAAACAGAATTTCATGCTTCAGGATGGTCTCTGGTCAGTAGAGAGAGACAGGGAGATCACTAGTTCTGTGAACATTCTCTCTTTTCCCCTTGACAGCAGTTATGGGCATGCTTGGTTTCCAAAGCTAAACTCTAGGATTCTATTAGTGCCAAAAGTGTTAGACTTATTAAATAAATCTAGTATTAAAATGAGAAACATGAAACTTACAGATGTGGAAAGAAAATGGCTTAATAGAATTATTAACAGAGAATATAGAGAATGATGTGTCTACAGCAAGGGTTGATAGACTATGGTCCACATGCTAAATATGGTCACAGTCTGTTTTTCTAAATACATTTCACTGGAACACAGCCACGCTCATTCATTTGTGTATTGTTCATGGCTACTTTCATGCTATAATGGCAGAATTGAAAAGTTGAAATGGAGATCATTTGGTCCACAAAACCTAACGTATTTACTCTTTGGCCCTTTACAGAAAAAGGTTTCTGACCGATGGTTTCCAACATGGAATACCAGATGGATACAAATTCCTGATTTTTTTTCTTTATGTAAATCTGAGTTTCTGACCCATATCATTTTTCTTCTCTCTAAAGAACCTCTTTTAATGTTTCTCACAAATTGGTCCTACAGGCAACAAATTATTTCAGTTTTGGTTTGTCTGGCAAAGTATTTCTTCTTTTCTAAAAGGAGATTTTCACAGGGTATAGAAACCTAGGTTGCTTATGTTTGCTTGTTTTGTTTTCTCTCTCAGCATCAGATATTTGATTCCACTTTCTTGCTCATGAGGTTTTTAAGAAGAGTCAAAGATGTAATTCTTATCTTTGTTCCTCTGTAAGTTAGGTGTTTCCCTCACTCTGGATACTTTCAGTATTTTTTTCCTTTAACTTTGCCTTTCCATAGTTTGAAAATATATGCCTAATTATAGCTTTCTTTGCATTTGTCTTGCTTGTGATTATCTGACTTCCTGAGTCTGTGGGTTGATGTCTGACTCTAATTTGGGGGAAATCATCATTCATTATTGCTTCAAATACTTATATTTTTTCTCTCTTTCTTCTCCTTATAGTAATCCCCTTACAAATATATCACACTTTTTGTAAATGTCTTGCAGTCTTTGGATATTCTGGGTGTTTTTTTCAGTGGTTATTCTCTTTTCTATGGCTTATATATTTTAAAGGCTTTCACTGAGATAGTCTCATGATAAGAGAGTGTTTGTTCAGCTGTGTCAAGTCTACTAACAAGCCTATCAAAGGCATTCTTGATTTCTGTAATAGTGGTTTTGATCTCTAGGATTTTCGTTTTTGTTTTTTTTTCTTAGCACTTCCAACTTTCTGCTTACACTGCCCATCTGTTCCTGAAGGCAGTTTAATTTATTCATTAGGATCTTTAGGATACTTATCATAAATATTTTAAATTCATTTCCTGATAATTCCAGCTGTCATAATGTGTCTGATTTCAACGTTTGCTCTTTCTCTTTCAACTGTGTCATTTTGCCTTTTAGTATATCTTGTAATTTTTCCCTGAAATCAGGCATGATGTGTTGGGTAAAAACAACTGCTACAAAAAGGTCTTTCATAAAACCAGCCCTCTGCATCCACAGGTTTTGCATCCAAAATGCAATCTACTTGGGTTGAATTGTGTTTTTTATAATTCCAGGAAGTTCTAAAAAGCAAAACTTGAATTTGCTGTGCATGGGCAATTATCTATGCATTACATTGTATTTAATTTTATAAGTAATCTAGAGATTATTTAAAGTATATGGGAGGACTGCAGGTGTGTATATGTTATATGCAAATACTATATCATTTTTCATAAGGGACCTGAGTATCTGAGAATTTTGGTATTTGTGGAGGGTCCTAGAATCAAAGGGATTCCCTCATAGCTCAGTCAGTAAAGAATCTGACTGCAATGCAGAAGACCTGGGTTCAATTCCTGGGTCAGAAATACCCCCTGGAGAAGGAAATGGCAACAGCACCCCAGTATTCTTGCCTGGAAAGTAACAGAGAGAGAGGATCCTGGGGACTACAGCCCATGAGGTCACAAGAGTCGGATATGACTTAGCGACTAAACCACCACCTTCAGATGGAATCAATCCCCTTCAGATCAGTTCAGTTCTGTTCAGTTGCTCAGTCATGTCCAATTCTTTGTGATCCCATGGATTGCAAAACGCCAGGCTTCCCTGTCCATCACCAACTCCTGGAGCTTACTCAAATGCATGTCCATTGAGTTGGTGATGCCAATCCAACCATCTCATCCTCTGTCATCCCCTTCTCTGCCCACCTTCAATCTTTCCCAGCATCAGGGTCTTTTCAAATGAGTCAGTTCTTTCCATCAAGTGGCCAAAGTATTGGAGTTTCAGCTTCAGCATCAATTCTTCTAATGAATTTTCAGGACTGAGTGCCTTTAGGATTGACTGGTTGGATATCCTTGCAGTCCAAAGGACTCTCAAGAGTCTTCTCCAACACCACAGGTCAAAAGCATCAATTCTTCAGGGCTCAGCTTCTTTTACAGTCCATCTCTCACATTCATACATGACTACAGGAAAAACCACAGCTTTGACTAGACAGGCCTTTGTTGGCAAACTAATGTCTCTGCCTTTTATTATGCTATCTAGGTGGGTGATAGATTTTCCTCCAAGGAACAGGCGTCTTTTAATTACATGGCTGCAGTCAGACATGCCTGAGTGACTGAATCGACTGACTGCAGTTTCAGGGTAAGGGGAAGTGTTCTGTACTCCTATGATTAGGCTCCAGTCTTGGTAAGCCTGTGCCTCTAGACTCTGAAGTTCACAAGCACTTTTCAGTTGTGCCCATCCGATCCCCTTTAGATGAGAAAGCATGGCTAGCCTTGGGCGACATTGGATATTTCCCTTCTTGCTCATGGAAGACTAGAGGGTGCTGGAGTTGATATTTTCATCCCCCCATATCAGTTAGGTGCTGATTAAATCCCAGTAGGTTAATCTCTTGTTAATTAGTTTCTCCAAATGGTAGCCCTTATTAAAGAGGACAAGAATTTTCTGGCATATTTCAAAATGGTTCTTCTTCTCTCCTCTCTGCCAGAATCACAAGGGGATTTCTCTTAAAAATATTTACTCTGAGAACCTGGGAGACCTCCAGGAAGCAGAACTCTCAAGAGCATGAGTGCCTTCCTACCTCCATGGCTGGGTTCCCTGGAGCATTTGACTCTCAGATTGTCCACACTGAGACACCAATTACAGTGTGATTTTCCTAACCAGTCACTGGTGTCCAAGGGGACTTCAGTTCATGGGTTTCTGCTTTCGTAAGCTGTAATTCTGTGTGTTCACCTGTCAGTCTCTCCTGTGACCTCATTTCTCTTATGGATCTAAGGAAAGTTGTCAATTTTTCAGGTTGTTCAGCCGTTTGCTTATTGTGAGGGCAGAGTAACAACTTCCAAGCTTCTTACATGCTAGATGAAAATTGGAAGCCTCATGTTTTTACTTTTTGATAAATTTTACCGTTTTCCATATTCTAGGTTTTGTAAGAGCTTACCTTTTCTAACTTTATACCAGAATACAGGGCTACAGGGCCACAAGCAAGGAGAACTGAACTTAGAGAGGTAAGGACAATTCCTTTTCAGTCTGTCTCTCTAGTTGATTCTCACTCTCTCTCCTCTCTCTGCTTCCTTCGCTCCCTCTCCTCCTTTCTTTCCCCTAACACACACACACACACACAGAGTTAAAATATTCCGTCTTTGTCCTTAGGCAACCCAGGATTACCTTTATTAAAATAATAACAAAAAAAACATTTGTAAGCCCAGCAATGATATACCAGGCACCAGGTTTTTCCATACCCTTTTCCAATATTTAATTTATACCTTGCCCATGGAGTCTTTTGTTATACAACTGGGTTCTCAGATATTTCCCTTCAAACAAATATCCCTTTAAACATTAACTATAGTATAAGAAAAGATTTTCCCCTTATTTTTCTTTTAAAAAGCTTTATTTCACACAAATTGATAACATCAGTTATTAAATTATTTAGTTACTATTTTAATCTTGCATATTAAAGTATAAATTTGTATCAAATTGAGTCGATGATTCCAGGGTCATTGCATTAATTTTTATCATCTGATCCAGGATTATGGATGGGAGGAGGGCTAGATGTGAAATATTTCTCATTTTTTAAAAATTTTTTTAAAAAATCAATAAATGACATAATTAATGCAGATAAAGTAAAAACTCAGTTTTTACTTGATAAGTTTTATATATTTGAATTATAAAATTTCATGCTTATTGTGAATCACTCAAACATCAAAGAAGTCTATTTTAAAAAGTGATAGTTTTATTCTTCACATGCCCCCAGCCTCCACTGCTCCAGAATAAACAATTTGTAGACCTTTTTGATTTTGCACACACGCACATGTTTGTATACAAAAGAACAAGTCATATTATATAAAATATCCTTTGATTTTCTCTTAACATTATATTGGATTGAACCAAAAAGCTTATTTAGATTTTTCCATATGATATTCTTTTTGGCCAACTCAATAGAACATTTTTACACAAATATATTAATACCTCATTTATTTTAATGTCTACCTCATATTCCATCTTATGAATGTACCATAATTGAGTCAGCCATTCTCTGGTTGATAGTGTGTTTTCAATTTCTCACCATCACAAATAAACCTGCAATAAACCTCCTTGTACATAAATTATTCTGACATGTTTATTTTTACCACTTACCCTAAAAAGACTGATAAACACATCATCTAATACGATACAAAGATTTCACTGTCTATCTCCAAGGTTAGGAGGCAGAGTTCACAGCTGGGCAAATCCTACAGGGAAATAAAACAACATGCAGCATGGACTTGAACACAGTGGGCCACAGATGATTTCAAGATCCAGGAGATCAGTGGATCTAACACCTCTCAACAAGGAGCGAGCCCATTTAGACACAGCTAGGATCCACACTCCATGTTTATAAAGGGAGGGGATGAATGGGAGGAGAAAAATGCATGCCTCAAAGGGTAGTGCCTGAAATATTAGACACACCAAAGGGCGTCTGAGGTAAAATTCACAGAAAAAAAAAAAAAAAACACTGACAATTTCCAAGTGCTTACGGGAATCAAAGGTCAAAGCTCAGATAAGTTTACTGGCTCTTTAGGGGTTACACACCCTCTAAATTGCTATATTCATCCTTTGTCATGAGTGTTAAAAGGACTGTGGTAGAATCTAATAGCAAGTTCCACACACAAAATATAACAAATATGAAATGTCACATGCAAGTAAGTCCTTGATCCTTGGCAGAATATTTAATTTCCCGGCACCACTGCATCCCTAAAATATGTTGGAAACCTCCCCCCAAATTTAGTTGCTCAGTCATGTCTGACTCTTTGTGACTTCATAGATGGTAGCTCACCAGGATTGATCCTCTGTCCGTGGAAATCCTTCAGGCAAGAATATTGGAGTGGGTAGCCATTCCCTATCTTTCTGACCCAGGGATTGAACCCAGGTCTCCCACATTGCAGGCAGATTCTTTACCACCTGAGCCACCAGGGAAGCCCATTACTCCATTACACAGACTCAGAGAGATCACAGGGCCAGTAAGTGGCAGACCCAGGACTCAGACCAAGGCAGGCACACTCTGAAGCCCGTATGTCTCATCACACAGGATATCATCTATTTTATTCTGTTCAAGGAAGAAATCTTCAGACGGAAGTGACAGAGCCCTAGTAATGCATGGTAGTGAGGGTGGGACTGCTTGGTCTACATTGGGTTCTAGCTTAGTTGCCAGGGAACATAATTCTCAAATTGTTGGAAGCAGAATATTGGTGCAAAGGCCCTAAAGCCCAAAGTAAGGAAGAAAAATTAGTCCCTTGAAATGTGTTTGACATCTTTCCAAATATTCTAAAAGAGTACCAACAAGTTCTCAAAGAATTGAAATTTGAAACCTTTGAGAAATCATGGAGAATCAAACGAATGCATGGTAATAGGAAACAGACAAATACAGATTTGAAATTCAAAGAGGAGAAAGTAAATTTTGAAAATTCGTATCTAGGTGTATTTATCAAACATGAAAAAGATTCTAGGACTGATTATTGAAAGCATTTATTATTTGAAAAAAAAAATGATCTCTAGAGACAACTACAGATTTCAAGATGAGAAACTTTCTACTCCTTCTCCTCTTTCTCCACTTCCTCTTTCTCCTCCTCCTCCTCCTTTTTGGTGGATTGATGAATCTGGATGTTGCCAAAGTCTCTGACTACCATTTTCTAGAAAATTACTTAGCAATTTTAAAGTATTTAGTATTCTCATGAGGGAGGTATACAAGACAGAATACAAGGTCAGTGACATGGAGTTTGGGGAAGGACTCACCATCCAACCTAAGATTGTTGGTTAGCTGTCCAAATATTTCCAAAAAGAATCTCTATCAGCAAACTGCAGCATATCCAGTAGGTAGCAGAATCCAAATTTAAAGTTTTCTACAGGATATTCAGGCCTAAATCCAGAAAGATAAAATTTAATGTAGAGAAATAAAACTAAAATATCTGAGATACTTTATGTCTTCAACAACTTTGGATACTATTCCAAATGACATGATTTAGCAATCCTGATATCTAAAAAATGGGACAAGCCAAACAAAGTTCTACCATAAAGTATAATTAAATATATGTATGCATGTAACGGGAGAAGGCAATGGCACCCCACTCCAGTACTGTTGCCCGGAAAATCCCATGGACGGAGGAGCCTGGTGGGCTGCAGTCCATGGGGTCACTAAGAGTCAGACACGACTGAGCAACTTCACTTTCACTTTCCACTTTCATGCATTGGAGAAGGAAATGGCAACCCACTCCAGTGTTGTTGCCTGGAGAATCCCAGGGACGGCGGA
>NW_011494718.1:8242521-8252216 GCF_000754665.1 Bison bison bison
TGTGGGGTCGCACAGAGTCAGACACGAATGAAGTGACTTAGCAGCAGCAGCATGCATATAACACTACACTGGGCCTTAAGGAGACAGAATACATAACGATATAAAAGCAGTTGGGCAATCTCAAGTTGCATGACTCAATCACCTTACTGCATCCAATGTTGTTTCATTTATTGTCTATGTTTTCATTACTTTTTAGCTCATATTTTGCTTCTTTCTCTAGTAACCCTACTTTACTGAAAATCTACTGCAAATGCTGACTTTGACTTCTTCCCCCTGCCCTCCCCCTGCCCCGCCCAATCTCTAGCTCTGACATTTAGGGAAGACCATGTGAATTATCAACCCACTTGCCTCCTTTTCATGCTGCCAGGGTCCCCATTTGTCCTGGAGTTTACCCTTCCCCATTTAACTCAGATAAACTCTGAAGGATCACAGTCAATCACAGGGTCTCATCGTCCTTGTCTATGACTGGATTTGGGAATAGCATGCAATCTAGTTTAGCCAGTAAGACATGCATACATATATTCAGCCATTCATTCCATGAACATTTACTGAGCACCTACATGGCAGAGACAAAAGGTAATCATAGTGAACAAAACAGAATGTCTCTGTCCACAAAAGTCCTAGATTCTATTTGTAGAGGGAATAAAATTAATAGAAAACATGAAGAATATTAAAGCACTTTGCGGGAAGGACTTTATTTTTAATATTTTTTAATGTCAAGGAAGAAACTGTTCTTAATTCTCTGCCACTGATGTGTAGAATGTGATGCCTGGGGCTTCAGCAGCAGGGAGAGGAGCTGGTCCACCTGGCCAGGCCAGCAGTGCAGAAAGATGGAAGGACCCACCACACAGCTGCTAAGCTGGTCACCATAATGCCTAAGGGTTTAATTACAATCTATGAAGTATATATTAACTGATAGGATATGGTATACAGTGTTGGTAGAAAAGATTCCAGAGCAACCTACCCATTCTCTTTTTTTATAGGCAGAGTTGACTAGGACATCCATCACTACTTTGGCAATAGATGACATTAAACCAAAAACTGAATACATGCCGTTTCCTTGTGCACTGGCCATGGAGGAAGAAAATACATGTGGAATGAAGGCACACAGACAACCAGCCCATTAACATAACAGTACATATACATCCTTGGGATTTCCCTGGGGTTCCGTGGTTAAGACTCCACGTTTCTATTGCAGGGGGCGTGGGTTTGGTCCCTGGTCTGGGAACTAAGATCCCACATGCCACAAAACACAGCCAAAAAATAAGAGTACACATTCTTTATAAATATACTTTGGAAGAGGTTTAGATTGCTGTTTTCTGGAACTAAAAGAGCAGGTATTTATCATCAGAAAGATTAAAGTTATTCTGAAGCTTTATTTATCTGTGTTCTTATTTTAACAATGACCCATCCATAATCATTATCTATTTATTAGATGAAAGAAAATATTTGTTTTTATGCATATATAGAGATGGAAAACATAGAAAGCAGATATTCCCAAAAAGCTTGATGAGAGAAGACTGCTATTTTTCCAAATGCTGAGGATGATGAGGCTAAGAGCTGTCATATGCTTTCTGTGATCAAAGAGAGCAAAAGTCCCTCATGGACACATAAAAGAAGTCACTTAACAGATACTCATTGAATGAATGTATGTAAGCATTTCCAATTCTCCAATTTATGGTTTCTTTTTCACCCAAAGACATATCTATTATCTTTCAAAAACTTACATTTCTGTTGGTACAGGAGATAAATCAACCTCTTTCTCTCTCCCTTCCTTCTTCTTTCATTTCCTCCCTACTTTCTTTCCATTCTTCCTTCACTATTTTTCAGTAAACATTGAGTACCATCTATGGAGTAGGTATTACATGCAGTATATGAATAAGACAGATAAGACCATTTTTGCCCTTAAGCTTATTACATTCCAATAAAATAAAATAAACACATTTAAAGTTTTCATGCATTTGCCTGGTGAATAGTGAAGTCGCTTAGTCATGTCTGACTCTTTGCAAACCCGTGGACTGTAGCCTACCAGGCTTCTCCGTCCATGGGATTCTCCAGGCAAGAATACTGGAGTGGGTTACCATTTCCTTCTCCAGGGGATCTTCCCAACCCAGGGACTGAACCCAGGTCTCCCGCATTGGAGGCAGACGCTTTAACCTCTGAGCCACCAGTATCTAATAAACAGTGAATGCTACTGAAATCCAAATTTAGGAGAGTGTAAGAGCTATGAGAATTTATGTGGAGATTCTTAAATTAGGGTAAGAAGGCCTTCTTCAATGAAAAATGCAAAGAAATAGATGAAAATAACAAAATGGGAAAGACTAGAGATCTCTTCCATAAAATTGGGGATATCAAAGGAACATTTTATGCAAGGATGGGCATGAGAAAGGACAGAAATGGTAAGGATCTAACAGAGGCAGAAGATATTAAGAAGAGGTGGCAAGAATACACAGAAGAACTGTACAAAAAAGATCTTCACAACCCAGATAATCACGATGGTGTGATCACTCACCTAGAGCCAGACATCCTGGAATGGGAAGTCAAGTGGGCCTTAAGAAGCATCACTATGAACAAAGCTACTGGAGGTGATGGAATTCCAGTTGAGCTATTTCAAATCCTAAAAGATGATGCTGTGAAAGTGCTGCACTCAATATGCCAACAAATTTGGAAAATCCAGCAGTGGCCACAGGTCTGGAAAAGGTCAGTTTTCATTCCAATCCCAAAGAAGGGCAGGGCTAAAGAATGTTCAAACAACTGGATAATTGTGCTCATTTCACATACTAGTAAGGTCAATACTCAAAATCCTTCAAGCTAGGCTTCAGCAGTACTCAAATCGAGAACTTCCAGATGTACAAGCTGGTTTTAGAAAAGGCAGAGGAACCAGAGATCAAATTGCCAACATTCACTGGATTATAGAGAAAGCAAGGGAATTCCAGAAAAACACCTACTTCTACTTTATTGACTATGCTAAAGCCTTTAACTGTGTGGATCACAACAAACTAGAAAACTCTTAAAGAGATGAGAATACCCAACCATATTACCTGTCTCCAGTGAAACCTGTATGCAGGGCAAGAAGCAACAGTTAGAACCTTACATGGAACAACTGACTGGCTTAAAATTGGGAAAGGAATACGTCAAGGCTGTATATTGTCACCCTGTTTATTTAACTTATATGTAGAGAACGTCATGAAAAATGCCAGCATGGATGAGTTACAAGCTGGAATTAAGGCTGCTGGGAGAAATAGCAACAACCTCAGATATGCAGATGATAGCATTCCAAGGGTAGAAAGCAAAGAGGAACCTAAGGAGCCTCTTGCTGAGGGTGCAAATGGAAAATGAAAATGTGTTAAGACTCAACATTCAAAAAACTAAGATCATGGCAGCCAGTCCCATCATTTCACAGCAAATACAAGTGGAAAAAGCGGAAGCAGTGATAGATTTTCTCTTCTTGGGCTCCAAAATCACTGTGGATGAAGACTGCAGCCATGAAATTAGGAGACACTTGCTTCTTGGAAGACAAGCAGTAACAAAACCTAGACAGCCTATTAAAAAGTAGAAACATCACTTTGCTGACAAAAGTCCAAATAGTCAAAGCTATGGTCTTTCCAGTAGTCATGTATGGACAGGAGAGTTGACCATAAAGAAGGCTGAGCACTGAACAATCCATGCTTTCAAACTGAGGTGCTGAAGAAGACTCTTTTCAGTCCCTTGGACATCAAGGAGATCAAACCAGTCAATCCTAAAGGAAATCAACCCTGAATATTCATTGGAAGGATGGATGCTAAAGCTAAAGCTCCAAAACTTTAGCCACCTGATTTGAACAACTGACTCACTGGGAAAGACTCTTATGCTGGGAAAAACAGAAGGCAAAATGATAAGATGGTGACAAAGGATGCAATAGTTGGACAGTATCACCGTCTCATTGGACATGAACTTGGGCAAACTCAGGGATATGGTGAAGGACAGGGAAGCCAGGCATGCTGCAGTTCATGGGGTCACAAAGAGTGGGACACAACTTAATGACTGAACAACAATAAGGTAATGAACTTATTACTGGAGTGGGTAATATGTACCCACTCCAGTGTTCTTGCCTGGAGAATCCCAGGGACGGGGGAGCCTGGTGGGCTGCCGTCTATGGGGTCGCACAGAGTCGCACACAACTGAAGCGACTTAGCAGCAGCAGCAGCAAAGGGAAAGAAAAGATGATGAGGCTAGAGAAAATGTAAAAAAGGCTCTCCAGTACAGATGTACAGAGGGTATTGTAGGGGAAGTGATTAGCTTGCTTGGTGGGAAGTACGTTTCCCATAGAATAATTAGGAGAGTTAAGTTCATAAGGGCAGTGTGAGGTCATGTAATAGAAGTCTTTGAAGGACAAGCTAATATCTGGTCTGCAGCTATTGGCAATGAGAAGCTTATTTAAGTAAGGCAAGAAATACAGAACTTAATAAAAACTGTCTATCATTGATATAGGCAATGGAAAACATTACTTCTATCATTACTGGACTGTAATGTTTGAGTTGAAATAAGATTTCTAAAAAGGATTAAACAATTGTGGGCCAGAGTACCTGGGACACTGTGATTTATATTAATATGTATCCATAGGGAACTCCACTCAATACTCTGTAATAACCTAAATAGAAAAAGAATTTTAAAAAGAACAGATACATGTATATGTATAACTGAATCTCTTTGCTGTAAACCTGAAACTCAAATATTTTTAATCAACTATAATGCAATATAAAATAAAAATTAAAGAAAAAATAAACAAAAAACCAAAGGAAGTCATTTAATATCAAATTTCTAAAATAATTTTGTGCTGTTAGGATCCATGCTATGAATTCAAAAGGGATTAACCAGAATATTATTTTTTAAGGACAAAAATCAGGAGTTTATTTTTAATATGTAAAATACCATAAAGCCATTTTCAGACCATTAAAAAAATACTGTGTATTAGGTCTTCATCCTGATCTTGAAATGAGGAAAAAGGTGTCTCTGTTATGTTAATGAGGCAGCTTTTGGAGACCTCCTAAGGATAGGGGCTGGTTGTCAAGGGAGCCAACCCTGCTATTAGAGGGTCAGAACCACTCCCATGACCCCACCCCCAACTCTGGGTAGAAGAGAAGGGGCTAGAGATGGAGTTCAGTCACCAATGGCCAACGATTTAATCAACCATGTTTATGAAGACTCCATCAAAACCCAAAAGGATGGGGGTTCAAAGATCTTCCAGGTCGGTGACATGTGGAGGGGCTTGGGGCAGGGAAGCTCTGTGACCTTTCCTCTGACCTTGCCTAAGGCATATCTTCCTTCCAGCTGTTCCTGAGTTTTATCAGTAATCTAGTTGTAAAATGTGTCTCTAGTCAGGGGTCCCTAACTCTCATAGCGGTCCCTGGCATTTTATGAACCAGGCCACACACCAAGAGGTGAGTGGCGAGCTAGTGAAGCTAGTGGCAAGCTAGTGAATCTGTATTTACAGCCACTCCCCATCACTCCCCATCACGCACCACCACCTAAGCTCCGCCTCCTATCAGATCAGCTGAAGCATTAGATTCTCATAGCAGCGGGAACCCTGCTATAACTACACAAGTGAAGGATCTAGGTTGCGTGCTCCTTATGAAAAGCTAATGCCTGATGATCCAATTCTGCATTAGGGTGAATTGTATCATTATTTCATTACATATCACAATGTAATAATAATAGAAAGAAAGTGCACAATAAATGGAATGAGACTGAATCATCCTGAAATCATCCCTCTCACCAGTCCATGGAAAAACTGTCTTCCACAAAACTGGACCCTGATGTCAAAATGGTTGAGGACCACTGCTCTAAGTTCTGTGAGCCACTCTAGCAAATTAACCAACCCAAGGAGCCAGAGTCCTTGGAAACTCCAGTCTGTAACTGGTCAGTCAGAAGCAGAGATGACAACCTGGACTTAAAACAGTGGCTGAAATTGGGGCAGGGGAATGGGGCAGGGGGTCAGTGCTGTAGGACTGACCCTTACCTGTGGATTCTGACCCCATCTCTGGGTAGACAGTGTCAGAATTCAGTGAATTGCTTGGTGATATTAGAAAACCCCCACATTGGAACACAAGAAAGGTGAATATTTAAACAGTTTACTGAATCTAAGACCGCCAATGGTGAACAACAATATGAATATTTTTAACTGTTAAAATTTGATCATAGCATGGATAAGAGCAGGAAATAATTCAAACAACAGAATCACCAAACCCATTATTATTTCAAAAAATGTGAAGTTTTCAATTTCAGAACCATAATCAAAACATTAGTTTAAAAATGCACACTCTATTTAACTCATTCATCAATTGTTTCAAAATATAATATTATAAATGCTAATTCTGATACTAAAAATCCTATTAATGAGTTGAGCTGTCTCCTAGAAAACCTTTTATTAATCCAATCATATTCTATAAATATTCAAAAAACTGGAAATGCTAATAAGAGAAAAACTATTCTAAGGAAATGAAACATCCTAACCTAAAGCTACCTAGATTGTGCTACTTAAAAGTCTTAATGGAGAAATGCTAAATATTACCAAAGGTCTCTCCTAAGCCAAAGCCCTGGGGCATAGCACACTCCTCTAAGAGTTACGTTCTAAATTAACTTGTGTTCTCCTAGATTGTTCATTAGAACATTAAAACCAGATCTGGAAATTAAAAACCATCCATTTTACACGCTCTGTCAATATTTTATGCATTATATTGAGAAGGAAGACTGCTACAGTTTAAATTTCTCTTTGGCTCCCTGCCTCCAAAAACAGCAGTTTGGAAGGTATGACTCAGATTCTCACCTGGCAGGTAGAATACAAAATGTTCTCTTTTCACTCATGAAGACAAGCATGGACTCGTGCCAGGAAGAATCTCTCTAGCCAACAGATGAACATTCATTGATAATATTTAAAACACAGCCCTTTGTACTGAGATGACAATTTTTCTTAATATTTAGTGAAAATCAGTACTTAAACTTACTTAAATGATTTTCTTCCACTTGCAAACTGTGTGAAAGTTTTCTCAACTGCTAATGATTACATCCCAAAGGAAAGCTAAGGATGAAAGGTGATGTCACACTGAATTTTGCAAAGGTGAAAGAGTATACCTCGTACAGAAGTAAGGAAATTGAACTCACAAAGGGATATATTAATATTCTGCCCAATTTTCCCCTCAAGGTGTATAATTATTACACCCACGTAAATTAAAAGAATGGTGATGCTCTTCTTTTAATGCCCTGCCACATTTCCCTTCTAATGTGCTTACCCCTGGGTCAAGCAGAAAACTATTCAGCTAGAATTAACAATTAATGAACTTTGCCACAATGCAAGTTTAAGCCTTTAAAATGATCTGCTGTAAAAGGAAGGGATGGGACAACAGGCGACAGCTCTCTCTGGATCTGGCCACGGCACCAATCACAAATTGTGAATGTGCATAAGAATAAGCAGGGCCTGGTCCTGCTGGTGGAGTTCTTCCTCATTTCCTGTTTCCTCCAGCGTAAGTAGGCTTCTGTGAGCCCCTCATCCAAGGCTCACAGAAATTTTAACCTCATCCATCAATGTTAGCATCTCATGTATCAGTTTTAGTTTTATTCTAAAACTGAATAAACCATCTCAAGAATGGATGTGGCACATATTACAGGACAAAGTGAGACTACAGTTTTGTGCAGAGATCTGTTTTGTTTTGTTATGTTTTTAAATTTTACTTAAAAAAATTTTTTGGCCCCGGCACGCAGCATGTGGGATCTTCGTTCCCCGATCAGGGATCAAGCCTGCACCCCCTGCATTGGAAGTGAGGGGTCTTAATCACTGGACCACTAGGGAAGTCCCCTAAATACTTTGTTTTTAATATATCCTGATTTTTTTTAAAAGGGGACTATGTCATCATCTTTTTTAAATTTAAACTTAGCAACTACGAGTTGGTCTTAAGGGAATTTTTAGGTATAGTGAAATTAAGAGCAAGTTCTCAAAGAAAAGCTTTCAGACAGAATTTAAGAATATGGAAGGCATTTTACTTTTTACTTCTTAGTATAGAGAGGAATCTTAATTCAATTTTTCTCTTGACTTGTTTTAAACTCTTAAACATTACAAGAGATGGTCAGCTCAGATAACATAGATCTCAAGAGACTTTACCCGAACGGCTGTGAGCAACTCTGTAGAGCTCTAGGGAAGGAACTCTGAGTAACTAAAGGTCCAGTCTGGACACTTGTGTGTTGTGTTGGATGGAGGGGTCGGGGGGCAACACAGTGTTCTGTGCACCACAAACAACTGAGATGACTGAAGACTGAGAAAATAAGGCCAATGGCAGAGTTGGGATACTAGGAAAGGAAGAAAGAAGACGTAGAGTTTTCAGAGAAGAGTAAGCACATAAGATCTTCCCTGGTGGCTCAGAGGGTAAAGCGTCTGCCTACAATGCCTACCATGTGGGAGACCTGGGTTCAATCCCTGGGTCAGGAAGATCTCCTGGAGAAGGAAATGGCAACCCACTCCAGTACTCTTGCCTGGAAAATCCCATGGATGGTGGAACCTGGTAGGCTACAGTCCATGGTGTCGCAAAGAGTCCGACACGACTGAGCGACTTCACTTTCACTTTCACGCACATTAAAAAAAAAAAAAACCTTTGAAAATTACCATCTGATAAATAAAAATATGCACAGCTTTTTCAAAAGCGAGATTTGACATATATTTAATTGATCATTTATTTGAGCACTCTCAGGGAAAAATATCAAAATATGTGAAAACAATACTCCAACAGACCAGTTCTATCTTTTTACCCAATTGCAACTGTTATAACTCTTCTCTATATATGTTGTCTTGAGTATGTCAAGAAAAAACCTTTAATATCCTCATTTAAAAATATGTACACCATGGCACTCCCTCCCTAGGATGCTGCCATTTTCATACACCCATCATTAAGTGAATACTGCACCCCTAGCTCCTTTTTCTTTTCCATGGGGATGGTCTTGATCCCTATCTCCTGTACAATGTCACGAACCTCCTTCCATAGGTCATCAGGCACTCTATCTATCAGATCTAGGCCCTTAAATCTATTTCTCACTTCCACTGTATAATCATAAGGAATTTGATTTAGGTCATAACTGAATGGTCTAGTGGTTTTCCCTACTTTCTTCAATTTCAGTCTGAATTTGGCAATAAGGAGTTCATGATCTGAGCCACAGTCAGCTCCTGGTCTTGTTTTTGTTGACTGTATAGAGCTTCTCCATCTTTGGCTGCAAAGAATATAATCAATCTGATTTCGGTGTTGACCATCTGGTGATGTCCATGTGTAGAGTCCTCTCCTGTGTTGTTGGAAGAGGGTGTTTTCTATGACCAATGCATTTTCTTGGCAAAACTCTATTAATCTTTGCCCTGCTTCATTCCATATTCCAAGGCCAAATTTGCCTGTTACTCCAGGTGTTTCTTGACTTCCTACTTTTGCATTCCAGTCCCCTATAATGAAAAGGACATCTTTTTTGGGTATTAGTTCTAAAAGGTCTTGTAGGTCTTCATAGAACCATTCAACTTCAGCTTCCTCAGCGTTACTGGTTGGGGCTAGAGGTGGATTACTGTGTTATTGAATGGTTTGCCTTGGAAACAAACAGAGATCATTCTGTCATTTTGAGATTGCATCCAAGTACTGCATTTCGGACTCTTTTGTTGACCATGATGGCTACTCCATTTCTTCTAAGGGATT
>NW_011494718.1:8252316-8257679 GCF_000754665.1 Bison bison bison
TTCAAACTGGTTTTAGAAAAGGCAGAGGAACCAGAGATCAAATTGCCAACATCTGCTGGATCATGGAAAAAGCAAGAGAGTTTCAGAAAAACATCTACTTCTGCGTTATTGACTATGCCAAAGCCTTTGACTGTGTAGATCACAACAAACTGTGGAAAGTTCTGAGAGAGATGGGCGTACCAGAACACCTGACCTGCCTATTGAGAAACCTATATGCAGGTCAGGAAGCAACAGTTAGAACTGGACATGGAACAACAGACTCGTTCCAAATAGGAAAAGGAGTACGTCAAGGCTGTATATCATCACCCTGCTTCTTTAACTTACATTCAGAGTACATCATGAGAAACACTGGGCTGGAGGAAGCACAAGCTGGAATGAAGATTGCCAGGAGAAATATCAATCACCTCAGATATGCTGATGACACCACCCTTATGGCAGAAAGTGAAGAGGAACTAAAAAGTCTCTTGATGAAAGTGAAAGTAAAGAGTGAAAAAGTTGGCTTAAAGCTCAACATTCAGAAGACAAAGATCATGGCATCTGGTCCCATCACTTCATGGGAAATAGACTGAGAAACAGTGGAAACAGTGACAGACTTTATTTTTTGGGGGCTCCAAAATCACTGCAGATGGTGACTGCAGCCATGAAATTAAAAGATGCTTACTCCTGGGAAGGAAAGTTATGACCAACCTAGATAGCATATTCAAAAGCAGAGACATTATTCTGCCAACAAAGGTCCATATAGTCAGGGCTATGGTTTTTCCAGTGGTCATGTATGGATGTGAGAGTTGGACTCTGAAGAAAGCTGAGCACCAAAAAATTGATGCTTTTGAACTGTGGTGTTGGAGAAGACTCTTGAGAGTCCCTTGGACTGCAAGGAGATCCAACCAGTCCATTCTGTAGGAGATCAGCCCTGGGATTTCTTTGGAAGGAATGATGCTAAAGCTGAAACTCCAGTACTTTGGCCACCTCACACGAAGAGGTGACTCGTTGGAAAAGACTCTGATGCTGGGAGAGATTGGGGACAGGAGGAGAAGGGGACGACAGAGGATGAGGTGGTTGGATGGCATCACTGACTCGATGGACGTGAGTCTGAGTGAACTCTGGGAGTTGGTGATGGACAGGGAGGCTTGGCGTGCTGCGATTCATGCGGTCGCAAAGACTCAGACATGACTGAGCAACTTAACTGAACTCAACTGAGCTCCTTTTTCATTTTCAAAGGAAGTTGGAGTGGTCTTTATTAGCATTTTAAATCTACTTTTCTAAAGGGAAAAAGATACCAAAAGTAAATAAAACTTTTCCCTGTGATATTAAAAATCACTAGGTGGCCTTAAATTTCCTGCCTTTATATGCTTCTTTCAAGATGGGAACTTCAAACATTTTGAGTCAGCTTTTACCCAAAGAGAACTTCAGTTGACTCAAACTTGTATGCTTTCTTAAAAATATCTTTTTGTTAAAATTTTTACCTGACAATTCACCAAAATAGTGTGTTAATTCAAATTACTATTCAAAGATACAAATTAAGTGAAGGCAGTCTGTTGCTTTCTTAAGTTTATGCATACAAAGGGCTGAAACTGAAAAATTTATTCAGAATCACACGAATAGCCAAGATGAATAAACCAAATGGGAAGATAATCTTTATAAGATAGATCAGTCATAAAAATGATGACAAGAAATGTGAAGCTAGAAGACGATTATATATGGTAGACCAGTTGGCTTCACCCAGCTTGCCACAGATATTGTAGTGTCAGCTAGTTCTCATACCAGAGAAGGCAATGACACCCCACTCCAGTCCTCTTGCCTGGAAAATCCCATGGACGGAGGAGCCTGGTAGGCTGCAGTCCATGGGGTCGCGAAGAGTCTGACACGACTGAGCGACTTCCCTTTCACTTTTCACTTCCAGGCATTGGAGAAGGAAATGGCAACCCACTCCAGTGTTCTTGCCTGCAGAACCCCAGGGACAGAGGAGCCTGGTGGGCTTCCGTCTATGGGGTTGCACAGAGTCAGACATGCCTAAAGTGACTTAGCAGCAGCTGCTGCAGCTCTCATACAAACTGGTAGTCTGTGATATAAGAAGCATCCAAATGAGAATAGAGACAGCTTAAAAATACTTCATGTCTCTGGGAAAACTCAAAGCACATACCTTACTAGGTCATTGGCTTCAAGTCTACATGAAGGCTTCTTCTACATACCATCTAAACCACATTCAAGAACACTGGTCCAATTATCTTTTTGATCCAACTCTGTATTCTTCCTGGAAAACACATTTAGCAATAAATGAATTTGTTAGACTTGATATAGTGATGTAAATGCTAATTTCCTATATTTGTGTATGTCATTCTAATACCTGATAACAAAGTATAATCATAAGAAATCTAACAGTTAATTTGCTCTAAAATTGCTATAGATTATAAGTTTAGCATGCTTTTATTGAGATGACTTTTTTATTGTCCTCAATATTTCTGAGAGAAAACTAAGCAATATGTAACTTTTCCAATCCTGTATTTATAAATAAAAGGCTTTGTGACTAAGCATTTAGATGTATTCCTATCCCCCTAAAAATCTACTTTTGAAATCTGTTTAAAAACAGGCCTTCTAAAAGTAAAATCATCTATCTAAAATGTATTACATATTCATAGTATATGAATTTTTTTTGGTTCAGACTGAAAATTTTTCTTAGAGGATATCTTATCTAAAATTCCATAAGAGACAGTATGTGCGTGCTAAGTGTCTTCAGTCATGTCTGACTCTTTGCAACCCTAAGGACTGTAGCCCATCAGGCTCCTCTGTCCAAGGGATTCTCTAGGCAAGAAGACTGGAGTGGGTTGCCATGCCCTCCTTCAGAGGATCTTCCCGACCCAGGGATTGAACCCAAGACTCCTGAGTCTCCTGCAATGGCAGGTGAGGTTCTTTACTGCCAGTGCCACCTGGAAAGCCCATAGAGATAGTGCTGTGTAATGAAAACAGGTATCTGTTTTCATTCAAACCTGGGTTTGAGCCCTAACTGTGACTTTGGATGAGTTAATTAATCTTCAGTTTTATCATATGAAAATGAAGATAATAATGTCCTGGAAGGTTCTTGCAGATCTTTTGAAAATAATTATAACACCAACTGTAGGGTTTTGTCACAGTCAGTGTAGCATAGCAATTAAGAGCACCCAGAGTTGAGGATAGATCACGGATTCAAATCCCAGCCCTGACATTTAAAAGTTGTAACCTTGGACAAACTACTCAAATTCCCTTTGCTTCAGGCCCCCTAACTGTAAAAGGGGAATAAAGATAGTATCTACCTCATAAATGCGTTAGGAAGTTTGCTGAATAATGCATGTTGATTACTAAGTAATACACTGAGACAGTATCTGGCACAGACTACATCATATGCGAATATTAACTGTCACTTTTAAAACGTCTAACAAATGACAGCTCTTATTATGATAAGAAGGAAGAGGAGGAAGAGCAGGCCCAGAGAGGTAGAATGTGAGAGGAGAGGCAGATCAAATGGCTCCATTTCGAGAGAGGTAGAAAGATCCAAAAACAACTTGTGCCACTGTGATGATGCTTAAAACAGCTCTAGGAAAGTGATTTCCAACATCCAGAACCTGATTTCAAATCAATCATAATTCTGACGCATACTTTGAAATTGCCCCTTTTATATAACCCATGGTCTAATATGAAAATTTGAAGCTTCTTGATTCCTTAGTCAAACCATGCTTTATACTTTTAATGATCTTTTCTTTGTCCATTTCTTTATTTTTTCTGCATAGTTTTCCCCTTCAACCAGGTTACCAGTTTCTTTGATAGCAAGAATTTGATGTTATTTACATTTATAGTCTACTCTTTCCCAAGCCAGAAAGAGTGCTAATAAATATATACATTATTGAACTTATATATGTTATTAAGTCTAAATAGGGCTTCCCTCATAGCTCAGTTGGTAAAGAATCTGCCTGCAATGCGGGAGACCTGGGTTCAATCCCTGGGTTGGGAAGATCCCCTGGAGAAGGGAGAGGCTACCCACTCCAGTATTCTGGCCTGGAGAATTCCATGGACAGTCCATGGGGTTGCAAAGAGTCAGACACAACTAAGCTTCTTTCACTTCACTAAGCCTAAATAACTGATCACCTCCATGGCTAATATTTTAGGTTCCTTTATGGGACACAAACTTTCATCACAATGTTTAATAAATCAATGCATTATCTAGTACTTTAGTTCAAATTTGTAAATCAACCTAGATGAGGTTTTAGACATCTGCGTTTAAACTTTGCTTGGCTTTTACACAAATAAGATTTAAAAGCATCTTGACTATTCCAAAATTATAAATGCTCTCCTCTTCCTGCATTACTAATAATCCACATGAAGCCCCAGGACTTTTGTTTAATTGTACAAAGGTATGCAAAGATATGATTGCTACAGAAAGAATCAAGAAACAGAAAAAAGCAAGCTAAACAGAATTTCTTCAGTTCAGAAAAATTTTCTTGCAGTACATCTTTGATTAGTGTTTCATTCCCATTTGTTTTGTTCTCTACTTCAGGGATTATCCATTTGCAGATGTGCTTTTATGTTTATTATCTTGACCTCACCATTCTCATTTCTTTGCATAAAAACATGCACCGGGGGGCCTCTCACAACTTTTCTCTGCATCACTGATTTGACTTGTCTAAGCATTAATTCTGTATTTATTTGACTGTAATGTGGATTTTAACTCACTTTTTACATTTTCTCTAACCTCTCTAATGTATTATTTTAACATATGACCCCTCTAATATATTATTTCTCCACAAATATTGCCATGAACTAAAGTAATATTACTCCTGTTACTTAGAATTCAAATACTAGTTTTTTTTAAAAAATTGTTTTACAGAAGTTTTGAAATGTGAGGATATCTACATCTTATATATTTACCAAACAAATGTGAGCCCCTACTATATGACAGCCCATAGTAACTTAAAGACAAATATAGCGCGTTCCTTACTTCAAGAAGCTTAAAAATAATAATAATAGTAATAAAAAATTACACATTTAAGAGTTGGTGATGGACAGGGAGGCCTGGCGTGCTGCGATTCATGGGGTCACAAAGAGTCAGACACGACCGAGCGACTGATCTGATCTGATCTGATTAGGCACTATGTCAAACATTTTGGATGTATAATCTGACCTAATCCTCATAACAATATAAAAGAGGTACTGATATACTGGTTTTAGAGTAATGGAACTAAAGTTAAAAGAGGTTAGACAACGTGCTTGTAGTTCCTTAATCCCACGACTCCAAAACCCATGTCTTCATCATCTTACTCTTCACTTTTCCATCATTTTCTCCAGTTTTCTCATAGTTTCCCTTCATTAAATTAAAATCAACACACAGCATAAAC
>NW_011494718.1:8257779-8262754 GCF_000754665.1 Bison bison bison
GGGGTCTTATTTAAATAAAATAATGATTCAGTGAAACTGTAATATACACCAGCTGCCAACCAATTTCATTTCCTGTAATTTGAACCTGGTAAGTGAGAAAAAAAGACAAAATTATTCTCAATCAAATATATATAAATATATTATGAGCTAGAAAGGAATAGTTTAGGACAAAAACAGAAAATTCATTAAAATAATACAAACACACAGTCTTGGCTTCTCTTCTGAAAAAAACAGCTTTCTCTGTAAAACTCCCTTGATTTTCTTGTATTTCCATTTATTCAGTCCCAGTAATAATTGCAATTTCTACAGAAAGAAGGTCTACAACTTCTAAGTACTCTTTTTAGAAGTGCTACAACCAATGCTTTCCTTTACCAAGGGAACAAAATAAACTTTAAAACTCATTCCCTCAGAACCAGAGTCTATAAAGTTTTTCTGTAAAAGGTCAGATAGTAAATATCTTAGGCTTTGTATTCAGTATGGGCTCGGTCACAACTATTCAACTCTGTGATTGTAGTGAAAAAGTAGCCCTAGACAATACACAAGCAAGTGAGTGTGACTGTGTGCCAATAAAACTATAATTACGGACACTGAAATAGAGACAAAGATATAGAGAACAAATGTATGGATACTAAGGGGGTAAGGGGAGGGTGAGATGAATTGGGATATTGGGATTGACATGCACACTATTGATAAATGTATAAAATAGAAAATTAATGAGAAGCTACTGTATAGCACAGGGAACTCAACTCAGTGCTCTGCGGTGACCTAAATGGGAAGGAAATCCAAAAAAGAGGGGATATATGTATATGTAGAGCTGATTTACTTTGTTGCACAATAGAAACTAACACGACACTGTAAAGTAACTATACTTAAATAAAATTTTTAAATGAACTTGGAATTTTATATAATTTTTACATGTCACAGAACATTCTTCATAACTTTTTCAATGATTGAAAAATGTAAAAGCCACTCATTTCCATTGTGGCCCTGTTCGCACTTGAATGTAAGTAACTGTAATTACTTGAATAATACTATGTTCCCCCAATAGACTGTAAGTTCCATGAGTTCAGGGCTCAGGTCCGTCATTTTTACAGCTTTCACCAGTACTCAGCAGGGTTAAGAATTAATCAATTAACCAGGGTTCAAGCAGTTTAGGTCTCCTGACTGCTTGAATCTTGGTCAAAGGAGTTTAGGTCCAAGATTCACTCCTTAGGTCTTCTTTGTGTTTTCCAGGCCAAGCCATGAATGTTCTATTTTGACCCCTCTGACATTTTGCCTCAATTTGTTTTTGTGGAAAATATTTTTGCCTCATTTTAAAAAACTATTTGTTACATTGTATTGACCTAGATACACTAATTCTCACTTGGGCTTTTCATCCCCTTGGAATTTCTGCAAGTTACTGCTTCACATCAGAACAATTTCTGATTTCTGGGTGTGGAAACATGATAACCACAGAACCTAGAGTAGAGGGAGAACAGGAAGGGTCAAGCTATGAGCAACCTGATTACCAAATATAAGCAAGGAAACTTCAAATGTGAACTGAAAGTTGGGGAAATAAAGGCATGAAAAGGAACCTACTGGTTATAAACCTTTATTCCCATGGTCTTAAGAATTTTGGTGGGGAACCACTTTCAAAATTTTACTACATTTCAAAAGGTAATCATAAGTATTATTACCAAAAAGTCACTGATTATTTATTTTAAAAACCAAAATGAGAACAATTTCCTACAACTCCAATGGAAAGGACATTACAGGGGAAAGAAAGCATATTTGATAATGGAATTATGCACCTTAAAAAAGGAAGGCAATTGAAGCATCAACACAGGAAGTGCATAAAGGGACTGAGACACGGATATTACAAAATGGACAATCCCACCAAATTAAATATAATGTTCTGGAATACCGTTTCTCCACCTATTAGCTGTAATTCTGTAACCCTTCGGAGGAAAATGGAACTGCAAAAGAAAACTCCAATTAGGTCTCTGAGCCTAAGGCATATTCAAGCCTTAGTGATCTGAATGGAATGCATTATAATTCAAAGGTAATCTGGTGATGTCAATCAGGGCTTTCTCATCATCCTGCATTTTTCATCCATCAAAGAAAGGAAAGAAAAATGCCTGAATGTGATACAGCTCTTAACAAAGAAACATCTAACACTGAGGAAATGCGATTTCCCCTTGACGCACTGTCATTAAGCAACAAAGGGCCAACTGGAGAGGCAGGTGTTTCCTGGGAAATAGGATAGATCAGCAAGGTCATAATCAGAGATTTATACAGGAGAACAGAGAATGACTTGACCTAAAGGTATGTGTTTTTGTTTTCTTCCTTTCTTTTTATTCCTTTGAAATAACCTGAAAGAGTAATATACCTTCTCATCTTTCCCGTCAAGGTTTCAATGAAAGTAACCTATGTCTTGGTTCTTTTTTCTTTCCTGCAGTCTTTGGGGACAGAGAAATGTATGTGTAGAACATCAAACTTTTATGAAGAAGACACTCCGTGAAGTATCAGAGAGAGATTTGAGAACATGGAAGGTAAGCCCCTTAGCTGGGTTTTTAGATGGATATGTTTCATTTCCATCCAGAATAAGAGCAGACCTGATCTTCAGTGGCTAGAATTTGCTTGAGATCAGTGTTCTCACTGGCATGGAAATTAGCTACAATTACAGTGTGTCAATGAACATGAATTTGGTTCCATTAACTCATGCTTAATTAGGTATCTGTTTAGCTTTTTAAATTGCAGCCTGATCTATGCATCATGGTTTTGGTCCATGCCTCTCTGCATGAGGATGAAGGGGAAAGGACCATTCCCCTCTCACTGGACACTGAGCCTATGACACTGCATGTCCCCATCCAGGCCTTCCCAGCACGTGGGTTCCTGCAAGCAAGAAGATGTTGAACTGTAGACACAGTGCTAATAAAAGTCTCATCTTTCTTCCAAAGAAACCGCTCCCTCTAAGCTTTACTTCCTCCAGGCATGGTCCAAGGAACTACACAGCAAGACCTTCCTCTCTTTGAAAAGATTTCATTAATCAATCAAACAGGTTTAAAGCGAGGCAAAAAGTGTGGCTTGCTTTTCAACCAATCTGAGGTCCCTTCTTTCGGATATTAAAACAGGAACTTCAGCACTGATTGCTTAATTCTTTTCTCTGAGTGTTAAAGGGTATTAAAAATTGTAAAGCTTTATTAACTTTTTGATGTAAACAGTTTAACGCCAAAAGTGCTACCTTATTTTGAACCATGAAAAATGAGCAAATGTGTTTTCCATAATGTTTACCACTTTCCAAGACACAGATGTAGTGTTACACAACCTTCAAAACCCAAGACAAACTGATCTCTTCTAGTATAACTACATCAAACTATAATAATTATAGTATATTCATATAATGGCAAGAAGATAAATCTAAATTGATAGGGACTTCATTAATTAGATAATTGCTGAGACATGGGTTGATGTTTACCTTTGAGCTATCTCCTGAAAACAGGGCTAGCTAAGCAAATTACTATGGCAGGGCAAACCCATAAGGAGAATGCTTACCTAAGCAAATCCATTTATATACAAATTACATAATTGCAATGCATGAGCTGGCTGTTTTGATACATTACTTCCAAATCATTTGTCTTTTTAATGTAAATGTTCCCATAGACAACACTTGGTTAGCATACTATTAGTGACTGTGAGAACTGAATAATTTAATTACTAGGGGAAAACAGGATTCAGATGATGCTTTTTTCCTTGAAATGTGGAGCCAGGAGCCTTAAATTCTTGGGCAAGGAAGCTCTAGCTTACTGAGGCTTGCTTTCATCATCTGAAAAGAAAATAGTATTTTTTTTGGTATCACTGTGGGGATTAAACTAGGTGAAAAATAAAGCAACTGCCAGAGTTCCTGGAGTACTGTAGGTTCTAAATCAACACTTTTTGAATAGGACTATGAACTTTTAACTAAATCAGACTTTTTCCCCAATATTGTAATCACTCATGGGATTTTATTCTAGAAAATACAGAAAATTTATCTTACTATCATCCTTTGAGAGTTCTTTTAGTAATGTTCTCTTTTAATAATTATACCTCTTATTTTTTTCTTTTAAAAAAGTTTATAATGGGACTTTGCTAGTGGCCCAGTGGTTAAGACTCCATGCTTCCAATCCAAGGGTTTGGTCCTTGGCCAGGGAACTAGATCCCACGGGCCACAACTAAAGATTCCTGCACTTGCACTAAGCCCAAAGAGTCCAGTTCAGTCTCTCAGTCATGTCTGACTCTCTGCAGTCTCCCGGACTGTAGCCCACCAGGCCCCTCTGTCCATGTGGATTCTCCAGGCAGGAATACTGCAGTGGGTTGCCACGCTCTCCTCCAGGGGATCTTCCCAACCCAGGGATCGAACCCAGGTCTCCTGCATTGCAGGCAGATTCTTTACCATCTGAGCTACCAGGGAAGCCCAAGAATACTGGAGTGGGTAGCCATTTCCTTCTCCAGGGTATCTTCACAACCCAGGAATCAAACCAGGGTCTCCTGCATTTCAGGTAGATTCTTACCAGCTGAGCTACCAGGGAAGCCCCTCTAATATCCTAGTTAATATAAAGTTAGCACTTCAGCAATATGTGAACTGTGAAATTCCAGATGTTCAAGCTGGTTTCAGAAAAGGCAGAGGAGCCAGAGATCAAATTGCCAACATCCGCTGGATCATCGAAAAAGCAAGAGAGTTTCAGAAAAACATCTATTTTTGCTTTATTGACTATGCCAAAGCCTTTGCCTGTGTGGATCACAATAAACTGTGGAAAATTCTGCAAGAGATGGGCATACCAGACCACCTGACCTGCCTCTTGAGAAATCTATATGCAGGTCAGGAAGCAACAGTTAGAACTGGACATGGAACAACAGACTCGTTCCAAATAGGAAAAGGAGTACGTCAAGGCTGTATATTGTCACCCTGCTTATTTAACTTATATGCAGAGTACATCATGAGAAACGCTGGGCTGGA
>NW_011494718.1:8262854-8275503 GCF_000754665.1 Bison bison bison
TACAGATGACACCACCCTTATGGCAGAAAGTGAAGAGGAACTAAAAAGCCTCTTGATGAAAGTGAAAGAGGAGAGTGAAAAGGTTGGCTTAAAGCTCAACATTCAGAAAAGTAAGATCATGGCATCTGGTCCCATCACTTTATGGGAAATAGATGGGGAAACAGTGGAAACAGTGTCAGACTTTATTTTTTCGGGCTCCAAAATCACTGCAGATGGCGATTGCAGCCATGAAATTAAAAGACATTTACTCCTTGGAAGGAAAGTTATGACCAACCTAGATAGCATATTCAAAAGCAGAGACACTACTTTGCCAACAAACGTCCGTCTAGTCAAGGCTACGGTTTTTCCTGTGGTCATGTATGGATGTGAGAGTTGGACTGTGAAGAAAGCTGAGCGCCGAAGAATTGATGCTTTTGAACTGTGATGTTGGAGAAGACTCTTGAGAGTCCCTTGGACTGCAAGGAGATCCAACCAGTCCATTCTAAAGGAGATCAGCCCTGGGTGTTCATTGGAAGGACTGATGCTAAAGCTGAAACTCCAGTACTTTGGCCACCTCATGCGAAGAGTTGACTCATTGGAAAAAGACTCTGATGCTGGGAGGGATTGGGGGCAGGAGGAGAAGGGGACAACAGAGGATGAGATGGCTGACGGCATCACCGACTCGATGGACATGAATTTGAGTGAACTCCGGGAGTTGGTGATGGACAGGGAGGCCTGGTGTGCTGTGATTCATGGGGTCGCAAAGAGTCAGACATGACTGAGCGACTGAACTGAACTGATGGATGATAAATTCCCAAACCATAGAATATTAGGGTTTTAAAAATGGATAAACATCTATTAGAACATTCTTATCTGTCACAATGAGAAAATGGAGGCCTGGGAAAGTTTACCATCTTGTCAGACACCCATTGGAAGTAATTCTAGAATTTATACCTATGGACTGGAGTCTAAGTATCATTTAACAGCACCATGTTTCTTCTATGAATGTAATTTCTTGGAGACTTAGCTCTTAAAAATAGCTTAAGAATAGCTGCCTAAAATATAGGGCTCTGTACTTTTGTCAAAATGACACTGTCAATAATTAAATGGGATTCTGGTTTTATAAATGACTGCTGAGGCTGTTATTGTTGTTCAGTCGCTAAGTGGTGTCTGACTCTTTGAGACCCTGTGGACTGCAGCACGCCAGGCTTCCCTGTCCCTCGCTGTCTCCTGGAGTTTGCTCAAGATACGCCCATTGAGTCGGCGATACCATCCAACCATGTCATCCTCTTACAGAGGTAAAGGATTACAGAGGTAAGGGAAGCCAGAAAGCAAAGAATAAAGAAAGAGTAAATATACAGGATGAGGAAGAAAAAGCCTAGTTTGCAGTAGCTTTTTGTTAAGTTTAAAGACAAAGATTTCAATGCATGGGGAGCATTCTATTACATGTCACTCTTCACAGTTACTCTGAGGCAGGTGAATGAGGGTGGAGACATGTTTGGTGGAAAACATAAAACAATTCCCTTTCCAACCAATAAACAAAACAACTCAGACTTCTTTTCATGTTTACCTGTTTGGGAGTATTTCAGCTACCTACTCTGAATCTTGGGGTACCTAGCCAATGTCCACATTACAAATTGAGAGTCAGAAATAAAAACTCTGAAGAAAAACAAACTATTTAAGAGAACCCATAGAGGATGCAGCTGGTTGCCTAGCCAGCACACCAAACCCATAATCTCCCTCAATTTGTTTGTCAGAGTGTTGGAAAGAACTCCATATTTGGAAAAGGCATCTAAGTCCTCTTGGCCTGAGCAATGAAATAAGGATGAAGAGATGCACTATTTCTATTTTAATTTTAAAAAATAGGTAGGACACAGTTCAAGAGTCCATTTTGGAAGCTGTACTATGGGTAACAACTTAAAGCTCTTAATATATATTACTCTTGTATTGTTGTTTCAGTTCAGTTCAGTCGCTCAGTCGTGTCCGACTCTTTGCGACCCCATGAATTGCAGCACACCAGGCCTCCCCGTCCATCACCAAGTCCCGGAGTTCATCACACTCACGTCCATCGAGTCAGTGATGCCATCCAGCCATCTCATCCTCTGTCATCCCCTTCTCCTCCTGCCCCCAATCCCTCCCAGCATCTGAGTCTTTTAGTCAACTCTTCACATGAGGTGGCCAAAGTACTGGAGTTTCAGCTTTAGCATCATTCCTTCCAAAGAAATCCCAGGGCTGATCTCCTTCCAAATGGACTGGTTGGATCTCCTTGCAGTCCAAGGGACTCTCAAGAGTCTTCTTTGTTTGGTGCTTGTTAAATGCTACATTATTATTCATTCTACATGAAATATCTCAATACCAAGTCATCATGCCTAATCTTCTATCATTTCCATTAAACTCTCTGAGAATGTTTTCCAAGGAAGCTGAACATCTCTTTAAAGCTTCCTTGGAGGTGAAACCCTGACAATTATTTCCTGTTCCTGTGGCCTGCCAGGAATAAATTTCATACAGGGTTGCTTCAGAGAGGCTTGATAGAACAGTATGTGTGTATGTGTGTGTGTGTGTGAAGGTGGGGTGTCAAAGGCACAACTGCCTGAGGCTTGACAGAACAGAGTGTGTGTGTGTGTGTGTGTGTGTGTGTGTGTGTGTGTGTGTGTGTGAAGGCGGGGTCTCAAAGGCACAACTGCCTGCTTCATAAAGCCCTGAGAGGCCTACTGGCTTCCAGTATTTCCCTTTCTGAAGTTGATTAACACCTTTCACAATAATTATCCTCAATGAGTAAGGAGACTAACATAGCAACATGTTACAGCTATAAATATTGCAATCCAGAGTGGTTTTGCAAAAAGAATGCACTTTTAATAATTCAGCCAAAACTCTCACAATTCAGATTTTTCTCCCTTCCATGAATGGGTCCACCCCCTTCGTACTCTGGCTCATGTCCAATTCTAAGTTAGTTAGGTGTATTACTGTCACAAGCAAACAGAGGAGCCCAGTCACTGCAACCTAAAATGGCAAAAAAAAAAGAAAGAAAGAATGAAAAAAAGCAGGCCAGTTTTACTCAGCACTTACACTTTTTACATGCTTCCAGAAAGTAAAGTAACCTGTATAATAGCAGGATGAACTGAAAAGGCAGAAAGGCAGAAGGACCCTTCTGAAACCAAAGAGGCAAACCTATCTGAGCAGTCTCAATATTGAACAATGTGTTATTTTGGACAAAATAAAAACTATCCCACCAGGGCAAAGCAAAGCAACTGGCATGAATGTTGAGAACACTACATCGTATTAAAATTCTCCTAGTTCTTTTTTTTTAAATCTCTGAGTTCTGAAATGGAAGCTGAATTGTTGGAATATGTGTACAGTTCTCAATGGCTTCTCTTCCTTTACTGTCAGGACAGCAAGGTTTCCTGCCCATGTTCCAGCCTGGAGATTGACATATTGCTGCAGGTCTGACCAAACCACTCTAAAACAACAGAAAGAGAATGAATACATCTCCATCAAGATCTGGTACTGACCAGTTTATCTAAAACCCTGAGCTTTCTTTGGATCGCTTCCTGCACAACAACAAAATCAGGTTTAAAATGTGCTTTGTACAAAATAGCAACCTTTGTTCAAAAGCTGGATTTGTAACCAAGAAAAAAAAAAACCTCTTCAGAGAGTGAACCAGTCAGCTTAGTTCATGCTGTGAATATCTTTCTTATGCAAAGAAAAGCATGAACACACTAGTAATGAATTACAACATTAACTTCCCTGTTTCAATTCCAGGTTCAACAGAGTTGTAATTACCAAGGGAATTATCTTAAAATAAGGGCCAGAGACATAGATGGTTAAAAAATCATCTACAAATACATTGTCATGAGGATAAAAGAAGAACATAAGGGAAAAACGAACTAAAAGAAGACACAAGGACACATGAGGTACAGTTTAAAATATATAGAAAAACATATAGAGAAAGAAATAAGATTCTAGTTCCAGCCTCTAAATCACTGAAACATCTAGAAACAATCATTTCTCACACCTGAATCCTTTCTCTTAACAAAAAATTAAATCTCAGCCACAGTCAAATTCTTTGGAAAATCTAAATAAAATGTCTAAAGGAGTCTTATTTCATAGGTTAAGTCTCTCATCCTTGGAAAGATACTGATTGTGACTCAACTCCCCAAGAGGGCAGAGACCAATTCATCTTTGTATTTCCAGAACCTAGGAGAGCGCTTGGCAAACAGTGGGCTCAATCGATGCTAGGGAGATGGACTCAACTAAATAAACCTGACTGCAGACCAGCCCTTCACCCAATAAAGCCTGAAGACCCATCGCCCCTTGGGTCTGGGGAGAAAGGCATGCCTTCTGTCAGCACCACTGCTGTTAACTGCAAGCTATTGCAACATCGAAGTCTTAGGGCTCACTGTCTGGCGCCAATGACAATACCAGTGCTTACCAAACATGTTATAATAATAAATATAACTTTATGGGACTCACAGATTTCTTTCTATCTGTAACTCTAAACCTGCTCCCAACTTCCAAACACCAGAAATCAAGCTAGCCGGTCGTCTGGCAAAAATAACAGGGGGCATCAGGGGTGTCCATCTGTGAGTGGGGCATGAGGGTGAACTAAAGCCTGGACCTTCAAACATCCCTCCCGAGTTTTCAGTGGGAGCCTGAGTCGGGGGTGCAGTCCCGAAAGAACTGTTCTCCATAAAAGAAGGGTAATGTTTACCTTAAACTACCCTCTTTTTTTTCACTTCCAGGAGATGTAACACAGATTGCCTGTAACCATAGTAATCAGTTCAGCTGTGAGAGCCCTCATTTATTCAAGGCACAGAGGCAGTATAGGAGAGAAAACAGTATTACAAATAGGAACAATAGAGTTTAATTTCAGATGCCAAAACACGATTGGCTCGGTATTGGACTCCCAGCCATAAAGGAAGCACATTACACTTTCTGGGTTTCATCTGTTCTCTCCTGGTCCTCAAGAGTAAAACGAATTTCAGTTTTATCCCAAAATCATGATTAACTTGTTTCCAGGACTATTTTGAGAGTGATATAGAAATTTGGAAAAACATTTCCTTGTCAATGCACTGTGAGCAGGAGAGCTGAGATAACAAGTCAAGGACCATACAATAATGCCAATGGGCACTTTTTTTTTTAAACACTTTTGATGCAGTTTTTTTTTTTTCAAAATAGTATCCAACTTCCCTTAGTTAAGTACTAAAAGATGTGCTCCATGGTTACTGCTGCTTCTATTTTAGTCTCTTTACATTCCTGGAATTAAAAATACAAAATCTTATGGAGGCTGCTTTACCTATTCTAGAAGTTGAGTGACAGAAAAAGTATTCTTGATTTTCAAGGCAATTACTTGTGACTTAGTTAGCTAAATTTAAGCGATTCCAAAGTTTGTTGACTGTATCCTAGTATTTCCACTAATAAAATTCAATTACTGTATTTCAAAGGTGCATAGATATCAAACATTGAAAAGAAAAGAGAAAACTGCAACAGAATTTTGCCGTCTATGAGGCAAGCACTGCTACTTCCTCAGTTACAGAGTTCCTACCATGTGCAAACAGACCTATGATGATAGGCAGACGCATACCCCAAGCTCCTACTCTACATGTAAAGCGATGGGAACTACATAAAGATGTGACAAAGATCTTTATTTTGGAACACTTCAGCGGAGAAGGGAAAAAGTCATTGGAAGCCACGAATGAAATATTTTATCAGAACAAAGACGTCAGAAATAATCAGAAAATTATTAAAGTTGTTACTTTTAGCTTAGTGATAAGTGAGTCAGTTTGATTAAAGTGTCTAAAATTTTCACTGCAAAAATTGAGGCTTTATAAAGCTCTAAGTTGAAGACTACTTCACTTCCCTAAAGCTCGGTTCATCTATCATACTTTCCATTCAAAGAGGATTTCAAAATAATGAGAAATAATTCTTTAAATGTACTAAATGTCTGTTTTGTTTTTCCTTTCGGTCCTATGCCTCTCACTAAAGCTTCTTTTCTCAAACCTCTTGGCCTGGGCTGTAAGTGACCACCAGCCAGTCACGGTGCTTGGTTTGTAAGGTCTGGGAAGAAGACAAATTCAAGACAACTTTTCTCCATGTCCACTTGAAAAAGAAGGGTAACAGAGCCATCCACAATTTGCTTGTACTCCTAACCAATAGAAACCATCACTATTCTAAAATAATGGTGGTTGCTGTTTCCTTAGAACTGAAATCTATGACAAAACAGTCTTGCTAATGCTGGTTATCAGCTACGAAACAAGAAAATGAAGGGACAAGCTTCACACCCACCCCTTTAACTTTCAGTAAGCCAAAACCAGCCAGGAATACGGCAATGCCTCACTTCTTACTCCACAAGAGTTTCTTCTCCTTGTGTCAAAGGAGCCTGGTGTTTGTTGCTTTCCTACTTGGCCATTTCCTTATTTCCATATTCAATTTTGTATATACTAACCACAGTTTGGTTGCTATCCCTGTAAACTGAATACTTCCAGGCATCCTTCCTATATGAAGTCTTAGTCACATTACCATCCAAATCACAGCAGCTCTATGCCCCTATCTTCATAACTGTAGGACTTAGCACACCCTCACCCTACCTCCAGTTATTCCTCAGTATCTCATGATGGTTTCTTCTGAGTACTTGGAACATGTCTGCTCATGTTCCTGTGTTCCCACCCCCGCCTCAGGCACCCTGACACAACCGGTTCCTGACGCCCTCTATGGAAACAGCAAAGTCCCAGGCAACGGCATGCCTTGTTTCCAGAGCCACAGTATCTGGGGAACCAGAGCCACTGGCAAGTGATCTGTCTGAGGAGACTGGAATCCCTGCTAAAATCTGTTCTGCCCCCTACTAGCTCTTTTCCTTTCTCAAAGTGGCCCCAGGCCCATCTTTCAGACCAAGAATGTAGACTTTACAGCAGCTCTGTCTATTGTCTTTATACATACAAAGCTCATTCCTTGAGCTTTAGCACACATCCACACAAAACCAAAACAAAATCAATTTACAATCGTATAATCTCCTGAAGGAATGACAGCCCACTGGTCCAATAAAGTGAGACATGGAGGTGTTAGTAGCTCAGTCATGTCCGACTCTCTGTGACCCTATGGACTGTAGCCTGAAAGGCTCCTCTGTCCATGGAATTCTGCAGGCAAGAATAATGGAGTAGGTTGCCATGCCCTCCTCCAGAGGATCTTCTTTCCAGGGATTAAAACCTAGTTTATTTATATATCATATATATATAAATAAATCTATGTATATACACATAGATATGCATGTGATTCTTTACCATCTGAGCCACCAGGGAAGCCTGTGTGTGTGTGTGTGTACATATACATATATATACACACATGTATGTGTGTATGTATATATATATGCATGTGTGTATATATATGTGTGTGTGTATATATGTATAAGCACACACATATGTATATTTTAGACATACATATTACATACAAAGTGAAAGAAAGTGTTAGTTACTCAGTCATGTCTGACTCTTTGTGACTTCATGGACTGTGGCCTTCCAAGCTCTTCTGTCCATAGGATTTCCCAGGCAAGAATATTGGAGTGGTTTGCTGTTCCCTTCTCCAGGGCATCTTTCTGACCCAAGGATCAAACCCAGGTCTCTTGCATTGTGATCAGATTCTTCACCATATGAGCCACTAGGGAAGCACCTATTATATACAGGCTCATATTATATATACTAGTGAAAGTCGCTCAGTCATGTCCAACTCTTTGTAACCTCATGGACTGTAGCCCATCAGGCTCCTATGTCCATGGAATTCTCCAGGCAAGAATACCAGAGTGGGTTGTTATTCCCTTCTCCAGGGAATCTTCCCAACCCAGGGACTGAACCTCAATCTCTTGCATTACAGGTAGATTCTTTGCCAACTAAGCCACCAGGGACTTATAAATATGCTAAGTCCCAGGAAATGGCAACCCACTCCAGTATTCTCGCCTGGAAAATTCCATGGACGGAGGAACCTGGTTAGGCTACAGTCCATGGGGTCACAAAGAGTCGGACACGACTGGACGACTTCACTCACTCACTTACTCATATATAATAAAGTGTGGAGTGAGTAGGACAGTTCAAAGTAATGAATAGCTTCAGATGGAAATATACTCATATAGCCAAAATTGTTAATTAGGCTCACTACTGCTCTTAGCTATGTGAGTGTATTTCCATCTACAGCTATTCATTTCTTTGAACTATCATACATGGACAGGCTACAGTCCACGGGGTCACAAAGAGTTGGATATGACTGAGCAACTAACACTTCACTTCAAGAAGACTCGGTTGGCCTAATTGATTTATACTGAACAGTCCACAGGGTCACAGTCCAGGGGGCCACAAAGAGTTGGATATGACTGAGCAACTAACACTTCACTTCAAGAAGACTCGGTTGGCCTAATTGATTTATACTGAACAACCATTTGAGCTCCCCTGGTCGCTCAGACAGTAAAGAATCTGCCTGCAGTGTGGGAGACCTGGGTTTGATCCCTGTTTGGGAAGGTCTCCTGGAGGAAGGCATGGCAACCCACTCCAGTGTTCCTGCCTGGAGAATGCCCATGGACAGAGGAGCCTGGCCAGCTACAGTCCATGGGGTCACAAAGAGTCAGACACAACTGAGTGACTTAAGCATAGCACACCACTTTTAACCAAAACCATTTGTTCATCAATCATTATGAGGAAATATTTCAGAATACTATAGCTACAAACACTTGCTGTGGGGGTGATGAAAAAAGGCTGAAACAAATTACCTACTAAATGCTCAGACATAACATTTTGAAAAGAAGGCATTCACTGAACAAAAGCTTATAGGCTATCTGTTACTTACAAAGCATTAAGGACACAAAAAGGGGATTCTTATGGCTGATTCACATTGTTGTATGGCAGAAATCAATGCAACACTGTAAAGCAATAATTCTCAAATTAAAAATATTTTAAAAAAATTTTTTAATGTGGAAGAAAAGGGATTAAAGCTACATGACAGGCCTGAAAGAACATGACATCTGCACTCAAACAGAGCTGGGTTCAAGAGTTCTCAAGAGACACAAGTATGACCATGGAGCTTCTTGTCATCAGCACAGTGTCACACAGATGCCTGTTATCTATTCATTTGTGAGTAAGCCTTTATTGAGTGCCTGCTGTATGCCAGACATTGTCCCAAGTATTAGGATTACAGCAGTACACCAGAAAGAAGCTCTCTGATTTAATCAAGCTTATATGATAGTGCAATCAACCAGGCCAAAGGAAAGGTCTCCCTGCCCTGTGCCACTTCAAAAGATCTTATGCAAATATTAATTTATATATTTTTCATTTAATAAAAAAAATAGAATAAATCAGGCCAGTATCCTAACCTAGGTCACTATTCACTCCAGTTGGAGGCAAGATGCTCTGGCACCTTAATGATATTTCTCTCGCGTCACGCCTTGTCCTGCTCCCTGCTCTCTCCCTCAGTCGGTTGCTTCTACCCATGCATGTCAACAGCATTTGCTCCTTGCACACACTTCTGTGTAGACAACCTATGGTGTGTGTGTGTGTGTGTGAGAGAGAGAGGGGCGGGGGGAGAATGGGAGAGAGCCTATGAGAATGATGACAGTAATCTACATTTCTTTGAAGAAACATAAACTTACAGCTAATTATTCAAATTTTTTACATTCAGAATCTTCTCTTTTCAAGCCTTCTGATCTTCTCGTGTTCCAACAGCTTACTTGAACTCCTCTTTTTTACTATTATTGAGGTAAGAGCACTTAACATGAGATGTACCCTTTTAACGGGTTTTTTAAGAGGAATTTAGGAATTACAGGAAAGTTGTAAAAAAAAGTAGAGTACCCATAGATCTTCCAGTCAGTTTCCCATATTATCAATACCTTACATTTGCATGGCACCATTTTTACAACTAGTGAACCAACATTTATGGATAAAGTTTATACTTTGTGCAGACTTACCCAGTTTTCTCAAACACCTTTCTCTGTTCCAGGATCCTTTTTGTTGTTGTTGTCATGATATTTTGCTATGTCTCCTTATTTCTTGGCTGTGATAGGTTCTCAGAATTTCCTTGATTTTGATGATTACTTAGAGTTTTGAGGAGCAGTGGTCAGATCGTCTATAGAATGTTCCTCAATTAGAATGTGTCTAAGGTTTTTCTCATGATTAGCCTGGGGTTTGGAGGAGGAAGACCAAAGACCACCGAGGTGATGCATCATTCTCATCAGGATATATGAAGAAAACTTACTGTCAATACGACATCACCATTGATGCTAACCTAGATCACCTGTGTGACTTGAACTAAGCGCTCTTTATTTTATGGAATGTTTTAAACCAATTGTTATATTTGTATTCATAAAATCACTATAAAGATATTTCTGAGGCAGTCTCAAAATAACTTATTTTCTCCCAAAATCCATGCATTCTTTAATTTTCACTAGGAAAATCCATGGAATATATACTAGTCAATGCCAGACACTTAAGCTATACACATAAAAAAAGATTCATTCCTACTCTTAAGAGCCCTTGATCCAGCCTAGCAACAGAGAAACTTGTGAAAACATAAATAAGGTCTGCTCTCACCACTTCTACTCAACACAGTACAGGAAGCCCTTTCCACAGCAATTTTTTTGGGGAAAAAAAGAAATAAAAGGTATCCATATTGGAAAGAAATAAATGAAATTATCTCTTCACAGATGGCAAGATTTAAGACACAGAAAATCTTGAAGATTCTATTTTAAAAACCTGTTAGAAATAATAAACAAATTCAGCAAAGTTGCAGAATACAAAATCAACACTCACAAATCAATTGTGTTTCTTTATACTAACAATGAATAATCCCTAAAAGGAAACTAATAAAATGAGATCTTTTATAATAGCATCAAAAAGAGTAAAATACTGTGCAATAAACTTAACTAAAGAAATAAAAGATCTGTACACTAAAAACTACAAAGCATTGCTGAAAGAAATAAAGACACAAACAAATAGAAAGATAGTCTTTGTTTACAGGCTAGAATACTTAACATTGTTAAGATGTCAATACTACTTGTATCAGTTTGGTGGGGCTGCCATAACAAAGTAACACAGACTATGTGACTTAAACAACAAAAATTTATTTTCCCCCAGTTTTGGAGGCTGGAAGTCCAAGATGAAGGTGTCAGCAGGTTTGGTTTCTCAAGGCCTCTCTCCTTGGCTTGCAGATGGCCACCTTCTTTCTGTGTCCTCAAATGGCCTTTTTCGTAGACTGTACATCCTTTCTTTAAAGGACATTAGTCATATCTGAGTAGGACTTCACCACTGTCATCTCATTTAACCTTTGCTGAGCAGGCACAGGAGGGCCTAGAGGAGCTATCCCACGTTGAAGGTCAGGAAGGGCGGCAGTGAGGAGATACCCCTCATCCAAGGTAAGGAGCAATGGCTGCGCTTTGCTGGAGCAGCCGTGAAGAGATACCCCACACCCAAGGTAAGAGAAACCCAAGTAAGACGGTAGGTGTTGCAAGAGGGCATCAGAGGGCAAACACACTGAAACCATATTCACAGAAAACTAGTCAATCTAATCACACTAGGACCACAGCCTTGTCTAACTCAATGAAACTAAGCCATGCCCATTGGGCAACCCAAGACCGGCGGGTCATGGTGGAGAGATCTGACAGAATGTGGTCCACTGGAGAAGGGAATGGCAAACCACTTCAGTATTCTTGCCTTGAGAACCCCATGAACAGTGTGAAAAGGCAAAATGATAGGATACTTAAAGAGAAACTCCCCAGGTCAGTAGGTGCCTAATATGCTACTGGAGATCAGTGGAGAAATAACTCCAGAAAGAATGAAGGAATGAAGCCAAAGCAAAAACAATACCCAGCTGTGGATATGACTGGTGATAGAAGCAAGGTCCAATGCTGTAAAGAGCAATATTGAATAGGAACCTGGAATGTCAGGTCCATGAATCAAGGGAAATTGGAAGTGGTCAAAAAAGAGATGGCAAGAGTGAATGTTGACATTCTAGGAATCAGCGAACTGAAATGGACTGGAATGGGTGAATTTAACTCAGATGACCATTATATCTACTACTGGGGGCAGGAATCCCTCAGAAGAAATGGAGTGGCCATCATGGTCCACGAAAGAGTCCGAAATGCAGTACTTGGATGCAATCTCAAAAACCACAGAATGATCTCTGTTTGTTTCCAAGGCAAAGCATTCAATATCACAGTAATCCAAGTTTATGCCCCAACCAGTAATGCTGAAGAAGCTGAAGTTGAACGGTTCTATGAAGACCTACAAGACCTTTTAGAACTAACACCCAAAAAAGATGTCCTTTTCATTATAGGGGACTCGAATGCAAAAGTTGGAAGTCAAGAAACACCTGGAGTAACAGGCAAATTTGGCCTTGGAGTACGGAATGAAGCAGGGCAAAGGTTAATAGAGTTTTGCCAAGAAAATGCACTGGTCATAGCAAACACCCTCTTCCAACAACACAAGAGAAGACTCTATACATGGATATCACCAGATGCTCAACACTGAAATCAGATTGATTATATTCTTTGCAGCCAAAGATGGAGAAGCTCTATACAGTCAGCAAAAACAAGACCAGGAGCTGACTGTGGCTCAGACCACGAACTCCTTATTGCCAAATTCAGACTGAAATTGAAGAAAGTAGGGAAAACCACTAGACTATTCAGGTATGACCTAAATCAAAT
>NW_011494718.1:8275603-8276294 GCF_000754665.1 Bison bison bison
ATCACAATGGTGTGATCACTGACCTAGAGCCAGACATCCTGGAATGTGAAGTCAAGTGGGCCTTAGAAAGCATCACTACGAACAAAGCTAGTGGAGGTGATGGAATTCCAGTTGAGCTATTCCAAATCCTGAAAGATGATGCTGTGAAAGTGCTGCACTCAATATGCTAGCAAATTTGGAAAACTCAGCAGTGGCCACAGGACTGGAAAAGGTCAGTTTTCATTCCGATCCCAAAGAAAGGCAATGCCAAAGAATGCCCAAACTACCGCACAATTGCACTCATCTCACATGCTAGTAAAGTAATGCTCAAAATTCTCCAAGCCAAGCTTCAGCAGTATGTGAACCTTGAAATTCCTGATGTTCAAGCTGGTTTTAGAAAATGCAGAGGTACCAGATATCAAATTGCCAACATCCGCTGGATCATGAAAAAAGCAAGAAAGTTCCAGAAACATCTATTTCTGCTTTATTGACTATGCCAAAGCCTTTGACTGTGTGGATCACAATAAACTGAAAGAGATGGGAATACCAGACCACCTGATCTGCCTCTTGAGAAATTTGTATGCAGGTCAGGAAGCAACAGTTAGAACTGGACATGGAACAACAGACTGCTTCCAAATAGGAAAAGGAGTTTGTCAAGGCTGTATATTGTCACCCTGTTTATTTAACTTATATGCAGAGTACATCATGAGAA
>NW_011494718.1:8276394-8277105 GCF_000754665.1 Bison bison bison
AACGTAGGAGGTGGGGGGGGGGGCCGGTCTCGGGACGTCCACGGGTTTGGTGCATTGGAAGAGGCCTCATCTCCAGTTGAGGCAGGAACCTCAGGGTTCCTCTGATTTCAGACTCGGATCGCAGGGTCCCTGCAGACTGGGGACAGGAGAGTCAGGCCTCGTCTTGGGTTGAGGCATGGAACTCCGCTTGCCTCTCGAGGTGTCCCCGGGGAGAGAGGCCACTTGTCGAGCGGTACTTGGAACCTGGGGGTCTTTTCCGGACGATGCACGGGCGAGTCACTGCCCCTTCGTGTTGACTTCATTCACAGGGTTTAGTTCGGAGAGGTGTCCGTGCATCGGGTTCTTACCAAGAGGGGACCGGGAAATCGGGGTGCTTCGCAATGTGGAAGCACACACGAGGCCACGTCTGGAATGTCGTCGTGAGACCGGCCTCATCCTGAGGTGCGACTGGAAGTCGGGAACCCCTTCCAGACAAAGCAGGGGAGTCGACCCTCCTGTGGAGATCAGGAGGGTAGAAGGGGCTCAGAGGAAGTGGTGCCGGAAAACCTCGGTGTTCCTCTCCAGGGAGACCAGGATGCCGGGGAACTTTGTGGGGGCGCATCAAGGGTGCCAAGTACCGTTTCGACCTCCAATTCCTAACGTGGGACTTCTCCTGAGACGCTGTAGCGGGAAAGGGCTTCATCTTGCGATGACGGGGAACCACGTGGTTTT
>NW_011494718.1:8277205-8282250 GCF_000754665.1 Bison bison bison
TTATATGCAGAGTACATCATGAGAAACGCTGGACTGGAAGAAGCACAAGCTGGAATCCAGACTGCCGGGAGAAATATCAATAACCTCAGATATGCAGATGACACCATCCTTATGGCAGAAAGTGAAGAGGAACTCAAAAGCCTCTTGATGAAAGTGAAAGTGGAGAGTGAAAAAGTTGGCTTAAAGCTCAACATTCAGAAAATGAAGATCATGGGATCCAGTCCCATCACTTCATGGCAAATAAATGGGGTAACAGTGTCAGACTTTATTTTTCTGGGCTCCAAAATCACTACAGATGGTGACTACAGCCATGAAATTAAAAGACGCTTACTCCTTGGAAGGAAAGTTATGACCAACCTAGATAGCATATTCAAAAGCAGAGACATTACTTTGCCAACAAAGAAAGGTCCAGCTAGTCAAGGCTATGGTTTTTCCTGTGGTCATGTATGGATATGAGAGATGGACTGTGAAGAAAGCTGATCGAAGAATTGATGCTTTTAAAGTGTGGTGTTGGAGAAGACTCTTGAGAGTCCCTTGGACTGCAAGGAGATCCAACCAGTCCATTCTGAAGGAGATCAGCCCTGGGATTTCTTTGGAAGGAATGATGCTAAAGCTGAAACTCCAGTACTTTGGCCACCTTACGCAAAGAGTTGACTCATTGGAAAAGACTCTGATGCTGGGAGGGATTGGGGGCAAGAGGAGAAGGGGACTACAGAGGATGAGATGGCTGGATGGCATCACCGACTCGATGGACGTGAGTGTGAGTGAACTCCAGGAGTTGTTGATGGACAGGGAGGCCTGGCATGCTGCAATTCATGGGGTTGCAAAGAGTCGGACATGACTAAGCGACTGATCTGATCTGATCTAGTTTGTCCTCTTTAAAGGCCTTAACTCCAAGTTCAGTTACAATTGGAGTTAGGGCTATAATACACGAATTTGGGGAAGACACAGTTCAGTCATTACAGTTCCCAAAGTGATCTATATATTCAATGCAATCCCTAATTCAATGACATTTTTTTTTTTTTGGTTGAAAGAGAGAAACCCATCTTAAAATCCATATGGAATCTCAAAGGGGCCCTAAATAGTAAAAAAAAAAAAAAAAAGTTGAAAAAGAACAGTTTGAAGTCTCAAATTTCCTGTGTTTTAAAACATATTACAAAACTATAGTATTCAGAATAGTATGGTACTGGCATAAAGACAGACATATAGACCAATGGAATAGAATAGGGAACCCAGAAATAAACACTAATGTATATTGTCAAATAATACATGACAAGAATATGACAAGCCCACTCAGTGGGAAAGAACAGTATCCTTAACAAATGTTGGTAGGAAAACTGGATATCCACATATCAAAGAATGAATGTGGATCCTTACCTTATTCCATATATAAAAATTAACTCAAAATGAATAGAATGCCTGAATGTAAGACCTGAAACAGTAAAAGTTCTACAAGAAAACACACAAGAAGGGTTTTGTGATATCGCATTTGGCAATGTTTTCTTGGATGTGTCTCTAAAAGCACAGACAACAAAATCAAACACAGACAAGTGGGACTATATCAAGATTAAGCCTTCTGTGCATCAAAGGACACAATCAACCAACAGAATACACAGACTATGGAATGGGAGAAAATACGTGCAAGTTGTATATCTGATGATGAGTTAACATCCAGAACATACAAAGAACTTCTTCATCTCAACAATAAAAAGGAAACCATTCAATTCAATAAAGGGCTAAGGACTTGAATAGACATTGCTCCAAAGATGATATAAAAACTACCAACAATCTGTGAAAAAATGTTCAGCATATCTATCAGGGAAATGCTCTCATATACATGTTGTTCTGGGGGAAAAGGGAATCTCTTTCTTGCACAGAGTGACTGATGAGCTGGCTTGAAAGATAAATAGAATTCTGCCAAGCAGAAAAGGAAGGAGGAATAGGGGAGGGCATGTGCAAAGCAGGCCTATGCTCATGTAACCATAGGTAGTTTGGTTCCAGAGAAGTGGCAAGGAGGAGGATGGAACAGGAGGAGCCCAGGTGCTTAGTGAGCAGCTTTACCATGACTCTTTCCAAATGCTGGAGGCAAAGTACTAGAAGGCAAGCATCGACAGACTCCACTTCTGATGCAGGGGTGACCAACCAGTCAAATGATATTTTCTGGAGGGTGGGAGACAGGGCATTTACTTCAGTGCCACACCTCTACCTAAGGGAAGGATCTGTGCCTCTGCCTGGCTGGCTCCTGATCTGTCTTCTCTCTCTCTCTCTCTTTCTCCTATCCTGGCCCTTTCATATACACATTCATATGCATGCACCACAACTCTTTCCCTAAGAGTGGCCAACCCAAATAGGTCAGTCTTTAGATGTGATGCATTTGACTCTTTTTCTACAGCTTGGCAGTAGATGGAGAGACATCAGCTATGGCTCAGGAATGCAGCAGCCTACTCTACTGTTATCAGAAGGCATTCCTGTGGTTACGCTATTCCTGCTTATCAATGGCCCTTGAAAACAGAGTCAGCAACTGAGAGGAGCCAGAAGGGCCTCCTTGTTAGATGCCTGACATGCACTGTGAAATTTGCCTGGATCTAGCGGGAAGCTGCTGTTTCTCAGAAAAGGCCCTGCTCTTGGCTTATATGGACACTTTGGCTTAAGATCCCACTTCATGGGTTTCATACCCAGAGACATGACCCTCTAATCTGTCTGTATGAAAATTTCCCATGGATACCAGTAGGACTTTCTCCTAAAACATCACTAGCCCTAAGACACAGTCAATGAAGTCTGGACATTTTTATTAGAAAATTTAAAACTCAAAACATTCTTTGTGTTCTCCTTCATCCCATCTTATCTCTTTTGTTTCCAAGTTCTGGAACTTCTAGAATATAATGCATAATATGTAATAATATATAATATCTGTCATAGTACTCTATCATCAGAATAGAGTGCAAAATCCTCAGTCTAGCATACAAGTCTTCTTAGGATCAGGATGATATCCCCTCTCTAACCATACCACTGACCCTTTGGCACTTGCTGCATCTTTCCTAAACTACCGACCAGAATTCAGCAACCGCGTCACATTCTCTGCCGTTGCTCCACCTTTGCACATGCTGCTATTCTCTTGGATTCTTCCTTACAAGGTTTTTTTTCCCCTACCTACCTTGATCTGAATAACTCCTGAGCTACCTGCTCCATCTGTTGGAATTCTGAGACGGGTATCCCTTTTCATGTTCTTAGTCCCTCAGGCATCCTCTGTATGGTATACGTAAGCATATCACCATTGTCTGCACCCCCAATCTCACTAACAGGGATGGATCTCTTTTTCTGGAGGATTGTAGTTCCACGTCAAATGCACCAGCTCAGCCCTCCTGCTCTGCCATCCACAGTGGGTAGATTTTCATCTTCAGAAGGAACCACATACTCATTTCAGTGTCTCAAACGAAAAGGAAAAAGGCAGCAGGTGGAGAAGGGTTACTACGTTTTAACTGAAGAGGGGAAAGATAGCCCCCCAGAATTCTTCATGTGCCTCATGGGCCAACACTTGTCCTATGGCTTCCCTCACAAGGAAGTTTGAGAAAGCAAGAATGTGATAAACCAGAAAGGATTTTTAATAACCGGTCCAATTATGATTCATTTCCTGGAGATGGTACATGGCCTACCTAAAAAACTTGGGATTTTGTTAGCCAGAGAGAGACTATAGCTTTTGGACAGTCAAGTCATAGCATATGCCACACTTAGATTTTGCAAAATAAAAATATTAAACACACTCTTGAATATTATACCAACAGGAAGTAAAATATAAGAAGCAAGTAAAATCATTTCTGTGGTAATAAAATACTATATTTATTTCTTAGGGCTCAGATGGGTGTTGTATTCCATAATATCTCAAATTATCAAGATATTTTTAGGACTGTTTACACATACTTATGATGAGAACAATATACAGAAAACAACACAAGGACCTAACTTCATAGAACCACATGCATTTAAAGCCCTGATTATACCATACAGATCAGAAACTATCCTTATGGGCTAATCAGTTAGTTTTGATGTATGTGTTTAGAAGTTTGACATGGCCTTAGTGACAGGTTTGGGAGGAAGAAAGTTGGAATTACCATAATTATTGTTTCCATTAGCCACATATTTAGAAAAGATTTGTTGCAGGTGTTTTATGAGTGATGTCTCTGAAGATATTCAATCTCCAATTGCACATAAAGCCATTTCCACAGCAATGCATAAAGGGTATGGTCAGAAGTGATAATGGTACATTTCTTTTATCCTGTTTCTATTGAAATGATTTCATCCAATGCTAAAGTAGATTGAGGCGAGTTAACTCAGATGAGTGCCCTGGATGAGTAAAGACAGCATCATGAATTGGGTTTGTCCATGTGTCAATGCAAACTGCTCCCTGATAGCAAGGGAAAATAACAGCTTCCCCACCCACCTGTGTACTACCCTACTTCCCTTTCCACTCTCCTTAATCTATCCATTGTGGCTGTTTCAAAAGACAAGAATATTCATTGGCCCCTGGGCTAATAATTATCTCAAGGTTCAGTTCAGTTCAGTTCAGTTGCTCAGTCGTGTCCAACTCTTTGCAACCCCATGAATCGCAGCACACCAGGCCTCCCTGTCTCAAGGTTGGATATGAGTAAAACCTTTAATGTGCTAGAAGGTAAGGATTAAGGGACACAGAGCTCCAGGACTTACTTTTACAGAAAGAACAAAAACAAGTGTGTCTTTGGATTTGCTTCTTCCCTACATCAGAGAAGGCAATGGCACCCCACTCTAGTACTCTTGCCTGGAAAATCCCATGGGTGGAGGAGCCTAGTAGGCTGCAGTCCATGGGGTCACTAAGAGTCAGACACGACTGAGCAACTTTACTTTCACTTTTCACTTTCATGCATTGGAAAAGGAAATGGTAACCCACTTCTTGCCTGGTGAATCTTGCCTGGAGAATCCCAGGGATGGCAGAGCCTGGTGAAATAGAACCAGGTCTTGTCCTCATTTAAGAAAAAGTGCCTTCCTCTCTACTCCATTTTCCCTTAGAAGAC
>NW_011494718.1:8282393-8298992 GCF_000754665.1 Bison bison bison
GGAAAAGGTGATTTGGGCAGCACCTGGCCTATGCAAGAGTTCAGAGATTCTCCACAAGGCCTTGCTTTATCTCCAAGAAAATGAACAACATAACGTGCAAAAAAAAGTACAGATGTTGATAAAGTGCCAGACCTGATCTTCTATGCATACATATCCATCAGAATTTGTTTAGGAAAGTGTGGCAGGGCAAGGGCTAGGTTTCGGAATTCATATACCATCTAGCCAATTATTGTTTCTCAACCACTTACTCCTGGAGAAGGCAATGGCACCCCACTCCAGTATTCTTGCCTGGAAAATCCCAGGGACAGAGGAGCCTGGTGGGCTGCAGTCCATGGGGTCGCTAAGAATCGGACACGACTGAGCGACTTCACTTTCACTTTTCACTTTCATGCATTGGAGAAGGAAATGACAACCCACTCCAGTGTTCTTGCCTGGAGAATCCTAGGGACGGGGGAGCCTGGTGGGCTGCCATCTATGGGGTCGCACAGAGTCGGACACAACTGAAGCGACTTAGCAGCAGCAGCAGCAGCAACCACTTACTCCAAACTCTGTCCTCCCTAAAGGCCAGATATCTCATAGTATATGTCCTTGATTATAATAGGGGAAGTCACATAGCACTATGACTTAAAGAACCAAGTACAGACAATGCAATAAAAAGAATGCAGTTTAGCAATCCACAGATCTGAGTTTGAATCTTAGCACAGTTACTTCCTCAATCTATGAATTTTGGTAACGTGTTTAGTTAGACTGAGTGTTGGTTTCTTTATTGAATTTGTAACAATTAACTCAGGAATTTATTAATAGGATTAAATGTCTAAGTGAAACAATTAACACTTTATAAAAATGGTATAGATGATCTTATATGCAAAGCAGAAATAGAGACACAGATGTAGAGAACAAACATATGGATGACAAGGGGTAAGGCAGTGTGGGGGACGGAGTGGGAAGAATTAGGAGATTGGGATTAACACATACACACTACTGATCAGTCAGTTCAGTTCAGTTGCTCAGTGATGTCCAACGATTTCTGACCCCATTGACTGCAGCACGCTGGCCCTCCCTGACCATCACCAATTCCCGGAGTTTACTCAAACTCATGTGCATTGAGTTGGTGATGTCATCCAACCATCTCATTTTCTGTCATCCCCTTCTCCTCCTGCCTGCAATTTTTCCCAGCATCAGGGTCTTTTCAAATGAGTCAGTTCTTCCCATCAGGTGGCCAAAGAACAGGACTCTCAGCTTTAGCATCAGTCCTTCCAATGAATATTCAGGACTGATCTCCTTCAGAATGGACTGGTTGGATCTCCTTGCAGTCCAAGGGACTCTCAAGAGTCTTCTCCAACACCACAGTTCAAAAGCATCAATTCTTTGGTGCTCAGTTTTCTTTACAGTCCAAGTTGCACATGCATACATGACTAATGGAAAAATCATAGCCTTGACTAAATGGACCTTTGTTGGCAAAGTAATGTTTCTGCTTTTTAATAAGCTGTCTAGGTTGGTCATAACTTTTTTCCAAGAAGCAAGCATCTTTTAATTTCATAGCTGCAGTCACCAACTGAAGTGATTTTGGAGCCCAAAAAAGTAAAGCCTGTCACTATTTCTACTGTTTCCCCATCTATTTGCCATTAAGTGATGGGACCGGATGCCATGATCTTAGTTTTCTGAATGTTGAGCTTTAAGCCAACCTTTTAACTCTCCTCTTTCACTTTCATCAAGAGGCCCTTTAGTGCTTCTTCACTTTCTGCCTTAAGGGTGGTGTCATCTGCATATCTGAGGTTATTGATATTTCTCCCATCAATCTTGATTCCAGCTTGTGCTTCATCCAGTCCAGCATTTCTCATGATGTACTCTGCATACAAGTTAAATAAGTAAGGTGACAATATACAGCCTTGACATACTCCTTTCCTGTTTTGGAACCAGTCTGTTGTTCCATGTCCAGTTCTAACTGTTGCTTCTTGACCTGCATACAGATTTCTCAGGAGGCAGGTCAGGTGGTCTGGTATTCCCATCTCTTTCAGAATTTTCCACAGTTTATTGTGATCCACACTGTCAAAGGCTTTGGCATAGTCAATAAAGCAGAAGTAGATGTTTTTCTGGAACTCTCTTGCTTTTTCGATGATCCAGTGGATGCTGGCAATTCGATCTCTGGTTCCTCTGCCTTTTCTAAATCCAGCTTGGACATCTGGAAGCTCATAGTTCAGGTACTGTTGAAGTCTGGCTGGGAGAATTTTGAGTATTACTTTACCAGCATGTGAGATGAGTGCAATTGTGCAGAAATTTGAGCATTCTTTGGCATTGCCTTTCTTTGGGATTAGAATGAAAACTGACCTTTTCCAGTCTGTGGCCACTGCTGAGTTTTCCAAATGTGCTGGCATATTGAGTGCAGCACTTTCACAGCATCACCTTTCAGGATTTGAAATAGCTCAACTGGAATTCTATCACCTCCGCTAGCTTTGTTCGTAGTGATGCTTTCTAAGGCCCACTTGACTTCACATTCCAGGATGTCTGGCTCTAGGTGAGTGATCACACCATTGTGATTATCTGGGTTGTGAAGATCTTTTTCATATAGTTCTTCTGTGTATTCTTGTCACCTCTTCTTAATATCTTCTGCTTCTGTTAGGTGCATACCATTTCTGTCCTTTATTGTGCCATCTTTGCATAAAAAGTGCAAAGTACACTACTGATACTGTGTATAAAATAAATAACCAGTAAGAACCTGCTGGATAGCACAGGGAACTCTACTCAGTGTTCTGTGGTGACCTAAATGGGAAGGAAATCCAAAAAAGAGAGGATATATGTGTACATATAACTGATTCACTTTGCGGTACAGTAGAAACTAACACAACATTGTAAAACAACTACACTCTAATAAAAAGTAACAAAAAAAGTTTTATGAAATGTGCCAGACATTTAATGTATGTTCAACAAGTGTTAACCTTCCACGTGAAAATTAGTACTAGAACACTAACTCAAAACTGTTATCTATGATAAATCAATAGTAAGATATTCTTACCTGGAGAATCCCTTGCACACAGGAGTCTGGTGGGCTAGAGTCCATAGGGTCGCAAAGAGTCAGACATGACTGAAGCAACTTAGCAACAGCAGCAAGATATTCTTATAAAAAAGTATTTGTTTTTATTACATAAACATTAAGAAAAGATGCAGCTGATCCTATGTTTCTAGGCAAGTTATGTTACCATCATATAAATTAATTGAGAGCATAGATTAGCAAGGTATTTATTATCTTTACTTCAGTATTTTAAAAGGCAGCAGAATTAAGTGCTGACCATATTTTGAAAGACTCCAGAATAGCACAGGATTGATTAAAGGTCTGTCACCACAGATTGGATATGTTGATTTCATTTCCCCAAAAGTATCCACATAGCAACTTGGCAGTACACAAATATTCTGAAAATTCTAACAGTTTTTTTTTTTTACAGAAAATAATAATTGCACCCTTCCCTAAAATGTTAGGTCACATTTTCATTTTAAAGACTCATAATCCTTTCATAAGCTAACAATTTTGTTCACTCCAATCCTGTCATTGTGAATTTGAAAGAAGGTCACGACAAACAGGTACTTAACCAAAGTAGGGGCTTTGCCTATTGATTGAAGGCATATAATACAAAATCAGGAACTCAAGGAAATAACTCTCCTCTCAATTCTACTGTAATAACAGCTATTTTTTTTATTCTCTTATTACAGTTAATTTAAGATCAAGTCCTATGCCTTAAAGTCTTTTGTCTCTTTTGCAGCACTTGTTAGGATACCTTGTATATAGTGGGTACCCAATGAAGGTTTACCGCATTGCACTGAGTTGATCATCCATCTTATTCACTAGATTTGGCTGTGAATAACTTAAAAAAATTTTTTTCCAAAAAATTAAGTCCACCCACAAAGGAAAAAGGCAGAAGGATGCTGTGGCAAAAATGCTCTCCTGGAAAACAGATCTTGGTTCTGGTCCCAGCTTTATGTGACTTGGGACAAATCACTTGAAATTTCCAGATCAACTTTCTCCATAAAACAAGGATGCTAGACAAGATGTATGTGCCAGACTGTAAGGCCCACCGTAAGCCATTCAAAATAAAGTACACGGAACTGAAGATGCTTGCAGAAAGACAGTACAAAAATAGTTTTGAATAACTTCAGAATTATTGGGTTAAGAGCTAGCATTCCAGAATGACTGCTCCAAAGGAAATAATAAATATTTATTTATTCTAGTATGTGGTGAGGTTTTTTTTTTTTTTTTTTTGGTTACATTTCTTTGGAGTTACATGTTATATAGTCATTAAGATACAATTCAAGAGAGCAAATGTCAACAAAGTTCTGAAGTTGCTTGGCATGTTATCAATCATTATTTAGAGTTTCCTTTTATTTTTTTGCCATAATGTATTTGGCTAGGAAGACAGACATTTGTGTGATGTAATGAGAAGGAAATAAAGAAAGTTTAATCTACTGCTCCTTCAACCTTAGCCACTCAACACTTACCTCATGAGAGACCCTGATGCTCTTAATGAATTCCCAAGGTCACTAAACAACTTGGAAGATTTTAGATTTCTACAAGGTGATTCCAGGGGCTCACTCTTTGCCAAGTCATATGCAGGTGGCTAGAGTAAGTTTCCCCAGGTGGCGCTAGTGGTATTAAAAAAAACAACAAAAAACCCACCTGCCAATGCAGGAGACATAAGAGATGCCTGAGACATGGGTTCGATCTCTGGGTCAGGAAAATTCACTGGAGGAGGGCAAGGCAACCCACTCCAGTATTCTTGCCTGGAGAATCCCCATGGACAGAGGAGCCTGGCAGGCTACAGTCCACAGGGTCGCAGAGAGTCGGACACAACTGAAGTGACTTAGCAGGCAAGCAGGCATAGTAAGTTTGCTTCCTACACTTTTCACATTGTGCGTGCTAAGTCACTTCAGTCACGTCTGGCTCTTTGCCCACATTTCATGTCACACTTGTGCTTTTCTATGAATGCTTTTAAGTCGCCATGCAGGTATTCAGGGGGTCACTCTGCACCAAAATAGTCGCTACATTTGCAACCATGCAATAACATACGTTCATGTTACCTTAGACCTATCTCAGAGAAAGGTCTAAGTTCATGTAATCAACTCTCCAACAGCTGGTACAGTTTGAAAAGTGTGGGCCTTCCCATTGTATGGATCTTGTTTTGTTTCCTTTTGCTTTTTGAACACTGCACCCTAAGTGCACTTCCTTTCTCCCCTTGCAACTTCTAAGTAAAATGGAATTCTCAGCTCACTAGCGCAGGTCTCACTGTAGACCCGACACAAACACCCACACACTTCCCTCCGACAGGGATCCGTACTCAAGACCAGAAGTTGGCCATGGCTATGCTGATTACACACTTCTGTTGGATTTCCATGGAATTTGGTTTCATTCGATTGTAGGTTCAATGTGTTGGTTTTTTTTAAAGAAAAATTTCCGTCTCCCTACTTCAAGGTTAGGGTGAGTCAGAGAGGTTTCAAAAGGGAGCGGCGTTGCCACGTGAATGTTCTGACACCAGAGAGGAGGCTCTCAAGCCACCTTAAAGCAGCCGAGTCCCAGCCTGCTCCGGATCGCTGTGGAGCGGAACCAATTTCTAAATGTCTTCATCTGGTCCCTCCTACTTTCATGGTTGCTCTGGGGGTGGTGAGAATCAGGACGCACTGAAAGCTGCCGGGACATCTGACTCTTTATTTTCTTGGCTCTATGTGTCTTAACTCTTTGCACCAGTCCTCCCGACGGTGCAGCGTTTCACTTTTGAGAGCATAGGCAAAAGCAGACAGGCAGAGGCGGGCAGGAGCCCTCACCACCGCTCAGGGAGAGGAGAGAAGAGCCACTGCCCCCGCTCCGCTCATGTGCCAGGGGCCCTGCCGGTCAATGCCACCTGTCCCACAGGCTCTCACCTGAACTTCCCAGTCCTGAGGAGGAGGAGGGGGAAGCAAACTGATGCTAAGAGGAATGGGATGGGGAGGGAGGTGGGAGGGGGGTTCAGGATGGGGAACACATGCACACCCATGGCTAATTCATGTCAATGTATGGCAAAAAACCACCACAACATTGTAAAGTAATTAGCCTCCAATTAAAATAAATAGTTTTTTTCAACGGAATGCATTTGGATTTCATGGTTAGATGTGGTGCTTGAAGGACAGGGGTGTGCAGAGAGATAACAGACTCAAATAACTGAAAATCAGTTGCACGATTAGACCTGCTCCTTGCCGTTCCAAAAACTCAATAAAGGATCTAATGGAAGACATGGGGCGGGTTGAGCTCTGTATGAGAACTTCTTACCATGTTCGTCAATCACAACGGGTTGCTAGGGGCAACGTTCAGCTTCTGAGGGTATTCAAGCAAGTCTGGGGAGTCATCGGGGGGTGGGAATCACTGTCAGGAGGGATGTGTGGTGTTGGGGAAGAAGAACACCCGACCCCTTGCCCTGCACCGCCATCTCTGCTCCTAGAGAAGCAGACAGCAGCCCCTGCTTTAGCCCCTCCCACCGCCCCACGGACGGAGAACGTTCTCATCTGATTGGACGGAAGCCCGCATCTCTGGAGCCTATTTTAACAGAGGGTAGTGTTACTGTGTTTTGAGAAAGACCTGGCATGTCCTGCTTCCCTCTCTCATTTCCTGTGTCTACTCAGAGCACATCACTCCCACTTTCTCTTTAAATTTTGGCTTCAGAAGGTCAGTCAAGCCTGGCAGTGGATAAACAGCCCAGAGTGGAGAGGGGCTGCACGTGCTGCTCCCCACCCTTCTCCCCGGCACAGGTAGGCATGGTCGGCCAGCCTCTGTCGCACTGCACGGGTGACAGCCATAGGGACTGAGACTTCCTTCAGAGGAAGCCAGAGGCCTCATCTAGACTTCCAGTATTAAACTGTGTTCTCACACCTTTTCCTTTTGTTAAGATTTTTTTTTTTTTAATTTGGGCCTATTTTTAAAATACTGAATTTGTTACAGTATTGCTTCTGTTTTATATTTTGGTTTTCTGGCAGCAAAGCATGTGGGACCTTAGCTGTCTGACCAGGGATTGAATTTGCATCACCTGCATTGGAAGGTGAAGTCTTAACCACTGGACCAAATGTATCTTTGAAGAAAGCCCAACAATATGAGTGTTTCTATTCACCCTGCCATTAATCAAGATAGTTCTTCCTTTCCTATTTTTTTTTAATTGGAGGCTAATTACTTTACAATATTGTGATGGTTTTTGCCATACATTCACATGATTCAGTCATGGGTGTACATGTGTTCCCCATCCTGAACCTCCCTCCCACCCACTTAGTTTTATTATATTTATATGTACACTCAAAACCTCAAACAAAACCCAATCAAAAGTGGCACACTTACTCAGAGAGGTTTGAACAGAACACACGTTTTCCATAACATTCAGTTCAGTTCAATTGCTTAGTCGTGTCCGACTCTTTGTGACCCCATGAATCGCAGCACGCCAGGCCTCCCTGTCCATCACCAACTCCCAGAGTTCACTCAGACTCATGTCCATCCATAACATTACTAAAGCATAAACAGGATTTTATAAGTGTATAGAAATTATTTTCAGGAAAGACTCCAAGTGTCTTCACTGGAAACTGTGAGAATATATGGCAGTGTGAGGATCATCATATAATTCATAATGTCTTTTAACCCTAAGACCTTAAAACTCAGAAAAATATGGTGTTTTTATTTAGCTTAATACTTTCTCAGTTCAATCATCATCTATTAGGTTCAAAAATACAACTAGAATTTCTACAGATTCACAGATAGAATTGATTGTATCTGTTGGTAAATTCTACCTGTTGAATCAATCAATGAAAATTCTTTGCAACCTACTGGAGAAAGTGTAAATTCTAAATAGTCCCCAGAAATAAATTGTCAGCACACCCACAAGACTGGCTTTAGTAAACAGGAGGCTAGTTGCCATGTGTCCCAAATAAACAATAAACAGATAGTCTTTGTACCTTCTGGCAGAAAGTTCATCCTTCTCTGAAGCAAACTATTCCTTTAAAAATCTCTCAAGTGCTTTTCTTGTGGTGTTTCTGATATCAGCACAATCAGGAAGCAATGAAAGCGTTGGCTGAAAAGCCAGTTTTCACTGAGCTCCGCAGGCCAGTGAGAATGAAGATTAATTCAAATAAACTCTGGAATGCCAGCCAAACCCCTGAAACTTGGTAGCAATACACCCACTAAGTTGGTTCTGTGTTTGCAGTCCTACCTTATCCTGAAATGACCTGAATGAAAAGCCAGTGTCAGATGACATATGACATCAAGTGTTCAATGAGAATTCTGCTGGCACGATATCCCATTTGACAGCTCGTGCTCTTTGGTCTTCCTCAGCACTCAGGAAGGACTGAATCCCTTTTCAACCTCCAGCAAAACCTGCAGGACAGAAATTTAACTCCTTAGGGAAGTAACTGAATGCATTTATAGATTTGGTTATGGACTGGAAAACAGTAAAGCCCTAATTGAAGTATCTTTCTTTTCCCCATAGAGAATCTTTTTTGACATTCATTTCACTTGTATATGAGAATCATTTTAATACATTTGATTTTGTTACTAAAGATGCAAAAGGGCCTATATTTCATTCAAAGCTGAAACTGGAAGTATTTAACTAGTTGAGTGTTCTCTTTCTCCCAATGAACATTAACTCAGTACTTTATCTTGCTTGACTTTTCAAATATGGTGCTTTACAGTACCTTGATTTATAGCCAGGTATATCTAAAGGTTATGTCAGCATTTACATTATAAGGCCATGTTTTGTGGGTTGATAACTAAAGTCTTAAAAAAATAATTCTGACTGAAACTTGCAATGTCGAGGGTCCACCCTGAGACATGTTTGTTCCTAGATGTACTACACACACACACACACACACACACACACACACTGGAATTCAACAACTCCTGTTTGTAAAATACATTCATTCAATATGTTGCCTTGATGAAAATGAAAGAAACTCAAGGCTATGAAATGAAATCAAGCAGCTATCATCCAATGGTATCTACTTATATTCCAAGATTCATGTAGTAGGTTTGAAAGAAATATGATAAAAGAATTGATTGTATAATTTTACATAGATTAATATATAGAAAGATGAAGTAATACCTTCACGAAAAATTAGCTTTCTTTTAGCCAGAAAGCTTTCTCTTAGCTTTCTCTTTCTTCCACACTCTATAGAAAATATTCTCTGAATTTCTCTGCAGATGTGATCCCATGTCCTTGAACACACTTATTACAATCCATCATCTACATAGCAATAGACAGGGCCGTGATCACAAACCAGAACTGGTGCTTGATCTGGTAAGTCATTAAGCAAATATATTCCTAAGTCATATGAGGCTTGTGTGCCCACTGCCTACCTATAAAAGGAAAATGGGATTTCTAATACACAGATTGCTTTTAAGACTTGTAAAGTGGTAGTCTTCAATTCACATCTTGCCCATTTTGCATGATTTGACTACTTTCAAAAGCTAAAACACACCGGGATAAGTTTTTTATGGTCGTCTTTAAGATTACTATATTTGCCATTGTGTGGTCATGAAATCTGTTAGCAAGTTAAGAAAAGTATTTTCACTGAGACATTTTTTAAATTAAGAATTATGGGAAAATCTGAGACAACATCAATACCAAAATCTAAATGTATCAAAAAGATAAGGCAGAGAGAGAACAAGATGGTGGAGGAGGAGGTGGACGTGGAGTGCCTCTCTCTCCACGGATACATCAGGAACACACCTTCAGACACAGAAGTGCATGCAGAACACCAGCTCAGAGCAGACAGGAGGACCTGACCAGAGGAAAAGAACATAGAGAACCACGCAGAACTCGGTAGGATGAAGGAACTAGGAGGAAAAACAGGAGTGTTACTAGGATTGGACCTACCCTCAGTGGGCGGGGAAACTGAAGCAGGGGTCCAATCCCCACAGTGGGGCAACTGTCTGAGTCAGAGGAGAAACATTTAAGGCTGACAGTGAAACAGCTGACCTGTGGCAGAGTAAATGGAATGAGAATCAGATAGTCCTTGCAGCCATACATACCACGGACAGAAAAGCTCGTCTCTGGGAAGGCACAGTGGCTGAGAGCTGGAGTTTAGGGATTGCGGAGCAATCCTAGGGCAAGGACTGCTGTTGACTGTGGAGAGATGGATTGAGGTGATGTCAGGGAGGAGATTGTGGTGGGAAATGCTGGTGGAGGAAAACCAGGCAGCCATGGAAGCAAGGCAACACTGCTGAGTCATGCTAGTGGGTGGAGCCATCACCATAGCCTCTCTCCCCCAACACGCCAGCTCGGGCAGCTGAGCAATAGAGAGGCTGGTCCATCAAATGCCTGATGCACTCAACTACAGAGCAGGACCCCACCCAGGGAGCTCCTTTCAGTGACTGACGCACTAAACTACAGAGTAGGAACCAAGCCAGGGGGGCCCCTCTATGTGCCTGATGTTCTGAACAACAGAGAAAGACTCCAGGGAAGGGAGTCCTCTAAGTGCCTGAACCAGTAGAGCTACGGAGAAAGACTGGCCAAAGAGGCTTTCTGGTCGCCAGCTACAAGACACTGGAAAAAAGACTCTGCTAGAGCCATAACTCCTGAGGCAGAGGCAGTGCGTGTCCCTGCACACTTGTCGCCACCAGGGCCCCCAAAAGCCAAGCAGCTGCAACACCTTCACGCTCGATTCTCACTGGGGCAGAGCTGCCACAGGCAAAAAAAGTTTCGCATCTATGTGCGTAGGGTTGCTTCGGTCGTGTCCGACTCTGTGACCCTGTAGACTGGGGCCTGCCAGACTTCTCTGTCAGAAAGGGGGTTCTCCAGGCAAGAATACTGGAGTATATTGGCCAATACAGGTTGCCATCCCCTTCTAGACCACTGTATTTCCTGCTCCCTAGCCGCCAGCTCCCCTGAATACCTGGTGCTGCCAGAACTCCTGTGACCCCAAGCACCACCTCCACCCGGCCCTCACAGGGGCAAACCCAAGCCCTCCAGGGCAGCCTCGGGAACTAAACCCCAGTGGACAACCCACATGTAGAGGTGGAAATAAAACCACAATTGAAACCCAGGGGCAGTGTGGCTAAGGAAGAAGATCCAAAACCTTCCCATCAGCTGTACAGCTGCAGATTAAATCAACTAAGCAGACTGTGTCTATGAAATATATAAAAGGCCATTGAGAGCACCTACAAAAGAAAATGCACTAGTTCTGATAGTTGTGGACATTGGAGGCAAGAACACACAGGAGTAGGACCAGATTAGAACCTGAGCTGCCCCCACTGCAGGTCCAGAGATCAGCACAGTGTTGGAGGGCATCCTAGGGAGGTAAGGTGGACTGACTCCCAGGGAGGGAAAGGACTCCGATGGCAGTGACTCAAGAAAAACACTTATTATTCTTATTTTTTGACTTGTTCTATAGATTCTTTTGGATTTTTTTTCTTTTATCTTTTCCTTTCTTTCCACCTCTGTTGTAGTTGTTGATTTTATTGGCACTAAGAAATCCAATTAAGCTTTTGAGCTTTTTTTGCCTCAGTCACATAAACCTCTGCCTCTACATTGGGCTTTTGCAGTTCTGTGGATTTTTCCTCTTTTTTTAACTTTAATTTTTTATACCTATTATTATTTTTTCTACATTTATCCTTTGTTTGCTTTTCCTACTGCTCTTTTCCCCTTTCAGTTAATCTTTAATGTATATAAATCTTCTTTATCTACCTCTGTTTAACTTTGCACATCTATTCTTTCTTTTAATTCTCTCCTTTCCTCGCAACATATTTGTTAGTTTTATTGTCATTGCTTTATTCCCCAGTTGGCACTTTGCTTTAATTTTGTTTTCCAGTTTCTGCTTTAGTCAGCTTTGTTCTGGTAGATATAATTCTTGGTTTCATTTGTTCACCCAGTCAATCTATCGTACTTTACTTTTGTCAGGCTGTTTCAATTTTGCTTATGGGTGTATACATATATGTGTATATTCAGTCACACTTTTTATTGTTGTTATAAACCTCTGCCTCTATGTTGGGCCTTAGGAGTTCTGTGGAGCTTTCCTTTTTTTTTCCCCCCCCTTTTTTCTCTCTTCTTCTGTTTTTCTTTTTTCTTTTCTCTCCTTTATAATTTTAATTTTTTTAAACCTATTATATATTTTATACATTTCCTTTGTTTGTCTTTCCTACAGTTCTTTTCCCCTTGCAGTTAATCTTTAATGTATATAAATCTTCTTCATCTACCTCTGGGTAACTTTGCATGTCTATTCTTTCTTTTCTTTCTTTCCTTTCCTCTCAATACATTTGTTAGATTTGTTTTCATTGTTTTATTACCCACTGGGCACTTTGCTTTAGTTTTAGTTTCCAGTTTGTGCTTAAGTTAGTTTTTTTCTTAGCTGGTAAATATAAGTTTTGATTTCCTTTGTTCGCCAAGTCAATCTACTGTATTTTTGTTGGACTATTTTGACTTTGCTCATGGGTGTATATGTATATAGGTATATTCCATTATTTTAATTATTATTTGCCTGATTTTGTAGCTGCCATTTATCTGGGGTTCATCTTTGGTTTCTTGTTTTTGGATATTTGTTTTAATCTCTCTTAATGCCATAACAAACCACTTATGGAATCTTTGTTCCTGACCAGAAATCAAGCCCTGAGCCTTTGGAGTAGGAGAACTGACTCCAAGACCCTAGACTACCAGAGAGCTAACCCTAGGGAGTGTCAGATAGTGAGGACTCACACAAAGGAGACCACTTGAATACAAGACCCAGCATCACCCAACCACCAGCAGCACCCTGTGCAGGACACTTCCCCTAAACAAAAAAACAAAACAAAAATACAAACCCAATCATCAGCACACAGGATTACTACCTCACACAGCTTGGCCCATCAGAGAGACAGACAGTGCACTAAGTCCTGTCCAACTCTTGCAACCCCATGGACTGTAGCCTGCCAGGCTCCTCTGTTTATCGGATTCTCCAGGCAAGAATACTGGAGTGGGTTTCCATTTCCTTCTCTTGCCCATCAGAGGAAAAACAAACAAACAAAAACTCAAAACAAATCTCACACAAACCACTGGCCCAACCTTAGGAAGGCAGAAACCAAAAGGAAGAAAGAATTCAACCTTCTTCAAGGAAAGAATTCAACTTTCCTTGAAGCCTGGGAAAAGGAGACCTCGAACACAGTAACTTTAAAAAAAATAATGAAAAGGCAGAGAAATACTGCACAAATGAAGGAAGAAACTAGAAACACAGAAGTCAAAATAAATGAAGAGGAAATAGGTAAACTACCTGAAAAAAAATCCAGAATAATGATAGTAAAGATGACCAAAAACCTTGAAAACAAAATGGAGAAAATACAAGAATCAATTAACACAGACCTAGAAGAACTAAACATACAAACAACACAATTACTGAAATTAAAAATACTCTAGAAAAAATCAATAGCAGAATATCTGAAACAGAAGAACGAATCAATGAGCTGGAAGATCAAATGATGGAAATAACTTCTGAAGAGTAGAATAAAGTAAAAAGAATGAAAGAGCTGAGGACAGTCTCCGAGACCTCTGGGACCATATCAAATACACCAGCATTCGAATTATAGGGGTCCCAAAAGAAGAAGAGAAAAAGAAAAGGTATGAGAAAATTTTCGAAGAGATTATAGTTGAAAATTTCCCCAACATGGAAAAGGAAACAGTCAATTAAGTCCAAGAGGCACAAAGAGTCCCATATAATACAAACCCAAGGAGAAACATGTCAAGACATATACTAATCAAACTAACAAAGACTAAATAAAAGAAAGAATATTAAAAGCAGCAAGGGAGAAGAAACAAGTAACAAACAAGGGAAACCCCATAAGCTTAACAGCTGATCTTTCAGCAGAAACTCTGCAGGCCAGAAGGGAATGGCAGGATACATTCTAAGTACTGAAAGGGAAAAATCTACAACCAAGATTACTATACCCAGCAAGGATCTCATTCAAAATTGATGGAGAAATAAACAGCTTTTCAGACAAACAAAATTAAGAAAATTCGATACCACCAAACCAGCTTTACAACAAATATTAAAGGGACTTACATAGTCAATAAATACAACATAAGAAGAAAGACCTACAAAATCAACCACAAACAATTAAGAAAATGGCAATAGGCACATATATATCAATAATTAGTTTAAATGTACACGGATTAAATGCTCCAACCAAAAGACACAAACTGGCTGAATGGATACAAAAACAAGACCCATATATGTGTTGTCTACAAGAAACTCACTTCAGAGCTAAAGACACATAGACTGAAAGTGAGAGGATGGAAAAATATATTCCATGCAAATGAGAAGCAAAAGAAAGCTGGAGTAGCAGTCCTCATATCAGGCAAAATAGACCTTAAAGAAGATTACAAGAGATAAGGACGGACACTACATAATGATCAAAGGATCAATCCAAGAGGAAGACTTAAGAATTGTAAATATCTATGCACCCAACATAGGAGCACCTCAATACATAAGACAAACACTAACAGATATAAAAGGAGAAATTGACAGTAACTCAGTAATAGTAGGAGTCTTTAATACCCCACTCACACCAATGGACAGATCATCAAAACAGACAATAAGGAAACAGAAGTCTTAAATGATGCGGACTTAAGACTTATGTAAGTCTTAAATAAGACTTACATAAGTCTTAGATGAGACGGATCTCATTGATATCTTCAGGACATTCCATCCAAATGCAGAAAAATACATCATCTTCTCAAATGCACATGGAACATTCTCCAGGATAGACCATATCTTGGGTGACAAATCAAACCTCAGTAAATTTAAGAAAACTGAAATCATATCAAGCATTTTCTCTGACCACAATGCTATGAGAGTAGATGTCAATTACAAGAAAACAATGGTAAGAAACACAAACATATGGAGATTAAACAACACATTTCTAAATAACCAACACGTTACTGAAGAAATCAAAAGGGCAATCAAAAAATTTTTAGAAACAAATGACAGTGAAAACAGGACAACTCAAAACCTATGGGATGCATCAAAAGCAATTCTAAGAGGGAAGTTTATAGAAACACAATCCTACCTCAAGAAACAAGAAAAACACTGAATGGACAACCTAACTTTACACCTAAAACAACTGGAGAAAGAAGAACCAAAAAACCCCAAAATTAGTAGAAGGAAAGAAATCATGAAGATCTGAGCAGAAGTAAATGAAAAAGAAATGAAAGAAACATTAGTGAAGATTAATAAAACTAAAAGCTGGTTCTTTGAGAAGATAAACAAAATTGACAAACCTTCAGCCAGACTCATCAAGAAAAAAAACAGATATACAAAGGATTATATGAGACTATTATGAGCAACTACATGACAATAAAATAGATAACCTGGAAGAAATAGACAGAATTCTTAGAAAAGTTCAGTCTTCCAAGACTGAACCAGGAAGAAATAGAAATTATGAGCAACCCAATTACAAGCACTGGAATTGAAGCAGTGATCAAAAATCTCCCCAAAAACAAAAGCCAAGGACAAGATGGTTTCACAGGAAAATTCTTTCAAACATTTAGAGAAGAGCTAATGTCTATCTTTCTAAAACTCTTTCCAAAAAAATTGCAGAGGAAGGAACACTTCCAAATTCATTCTACAAGGCCACTGTCACCCTGATACCAAAACCAGACAGAGACAACACAAAAAAGAAAACTATAAGCCAATATCACTGATGAAATAGATGCAAAAATCCTCAACAAAATTTTAGCAAACAGAATTCAGCAACACATCAAAAATCTCATACACCATGATCAAGTTGGGTTTATTTGGATGCAAGGATTCTTCAATATATGCAAATCAATCAATGTGATACACCACATTAACAAATTAAAAGACAAAAACCATATGATAATCTCAATAGATGCAGAAAAAGCCTTTGACAAAATTCAGCACCCATTTATGATTAAAACTCTTCAAAAAATGGGCATTCAAGGAACCAACCTCAACATAGCAAAGTCTGGGGAGGCCTTACAAATAGCTGTGAAAAGAAGAAGCAAAAAGGAAAGATATAAGCATCTGAATGCAGAGTTCCAAAGAATAGCAAGAAGAGATAAGAAAGCCTTCTTCAGAGATCAATGCAAAGAAATAGAGGAAAACAACAGAATGGGAAAGACTAGGGATGTCTTCAAGAAAATCAGAGATACCAAAGGAACATTTCATGCAAAGATGGGCTTGATAAAGGACAGAAATGGTATGGACCTAATAGAAGCAGAAGATATTAAGAAGAGATGGCAAGAATACACAGAAGAACTGTACAAAAAAGATCTTCATGACCCAGATAATCACATTGGTGTGATCACTCACCTAGAGCCAGACATCCTGGAATGTGAAGTCCAGTGTGTCTTGGAAAGCATCACTACAAACAAAGCTAGTGGAGGTGATAGAATCCAGTTGAGCTATTCCAAATCCTGAAAGATGATGCTGTGAAAGTGCTGCACTCAATATGCCAGCAAATTTGGAAAACTCAGCAGTGGCCACAGGACTGGAAAAGGTCAGTTTTTCATTCCAATCCCAAAGAAGGGCAATGCCAAAGAATGCTCAAACTACCACACAATTGCACTCATCTCACATGCTAGTAAAGTAATGCTCAAAATTCTCCAAGCCAGGCTTCAGCAA
>NW_011494718.1:8299572-8331164 GCF_000754665.1 Bison bison bison
CAACCAACCTAGATAGCATATTCAAAAGCAGAGACATTACTTTGCCAACAAAGGTCCAGCTAGTCAAGGCTATGGTTTTTCCTGTGGTCATGTATGGATGTGAGAGTTGGACTGTGAAGAAGGCTGAGCGCCAAGAATTGATGCTTTTGAACTGTGGTGTTGGAGAAGACTCTTGAGAGTCCCTTGGACTGCAAGGAGATCCAACCAGTCCATTTTGAAGGAGATCAGCCCTGGGATTTCTTTGGAAGGAATGATGCTAAAGCTGAAACTCCAGTACTTTGGCCACCTCATGTGAAGAGATGGCTCATTGGAAAAGACTCTGATGCTGGAAGGGACTGGGGGCAAGAGAAGAAGGGGACAACAGAGGATGAGATGACTGGATGGCATCACTGACTTGATGGACGTGAGTCTGAGTGAACTCCGGGAGTCGGTGATGGACAGGGAGGCCTGGCGTGCTGCAATTCATGGGGTCGCAAAGAGTCGGACCCAACTGAGCGACTGATCTGATCTGATCTGATATATGATAAGCCTACAGCAAACATTGTTCTCAATTGTGAAAAACTTAAAGCATTCCCCTTAAGATCAGGACAAGGGTGTCCACTTTTACCAGTACTAGTCAACAGTTCTGGAAGCCCTAGCTACAGCAATCAGAGAAGAAAAAGAAATAAAAAGAATCCAGATCAAAAAAAAGAAGAAGTAAAGCTCTCACTGTTTGCAGATGACATGATACTGAACATAGAAAATCCTAAAGATGGTATCAGAAAATTACTAGAGCTAATCAGTGTATTTAGCAAGGTTGCAGGATACAAAATCAATACACAGAAATCACGTGCATTTCTATATACTAACAATGAAAAATCAGAAAGAGAAATTAAGGAATCAATCCCATTCACCATTGCAACAAAAAGAATTAAATATCTAGGAAAAAACTTACCTAAGGAGACAAAACAACTGTACACAGAAAATTATAAGAAACTAATAAAAATAATCAAAGATGACATAAACAGATGGAGAGATATTCCATGTTCCTGAGTAGGAAGAATCAATATTGTGAAAATGACTATACTACCAAATGGAATCTACAGATTTAATGAGATCCCTATCAAATTATCAACGGCATTTTTCACAGAACTAAAAGAAAAAATTTCACAATTCATATGGAAGCACAAAAGACCCAGAATAGCCAAAGCAGTCTTGAGAAAGAAGAATGGAGCTGGAAGAATCAACCTTCCTGATTTCAGATTATACTACAAAGCCACAGTCATCAAGACAGTATGGTACTGGCACAAAAACAGAAATACATACCAATGGAACAAGATAGAAAGCTCAGAAATAAACCTATGCCCCTATGGGTACCTTATTTTTGATGAAGGAGGCAAGAATATACAATGGGGCAAAGACAGCCTCTTCAATAAATGGTGCTAGGAAAACTGGACAGCTACATGTAAAAGAATGAAATTAGAACACTTCCTAACACCATACACAAAGAGAAACTCAAAACAGATTAAAGACCTAAATGTAGCACCAGAAACTATAAAACCCTTAGAGGAAAACATAGGCAGAACATTCGATAAATCAAGATCCCCTATGACCCGCCCCCTAGAGTAATGGAAATAAATACAAAAGCAAACAAGTGGGACCTGATTAAACTTAAAAGCCTTTGCACCCCAAAGGAAACTATAAGCAAGATGAAAAGACAACTCTCAGAATGGGAGAAAATAATAGGAACTGAAACAAGTGACAAAGGATTAATTTCCAAAATATACAAGCAGCTCATACAACTCAATGCCAGAAAAACAAACAACCCAATCAAAAAGTGGGAAAAAGACCTAAACAGACATTTCTCCAAAGAAGACATACAGATGACTAACAAACAAGCATGAAAAGATGCTCAACATCGCTCATTATTAGAGAAATGCAAATCAAAGCTACAATGAGATATCACCTCACACCAGTCAGAATGGCCCTCATCAAAAAGTATACAAACAATAAATGCTGGAGAGGGTGTGGAGAAAAGGGAATGCTCTTGGACTATTGGTGGGAATGTAAATTGATACAGCCACTAAGGAAGATAGTATGGAGATTCCTTAAAACACTAGGAATAAAACCACCATATGACCCAGTATTCCCACTCCTAGGCATATACCCTGAGGAAACCAAAATTGAAACAGACACATGTATCCCATTGTTCACTGCAGCACTAGTTACAATAGCTAGAACTTGGAAGCAACCTAGATGTTCATCGACAGATGAATGGATAAAGAAGTTGTGGTACATATACATGATGGAATATTACTCAGCCATAAAAAGGAATGCATTTGAGTCAGTTCTAATGAGGTGGATGAACACAGAACCTATTATACAGAGTGAAGTGAGTCAGAAAGAGAACGATAAATACCATATTTGAATTCATATATATGGGATCTAGAAAAATGGTACTGAAGAATTTATTTACAGGGCAGCAATGGAGAAACAGACATAGAGAAGAGACATATGGACATGCGGAGAGGGGAGGAGAGGGTGAGATGTATGGAAAGAGTAACATGGAAACTTACATTACCATAAGTAAAATAGATAGCCATCAGGAATTTGCTGTATGACTCAGGAAACTCAAACAAGGGCTCTTTATCAACCTATAGGGGTGGGATGGGGAGGGAGATGGGAGGAAGTTTCAAAAGGGAGGGGATATATGTATATCTATGGCTGATTATGTTGAGGTTTGACAGAAAACAGCAAAATTCTGTAAAGCAATTATTCTTCAATAAAATATAAATTAAAAAAAATAAGGCAGTTGGTATATCTGAAAAATCACTCAATTAGACCACTTAATCACAGAACTTATATAACCAAATAAGACTCAGGAAAGAATAAAGTAATTAATAGAAAGTAGCAATAGTTATTGGAGAAGGAAATGGCAACCCACTCCAGTGTTCTTGCCTGGAGAATCCCAGGAACGGGGGAGCCTGGTGGGCTGCCGTCTATGGGGTCGCACAGAGTCGGACATGACTGAAGCGACTTAGCAGCAGCAGCAGCAATAGTTATAATACATGAGTCTGTTTTAGTTGGTAATAAAATGTTATAACTCAGAGGGTAAGAGAATGTACTAAGGTACTAGGTTGCCTGGTTCAGATCCTAGCTCTAGGACCAGTACTAGCTGTGTGACCTTGGACTAGTTACTCAATTTCTCTGTGACTCAGCTTTCTCATCTAGAAAGTGGATTTAAAATAGAATCTGCATTACAGAGAGGCTTTAATGTTTAAATGATTTAATAAACTTAAAATCCCTCCAATGTTGCATTAGTGTTGTGTGCTTAGTCAGTCATGTCTGCCTCTTTGTGACCACATGGGACTCCTCCATCCATAAAATTCTCTAGGCAAGAATGCTGGAATGGGTTGCCGTGCCCTCTTCCAGGGGATCTTCCTGATCTCCCACATTGCAGGCAGATTATTTACTGTCTGAACCACCAGGAAAACCCAGTAAGTATTCATTATTATTATTATAATTATTACTATTTGACCCAACTCAGAAAAAAAATTCCATAGGAAGATAGTAACATTGTTTAGGGTATCAAAATCATAAATCCTCCTGCAGTCCTGGTTCTTCACAGTAAACAAGTAGAAAACCTATATACTCAGGAGAAAATGGATGAGAACAAGACACTGTTGGCTTACTTGTTATGACTCTAGAAAAATAAAACTACTTGAAGAAATATACCAAACTGTGTAATGTTTAACACTGACCCAGGATTGGCTCTACTGAGGAAAAACTATAATGTCACATTCATCACTTGGTGAGTGTTGCATGTGAAAATACAGAGGACCTAACTTGTCTTGGCTCTGAGGTTGCTTAAGACAGCAAATAAAAGTTAGATCTCAGGAATCTTCTGAATGAGGAGCTGGCTTCATGACTGCAGAGGTGGGAAAGTCTGAGATTCCTGTATTCTCACAGAAAGCCCCAAGCTGTTGAATGTCATTCTGGCTACACTAGCAAGTGGAGACCATTTCCCTCTATTCACTGGGCAGAGAGAAGGGAGGGATTTGAGACAGTGAAGAGAGTAACTCAGGATGACATTTGTGCCACCCAATCCAGAAGCAGATAGGGACATCACATCTTACCTCTCGTGACCATAACAACTTGGTTAATTGCTTTTGACTGGCTCAAAAGCATGTCCTAGAAATCAAGAGGAAGTCAAGATAGAGAGTAACTTGATTAAAGTTCTCAGCTGAAGTAAGTTAAAAAGAGAAAAACAAAAAACAAATATCGTATATTAATGCATATATAGGAGAAGGCAATGGTAACCCACTCCAGTGCTCTTGCCTGGGAAATCTCATGGGTGGAGGAGCCTGGTGGGCTGCAGTCCATGGGTCTCGAAGAGTCGGACACAACTGAGCAACTTCACTTTCACTTTTCACTTTCGTGCATTGGAGAAGGAAATGGCAACCCACTCCAGTGTTCTTGCCTGGAGAATCCCAGGGATGGGGCAGCCTGGTGGGCTGCCGTCTATGGGGTCGCGCAGAGTCGGACACGACTGACGTGACTTAGCAGCAGCAGCAAAGCATTTATACAGAATCTAGAAAAAATGGTACAAACGAACCTTTTGGCAGGGCAGGAATAGAGACACAGACATAGAGAATGGACTTGTGGGCACAGAGGAGGAAGGAGAGGGTGGAATAATTGGGAGTAGGACTGTCGTATATACACTGCCATATGTAAAACAGAGCTCGTGGGAGGCTGCTGTGAGCACAAGGAGCTCAGCTCAGTGCTCTGTGGTGACCTAGAGCGGTGGGATGAGGGGCAGGAGGGAAGCTCAAGAGACAGGGGATGTATGTACACATACGGCTGATTCATGTTGTACAGCAGAAACTAGCATAATACAGTGAAGCAGTTACACTTCCATTTTTTAAATAAATTAAAACATTTTCAAAAAGAATTTCTAGCTGAATTCAAACAAACAAGAAACTCTTCAAGGATTTTTCAGCTTTCTTCTTTTTCAACAAGCTTCAGAGTACTATGGAGATGTACTTGAAAGGGCAACCCCCTTCAGAATGTCAGCAATGGAGTTTCCTGAACATATATTTTCCAGCCAATCCACAGTCAAGCTGAGAAAAGGTTTCTGGGTACTGTCAATAATCACTACCAAAGAAGCTCTGGTATGACCACTTCAAACAAACAGAACTGCTTCCAGGGAGGGGCCCAGGGGCCGGTGTTTATCCAGCAGAATTACTGTAGTAAGATAGGTCACTCCACCCTTGTGCTGCACTCCACCTGCAAAACTAAGCCTCACATGCATCAAGTCACTTGAATACACCCTCTTCCCCAAGGTTCCCTCAGCCGTGCCAAATGAGAACAGGGGCAAAAAGAGGCAAGCCTGTTATTTTCTGTGCAATTTCTAAGTTTGCTGTGGTTAAATATTAAATTTGTGGTTGTTCTTCCCCTCCGCAACCCCTTATTCAATTTCACTGCATATTTTAGGGATTAAAGCGTTCAGTTCTCTTCCCATCTCTGCTGTGTTATTAGAAAATAAGAGAATGCGTTTTTAAATATTAGAGTTTTGAAAACCCAGTTTGAGGCTGGGATATGAGAATGAAATCAGTTCTACTCACAGAGAAGGGTCAGGATGCCTCACTGCATCCCTTTAGGTGTCAGATACACCTTAAGCCTGAGATCTGGTCCTCTCCCAGCTGATGTGATATCTGTAACAGCAAGTGTCTATTTCATTCCAGCACTGTGCTTAGTCGCTCAGTCATGTCCAGCTTTTTGTGATCCCATGGACTGTAGCCTGCCAGGCACCTCTGTCCATGGGATTCTCCAGGTAAGAATACTGAAGTGGGTTGCCATGCCCTCCTCCAGGGGAATCTTCCCAGCCCAGGGAAAAAACCCAGGGTTTGAACCCAGGTCTCCCTCATCACAGGTGGATTCTTTACCATCTGAGCCACCAGGACAGCGTTAAGTTCCAGCACTAAGTGACACCAGTTGGTCAATGGCTCAACGAAGCTTCTTCTGGAGAAAATGTCTCTTCTACTTCAAGTTCACCTGACCTCATAATGATATTACAAGGAGGAGGCAGATTCACTAGGAATTTGGTTCCACTTCAGATGGTCTAAGGACCAGCATCAGTATCACCTTTCTGTCCTCTAGGTATGAAGAAATCTCAGGTCCTGCCCCTGACCTTTTGAATTAGAATCTGCATTTTAATAAGATCTGGGGTGATTAATCTACATATTAAAGTTTGAGACACAGTAATTTTTAAAATAGTCAGTAATTCTACTCAAAATCATAACAAGGTAGCTTCTGAGTCCTGGTCCTGGCAACAAATCAGCATCATTTCAATGCACTTTAACCTCCAAAATTTTTGATGATATTTTCTTTTTGTAATATGAAGTTAATTTATAATATATGTTAATTCATTTAAAGATGTTTTAATGATTTTGATAGCCACAATATACAACTTCCACTGAATACGTAAACTCAAAATTTTAATCACTTATTTGTACATAAATTATTAGTCTTGAGCGTTGTTGCTAGAAAAATTGAAATCTGCAGGGAATTCTTAATTTTTAAAGCCTTTCATCCTTCCCTCAAATTTTGGATACACATTACAGATTGGTAGTAAATTAAGGTAGATATTATATAAAATTAAAAGTTAACTAACTCCTTCTTAATGAATATGAATGTTTAACACTGATTCAATGGACATGTGTTTCAGCAAACTCCAGGAGGTAGTGAAGGGCAGGGATACCTGGCCTGCTGCAGTCCATGGGGTTGCAAAGTGTCAGCCCCGATTTAGCAACTGAATAACAGCAACGATGAATTCTTAAATGATGTCTACAAGTCACATGTATTGTTGTTGTTCAGTTATTCAGTCACTAAGTCCTATGTATGCTGCTGCTGCTGCTAAGTCATTTCAGTTGTGTCCGACTCTGTGCGACCCCATAGGCAGCAGCCCACCAGGCTCCCCGTCCCTGGGATTCTCCAGGCAAGAATACTGGAGTGGGTTGCCATTTCCTTCTCCAATGCATGAAAGTGAAAGTGAAGTCATTCAGTCATGTCTGACTCCTAGCGACCCCATGGACTGCAGCCTACCAGGCTCCTCTGTTCATGGGATTTGCCAGACAAGAGTACTGGAGTGGGTTGCCATTGCCTTCTCCGAGTCATATGTATAATTTTATACACTTGAAATAAAATATATATAATGCTATATGGCCTTATTTCTAATTTCCCCTCATGTAAAAATGTGCTAGGATTGTTCAAGGCATAGGGGATCCAACGGCAACCAATAGAGACATCTTTGCCTACTCTACAGGAGGAGAGACAGGCAACTGATACAAATAACGAAATCCAAGTGTCATTCATTAAATGAACGACCTAAGTGCTATGCAGACAATGAAACAAGGGACTGGTAGCTGGAGTGCTGGAGGAGAAGGGGTCTGTGATTTTAAACAAGTGGCCTAGGAAGCCCTCACGGGACAAGCGCCATCACATCAATGACCCCGAGGAGGTGGGGGTCCGGTACATTTTTTTAAACAACACTGTCCCAGCTTTAGTTTTATTCGTTTGGCCGTGCTGGGTCTTAACTGCAGCACACGGGACCTTCTGTTGCAGTGTGCAGGCTCAGTAGTTGTGCTGCGTAGGCTTAGTTGTCCTGCGGCACGTGGGATCTTCGTTTTTGGACCAGAGATCTAACCCACATCCCCTGCACTGGAAGGTGGATTCTTAACCACTGGACCACCAGGCAAGTCCTGGGGCCAAGTCTTGAGGGTATCCAGGCGGGAAAGCAGCAGGTGAGATGGTCTGTGCCAGGAGCATGCATGGTGGGAAAGCAGCAGGTGAGATGGTCTGTGCCAGGAGCGTGCATGCTGTGTTTCACGAACAGCAAGGAGGCCAACCTGGTGGAGAGGAGTGAGCAAGGGCCAGAGTGATGGGGTCAGAGAGACAAAGGGGTGACAGGAAGAGCAGCGGGAGACTCACAGGCCACTACAGGGGGTCTCACTCGGAGAGACAGAGATACTGGAGTGACGGATCCAGCTCACGTTTGAAAGGCAACAGCTTGCTGAGGGCATCTGCACCTTTAGCTACAGGGGCAAGGATGAAAGGGAGGGGTGCATACCTTGCCTGTCCCATCTCCAGCAATATCTGCCCCCCATCCACCACAGACACGCTTATCATTATTATGTACATTTCTTCTAATCACTATGCACAGAATTGTAGATCTGAAGGGAATTTAAATACAACCACTTCATTTTATACAACCACCTCATTTTAAAGATTAGGAAACTGAGGCCTAGAAATGGATATGGTTTGTTCAAAGTCACAAGCTGAGTTTATAGCCCAGGAAGAACTGGAGATGTCATTTCTATTCTCACACAGAAATTTAGCAGGAGAATAGCTGAAAGACAAGGGCTTTGGCACCAGACAATCTGGGGGTCTTGGCTGGGTCACAGGATAGCCCTATAGCTTTGGGGAAGCTCCATGGACTCTCCAGGCATCAGGAAACTGGGAATGATAATAAGAACACCCACCCATAGGGCTGTGTTGGTGATTCCCAGGTAGCACTAGTGGTAAAGAACTTGCCTGCCAATGTAGGAGACGTAAGAGATACAGGTTCAGTCCCTGAGATGGGAACAGCCCCTGGGGAAGCGCATGGCAACTCACCCCAGCATTCTTTTCTGGGGAACCCCATGGACAGAGGAGCCTGGCGGGCTACAGACTACAGAGTTGCAAAGAGTCAGACATGACTGAAGCGACTTAGCGCACACACACACCCCCATAGGACTGTGCTGATGATTAACTATATGTAAAGCAAACCAGCGGAGTGACTGGGAAGTAGCTGGTGTTCAAAACAAGGGAGCTTCCACTCTCCTTTCCCACAATCCCAGCATCTACAGGTCACAGTGGCATCATTTCCAACTGGTGTTTAGCCCACCACAGAGCACAATGCTCCTGGCAGGACTGATGTTATCAGACAACTCTAATAATGATTAAAATAGAAGCATAATAAATTCACCGATACAGCTAATTTGTTCACGACCCACTATGCTTCTTTATAGGAAGAGGCTATGGAGAAACAACAGACCCTAAACAGTGAATGATTTATTTATTGTATGAGAGGAATTCTGAATTATAATAATTGTAACAATAGTAACTATCATTGGGCTGACTCCTACTATATGTCAAACACTGTGCTAGGTACTTCATACACATGCATATTAAATCACTTATGCTCCCAATAAAAGTACGAAGTTAGGTATAAAAAAAACTCCTTTGATGAACAGAAAAACTGAAGCTCAGAGTTGCAGTCACTCATGATGAATGTTTACAAGAAAAATGCATGATAAATAAGGGAACAGTAAACCAAATACGTCATCCACAGGAAGCTTCCTCTCAAGAGGCTCACGCGGAATATAACAGTAGCTTTATGAAGTCTACACAAAAGTAGCTGATCCTTTCCACTCACTGAATGCCTTTGTGTGCCAAGCATTATGGTTGTCAGTTAACTTACTACGTTCTTAAGCCTCACGGCATTAGGTATTGTTTTCCTATTTTATAAACAAGGAAATGGGGTCACAGAGGGATTAGGTAACTTTCCCTGAGTCACCTTCCTCCATGAGACAAAACCAGGATTTGAACCCAGACTATCTGACACCTATAACTGGGTCACGCCTACTGTTGTGACATATAGGGCCAGACCTCCTGTAGCCATCTCCTCAGCTACCTATTCTGCTGATTACAGGAGCCTCCTAGGGCATATGGGAGGACAACTGAAGTCTTCATGGATATTATCTTCAAATGTTGGCTATATCCCAATTTTCTCAGTAATCATCTAAGGCTCAGTCACGAGGGACGGGGTGTATGTATAGTTATAGCTGATTCATGTTGTCATATGGCAGAAACCAACACAATAGTATAAAGCAACTATCCTTCAATTAAAAATGAAGTTTTTAAAAAGATGATCAAATATTTAAAAATGAGGGAAGCACCATCAGTTTTACAGTGGTGGTACTTTAACAAACTAAAGCAAAATGCATAGGTCGGATACACTTCAATCATTTCTTCTCACTTCTGTCTCCTTTATGGAGACCTTTCATTCTTATTTGACTAGGATACATTGCCAGGCTTGGTTTCGGTGGTTCCTCAGCTTGGATCAGCCCCACCAGAGTCCCAGCCCCCAGGCCATGGCTGAGTGTTCAAGTGGGCAGCCTGAGCTTCCACCACGGGCCCTTATCCCCTCAGCATCAGCATCTGAGCCTCTGCCAATGGGGAGGCAGCCACAGTGACTGGTGGAAGCAGTACAGTCTGAATGGACTCGCAAAGGCTGTAACTCCTCCTCCTCCATTTCCAAAGCCAAATGATGCACCACACTGTGATGTCTGATGTCTGTTTCCTCAGTGACCACCTGGTGGGGCAGGTAACAGAGTCCAGAAGTATTACCACCCCATGAAGTGATACTTTGGCCACTTGATGCAAAGAGCTGACTCATTTGAAAAGCCCCTGATGCTGAGAAAGATTGACAGCAGGAGGAGAAGGGGATGACAGAGGATGAGATGGTTGGATGGCATCACCGACTCAATGGACGTGGGTTTGGGTGGGCTCTGGGAGTTCATGATAGACAGGGAGGCCTGGCGTGCTGTAGTGCCCTGGGTCGCAAAGAGTCAGACACGACTGAGCAACTGAAGTGAAGTAAACTTTGACCAATGAGAAAGAAGAAACAAGAAAGGTCAGAGACTGCTGGTCCAGTGGTTAAGAATCTGCCTTGCAATGCGAGGGATGCAGGTTCGATCCCTTGTCAGGGAACTAAGATCCCATGTGCCTCGGAGCAACGAAGCCCATATGCTGCAACTACCAAAACCAGAGTGCCCACAGCCAAATAAGCACATTTTTTAAAAGAGAAAGAAAGGTCAAGTAAATTCGTCTCCCTTTTCCAAGACAGAGGCTGTCAAACTATAGTTAAACAGCCAATCTGGCCTGCCTCCTCTTTTTGTAAATAAAGCTTTATTGGAACCTGCCCATTCATAGCCATGCTCATTCATTTACTTATCGTCTATGATAATCTTCACAACAAAACAGAGTAGAATAATTGTCACAGAGATATGTGCCCTGCAAAGTCTGAAATACTGTTTACTATCCGACCCTTTATAGAGAAAGTATGTGGACCCCTGCCACAAAGGCTTGCTCTGAGGCAGGACCTGCTTGGAAAGCTCTGTGAACCAAGTTCATCAGTTAGGTTTCTTACAAAGCTGAGGCCAGCCTGGTTATGTATCTTTTCATGTTTACATTCCTTCTTCTCGTCTCACTTGCCTTTTTGCCTTGGACCTGCTCTGGGGTTATGCCTATCAATAATACCTGAGCACCCCAGTTTTATCACAGACTTGATCCTCTAGAACCTGAAATAAAGAGAGTTATAGATCTAAGACCCATATTCATGAATTTTTTTAGATTTATTGGTTTTCTCAGAAGTTGCATTAATCCATCAAAAAGAATATAAACATTTTCTAATTCTTCCATGTTAATTTTAAATACTTTTATAAAGCCATCACTGTAAGATCTCTAATGAGGATGTACTGAAAGCTCAGACCAATTTTCCTCACATTGTGTATCTTTGAGGGTGGTTTTGCTGCAGGATTCCTCTCAAATCTAGTATCATTTCACCTGGGAGCACAAAATTAGAAATCACTAATGTTTTCCAAGGTCATATTCAATGAGTATTATACATGGAAACTTGCATCTGTTATGGCTCAAGGTCATCTCTCTCTCTTTATATTTTTATTCTCCAGTAACTAAGTTCTTATCTGCTATATATTTCCTATCAGTTTTAAAGATTTAACTTAAAGTTTTATTAAACTGACAAAGCATTCATTTTCAGGCTGAGCAAAGTGTTAAATACTAAGATTGGCAAGAAATGCAGCACACATTATAGAAAAGTGTTGGGTGGCCAGGGACCTTCAAAAGTGCCTACTGCGTCTTGTTCTGTCTTTCAGCACACCTTGCTTACCAGGGAGCTTTCCCTGAGGAAGGAGTAGTACAAATGGTAACACCAACTTGACTTTAACCACGGCTGTCACACTACCAAAGATGAAAGAGAAAACTGCTGTAACTACACTGGAGATCTAGCCTAGATCATCTTTCATTCTCTCTCTACCTCTCTGATGGAAGTGATCTAGACCAGATCTGGTCAGAGAGTGAGTGACTGACCCTATTAGGGACCATTTTCTGAGACCACTTTGGAAAGTGCCAGTGATCTATTTCAAGTTCAATCTTGACTGATCTTCTTGGAACAAAACTATGGAAAAGGAATTGCCTTGGTTCCATCCTCAAGTTCCCTGCATTCGATTAAGTCAGAATGGGTTATCTGTCGCCTAACTATTGGAAGGAAAACTTAACAGTTGTTTGTTATCAGTTCAACATTTTTAGTTGCAGATGACCACAAAAGAAATCCCAATCAAACTTTGGAAATAAATCAAAATGGAATGGGGTGGTTATACAGAAATCAGGGACTGAGCTTCGTAATACAGGGACTGAATTCTTCCCAAGCTTCTTATTTTTGCCTTTCATGCTTGGGGGAACTCATTTGCAAGTTTGGAAAGTGAAACAAAATGTAAACCTCACTAAAATGTTATAATGCTTTGATTTAGCCAGAGAACTTTCTCTTTCAGTTAAATCTTGCTTAAATGTCCATAGCAGCTCTATCTTGAAAACAGAGACGAATTCACAGACCAGTGCCTTACTTTGCATTTAGATACCAGCCTTGAAGAAGTCATAAACATTCTAATTAATAAACTGAAACCTTTCTTTAGTGTTTCTGTCAATGTCATACATCTGCTTCAGTTACAAAAGTAAACTACCAAAATTATTTAGACCATTTGGAAAAGTCTAGAAATGTGTAAACCAAATGTAAACAAGTCCTTAAAGTTTGGTTTTGTTCTGACTGTGTGGTTAAAATCCAGTAAGATCGAATAAGAATTGGCCCCCCAAAATGAGTATTTGCTTTCCTTAAGTTTATACACAGTCTAGAGAAATAAAAACTGATGCAAATCAAGCAAGAAAAAGCAAGTACCTATTTTAATTTTGCTATTACAAGAATTATCTCTATAGTTCTGGTACTTTAGAACCATCTTTCAGAGTCTACTTTGGGATGTAAATATTCAGATTATTACAGACAAAATATGATGCTTTCCAAATAGTATCACTTTAATCTAGATATTTGAATAATAAATATTAATATAATCACAGTTTATCTTCCTCGAACTACAACAAAACAAAAAACAAACATAAAACCCTAGTTTCAATTCGTCCCAAAATTCATTTCAAACCCTCTTATTATATAACTCTGAGTCCTTTCCAGTGTAGCCAAATCTGTTATAAATTTTTGAAGCAGCAGTCTCATTAAAAGTAACATTAAATGTAACACAGAAAATGTTATCACTCCAATTAAGGACTTACTATTAATTATAAAATTTCCCAAAGCAACTGGATTATAATAGCAACAGGTATTAGTGCAATTAGTAACAACACTTTATAAATGATCTTAAAAGATCTATTATTTTATTTATAATGCTGATTCCTTTTAATTGAAAAAAAACGTCTGTAACAGTGGACATGGCAATTTCTAATTTTCACAGTACTTTATTTCTAACTGTAAATGATCTTTAAGGAGATCAGATTCCCATATTCCCAGAGATCTCATTCATCTCTCCTGCTTCACCCTGAGCACTACAGATAAACAGGGTCCTGCCAACATGGTGGCGCTGGGGCTCCAGCCTGTCACTCTTTAGACCACAGCAGACTCAGGAGTCCAAGACTCCTGAGGAATTACTATTCAGGCTGTCAGTTCTACTTTCTGATGGGGAACAGCAATAGAGCCATGTTCACTTTTCAACAACCCCATAATACCTGTGAAGAAACCCTACTGCTTTGAAAGCTGGAAGAGCCAAGTGTGGGGGATATTTGATGAACCATCTCTTTGGCTTGTTGGCCCGTGAGCAGTGTGAACTGGTTGTGCCTTATGGCTTTCTTTTCTCTTAGCTTTCTCACCAAACAATTTAAATCCTCTGAATCCTTGGCTCCAGACACCTGAAAGTTGAGGGAACCTTCAATTCATTGTCTAGCTAAGTGTTTTTCAAGCTTTATGTGAAGAGAAGCTACATAGAAATACTTGGAGAAATCTGAAGACAACAAAGACCCCAGTGCTGGCAAGGAATCCATACTTTCCGTCTCCTGTATCAAATGCTTCTTTACTCTGCTAGGCACAATAAATAGTCATGTATCTCACGTATCTCCAAATCCTTAAGGGTTTTGCCATGCACAGGTACCCTGGGTTAGGTAACACAGTTGGCATAGCATTCACAGATACAATATCCATCGTTTTACCCATAGTGAGTAACCCTGAAGAATTTGGGTTGAACATGCTGCAAGCTGGAAGATCTGTTATCTTTACTTGTTGCCATTACACAGTAAAAATCAGAAGATGATACAAATCCATCCTGTGAAGAAAAACATCCTCATATGAGAAAGAATTGATATTGCTAGTAGAAGAAATGAAAGAGAATGCAAAATGATCTAAGAAAGTCATGGGTCTTAGAATATAAAAAGTTTCATGGGGAAAATAATTTGTTCTTGTGATATTTATACATCTGAATATTTATGAAGCCTTGCGATGGCTTTCTCTTGAATTTCAAGAGTTGGTTATATATCCAAGATTTAAACATCATAATATTATACCATGAGCAAACTATTTATAAGACTGAAAATTGAAGAAACCAAGCATGAACAATTTAGTCACCAAGTCAGCACCAGTCACAAAGAGAACAAGTCACAAAAAATAAATGTTTTATGAGGAAACCACATAGAGATGGAATATCAAATCAGTCTCCATTCAACATTGGCTTGATTTTCACTCACCACAAGGTTCTGGAATCCTGTGTGTTAATATAAGTGAAGAGACTAGATTTTGGGTGTTTTCCATCCAAGAAGTCTCTTGTACATTTGCATATTTTCAGCTACATCTATAGGACTCAAAGCCATTTGTAAGTGAGAGAAAAGGCCAGCATAAAATCATCTTGCAAGGACTGGTTTATTTTCTCTGGCTAGAGTGGTTACCGAGGGCCTTGTCTTCTTTATGTACCAAAAGCACAACTGTCTTTCGACACAGGATGCATATGATTCTATCAATGAGAAGTCTTGGTCCTGAAAGGTTCTGCAGACAATTACAACAGAGAACAAAGAATGGAGAAACCCTCTGGAGAATGGAGAGCATTTCCTCACTCTCTGGAAGGCAGCCACAGCTGATCGACATAAACCTTTCTGTGAAGCGGCACCCATCTGGTCTTTATAGACAGGCACTAAACTCACTGCAGGCATGTCACCCATCTGGCTTTTATGAATGTATGATGTGCCGGGTTCAGTTCAGATGATAACATCTGTCTCGAGAGATAAACCAAAGCCAATCTATCAAATTACATCCACATTATCTCTATGAGTTACATAATAAGATGACATGGCGGATGAAGGTAATTGGTGGCATTGTTGTTCTATTCCCCCGCCCACCACCATCTATAGTTATTCCAAGGTCTACTCTTGGCCTTCTCACATGTTTCAGAAAACACATAATATTTAATGGCTGGTTGTACGTGTATGTGTCTGCATTATATATTAGGTAAACCTTTAAGACTTTTTCACCTGTTCAAGGACGGTTCAACAGTTTCTAGCTTAAAACAAAAACCTTGCAATGAAAGGAAGTTACCTTTCCTAACTCTATGTTAATTTTCAGCAATCTTTCTGGAAATATATAATGTTGAAGAACCTGTTTGGCATGTAATCATGAGGTTCCCTTCATCAACTTACATGCTCTATGCAGTGTCAAGAAATCTAAATCTTTTCAATTTATATGCCTGAACACTCACACAATTTATCAAAGAACAAGCTTATTTCCAGAGCAAGAAGCAATTAGTCATATTAAACATTCAAGACCTCAAATGAAACGGAACACCTTAGAAATTATAAAATAAACACATAAGGACGAATTATTATTGCTCCAGTAGTTTAACTGCAGGTCATCAGAACTTTCATTGGGTGTAATAGTCATTGGGTGTAATTTCATAACTAAACCAAAGGGTTTGTGCTTATAGAACTACTGCAGTGTTAAGTAAGATTAACCATTTGTGCAAGCACTGAATTGGGTTCTTTTGTAACTCTCTTGAAGTGAAGTGAAGTCGCTCAGTTGTGTCCGACTCTTTGCGACCCCATGGACTGTAGCCTCCCAGGCTCCTCCATCCATGGGATTTTCCGGGCAAGAATACTGGAGACTGGAGTGGGTTGTCATTTCCTTCTCCAGGAGATCTTCCCAACTCAGGGATTGAACCTGTGTCTCCAGCTTTGTAGGTAGATGCTTTACCGTCTGAGCCACCAGGGAACTCTCTTGAGTCAGTGTCAAAATAGACTCTATTGGGCAGTCTAGGGTTTTCCACATGAAAACACACTGACCCTAAGATTCCAAAATGAAGCATCAGAAACAATAAGCAGAATATGCTCAGAGATGAACAGCAGTCCCATAAACCTTTGAGTCACTGCTCCAGACCCTGAACCAGTAAGAATTGCTCTTGTTGTACTGACATAAATGATATATTGCACTCCCTGGTTTTCCTCTCCAGAGTAGAGAGAAAATTGAGATGTGTGTTACAAATTCTGCTGTTGACTTAAGGAGATGCATTCAAGTATTTTTCAATGCTGTCTGGCATCATTTATTTATCTCTCCATGCTATGCTAGGCTATTATACTCTGCTAGTTCTTTTAAAGGGTTTCTTCTAACTAAAATGATAAAGCAGAAGGACTTACTTCCTAAAGTCATTCCTTTGATAATTATACATATTAGCAGGGTCAACTATAGCTAGGGCTTCCCAGGTGCCTCAGTGGTAAAGAACCTGTCTGCCAATGCAGGAGACACAAGGGACATGGGTTTGATCCCTGGGTCAGGAAGATCCCCTGGAGGAGGAAATGGCAACCCATTCAAGTATTCTTGCCTGGAGAATCCCACGAAGAGAGGAGCCTGGTGGTCTACAGTCCATGGAGTCACAAAGGGTCAGACATGACTGAGCACACACACATGCACTACACAACTGTATCTAACGTACAGAGAATATATCATCCTTTATAGTCACTATCTGGGACATTCAGGGTCATTGGTTTCTTATCTATTTAGGGAAACTACCACTTTATCCCATCACCCTGCTACTGCTGCTGCTAAGTCGCTTCAGTCGTGTCCAACTCTGTGCAACCCCATAGACGGAAGCCCACCAGGCTCCCCCATCCCTAGGATTCTCCAGGCAAGAACACTGGAGTGGGTTGGCATTTCCTTCTCCAAGAAAGTGAAGTCGCTCAGTTGTGTCCAACTCTTTGCTACCTTGTGGAGTATAGCCCATCAGGCTCCTCTGTCCATGGGATTTTCCAGGCAAGAATACTGGACTGGGTTGCCATTTCCTTCATCCCGGGGATCTTCCCAATCCAGGGATCGATCCCAGCTCTCCTGCATTGCAGGCAGATGCTTTAACTTCTGAGCTACCAGGGAAGCCAATCACCCTGGCACCCTTTAAAACCACTGGTGAGGTAGACAGAGAATCATCCCCAAAACACATGAAATATTTCCAAACCACTCTAACAGTCATTAATTCACTTCCAGGAGGCAATGATATATGTCACACAAATTAAATACACACACAAGCACAAACTTACACATTTACATATACAAACCACAATTGTATTTTATAAAATTATCATTCTTACAAGTGATATATTATCCAGATTGAGACCAGAGAATTAAAAAGAATAATGATATAGTCTATGGTTTTCAGAGGCAAAAAAGTGAGATAATTTTTCTGAAATTATCTCAGAAATTTCTCTGTGATTTTTGGAAAATGAAATAATATTTTAACAATGTCTAATTCTCTGTAAAATCACAATATTACAGGTAAGCATGATATAATTTTAAGACCTTAAAAACATGTCAAGAAGAGAAATTGGGCTTTAGTCATAAAGCGCAGTCAAATTAGCTGTGGAAAGAGCTTTAAACTTAGATTTAGAACATGTATTCTATCCTTGATTGGATTCTATCCTTGATTACTGGCAGTTCATGAGTTGACTTTGGTCAGGTCACTTTATCTTTCACATTTTTTATATAATGGGAATAATTACATAAAAATAATAATTAAAATACATGATGGGTGTGAAAAGTAAATGAATAAGGACAGGTCAACCATAATGGCAGACATACTATAGATATTTGGTAAATACTAATGCCTTTCCCCATTTATCTGGGGTTTAGCAACCTTTAGAATATAGGTCGGAGAAGGCAATGGCACCCCACTCCAGCACTCTTGCCTGGAAAATCCCATGGATGGAGGAGCCTGGTGGGCTGCAGCCCATGGGGTCGCTAGGAGTCAGACACGACTGAGCGACTTTACTTTCACTTATCACTTTCATGCATTGGAGAAGGAAATGGCAACCCACTCCAGTGTTCTTGCCTGGAGAATCCCAGGGACGGGGGAGCCTGGTGGGCTGCCGTCTATGGGGTCGCACAGAGTGGGATACAACTGAAGCGACTTAGCAGCAGTAGCAGCAGCAGAATATAGGTACACACTTCAGGTTATAGCTTCTGGGAAGCCTTCTAAAAGTAATGGATAAAACCAAATCTAGATCTTACAATTCAAAACAGAAGCTAACTTCAAAAGTCCAAATGAGAGGTAAAATTGTTCTTGATTTACTACTACAAAAACAGTAATTTAATCACTGCACAGAAGGGAGGAAAGCAGCTTTCACTTCAGGTTTGGAGGGTATCAACAAAGGTTCTCACCATTTTGCATGTAATAGTCCAACAGAATAGAGGGATTCCTTTCTACTCCATGGTGGTGGCTCAGGGCAGATCTGAACGCCCCAGCAATGGAAAGCAGGTGTAGGACATTGTAGTCATTATTTTAGGATCCTTTCTTCCTTGTTGTCAGAGAGTCCAGTTCTGTTAAGGCAACTCCTACTGTCCAACTCTGGCCTATGGAGCAGAGCCACCGTGGAGCTTCTCCATGATGCTGGTGCCTAGCAACAACACATTCCTTACTGCTTTGATAAATGGAGAGTCCTTTGGGACTTCCTTCACAACACAGACGTCGGGCAGGCTCTTCAGCCTTATCTAGTACAGTTACTTCCCTGAGTCTCTCCATCCCTTTCTCATTGTCTGGCCCACCCAGTTGGCTCTCATTTTCCTCAAGCTCATCTGAGTGATTTCCAACTGTATAGAGAATCAACTCTTGGGATCCTTTATCCACGAAGTTCCCCCATATGGATAAAGTTTCTGTGAGGTAAATGTATTCACCTGACTCTTTGGGCAGCACAACACAATCATCTTTTTTGAAAATTTGGCAGCAACTGAGAAAGAGAGGATTCTGTGCTTTCAGAAAATTCCCCCAATGGAGATGGCTCTTCACAAAATAGACAAGAACTCCCAAGGTGAAACAGTATTATAAAAAAAAAAAAGCAATCTGAGTTCAAACAATAAAATCATTCCTAATCTAACATTGTCTCAAAGAGATAGGTAAAATGACGTAGAAAATATAACTGGTTCATCCTTTTCTTTCCTGAGATTTTCTGATCTTTCTGATATTTTTCTCTTTGTTTCATTCAAAGGGACAAAAGTGGGAGTATGATCTGACAACAGCCTACAGATGGAATAGCTAATGTGCGTGACCACTTGGCAAGTACTAGTCTGTGGATGTCTTTCAGGGCACAGTTTGCAACTGGATCTGCCTCAGTAGAATATCAAAAGGAAGTGTGCAAAATGCAGTTATCTGAGGTGGAACATAAGCAATTCTTCCTGAGTTTTCAAAGCACGAAAAAGGAGGGGTCATTTTCATGGAGGCAAAGCTGTGGTGACGCTGCCCGAGACAGCCATCAACAACTGCGCTTACTTCTTCAGGGCCGTCCTGAGCATTCCTGGACTTCTCTTCTCGTGATGCCAGCTGCCCCTACTGCCCCAAGGCCCAAACCACCAGCATGGCCCCCCTTTCCCATATGCTAAAATTAGAATGTGAATATGGTTGCTGAAAGAATAATGGGGGGAAAAAAGTAGTTTTTCTAAAAGCCAACAATATCAAAATGAGTTTATCTGAACTCACTGAGTAACTAGATAGTTTCTCTGTGAGCAACTATACTTAGCAGTGATTAAGTTACTAGAACTAATTTGACATCCAGGATACATATTTATTAACCTATATCCAAAGTAAATTAGATTTCATTTGCCTCTTAGTTCATAGAGATGTCCTTCCTTTCCCTTTTAACCTTGAGACAGGTAAACATGACTGGGGCACAGACCTTTTGCATATTAATGAGAAATTCTGAAATGTTTGGTAAGAAAAATACATTTGTGCTAGTTACATATTTTTCTTTTGCTTAATATTTTGAGAGATTCCATCTACATGCTTTTGAATCACTTACACTTAGGTTATTAAAAAAAAAAAAAAGGTTTGGAAGCTCTATTTGTCATCCAAAAGCTTTAGAAGTATTTCTTTTCTCTTCAAGCTCTTTATTAAAACATACACGCAGAGGAAACTATGATTTGCCAAGTATAAACAAGCACAGACACCAAATGTTTCAAGTAGACTTGGAAACCTGACTCTGAATTTAGAGTAAAATTTTGTCCTTGGTTTATATTACAGATGTACCTACACCCACTCCTGCCCCACCCCTCTCACAGCTTCTATAACAAAATTGCTGCTTTTTACATGGACCCTTTCCAGCAACTAAGACTACCCCATAGATGGCTCCAATTTAGCTCTTAGGGTTGCTACACTCTTCTTCCACAAAATAGCAACCCCACCACCAATCATGCCTGGAAAAAGGGAACAACACACGTAGGAACCTCTGCTGGTGAGAATATGCCAACTAATCATGGAATGGCACTCCCTACATGTACGCCTTTCTTTCCTCATTCTTATTTGTCACAGACTCTATATTTCCCTGACTCACTTCCTTTTTTTTTCTCTTATTATCTTACGTTTTCTTATCCTTTCTCCCCTCCCCGCCCCCGTCCCCTGCCCCCTTTTTTTTTAGCATACTGCTCTTCTTACCACTAGGTCTTAGGAGAGCTATTCGGTACATTTGTATTTGGGGTCCTAGATCTACAGAATGGTTTAGGATTGGTTGAACCAAAATATCGCAAAATTGGTTAGAATAGTGTCACCTAGCCCTCAGCCACCAGACAAAGCATTCAGAGCTCTAGCTTCAGCCCTCAAGGGTGAGTAAATAGTCTTTGTCTTTTCTTAAAGAAGCAACTGCCCCTGCAGCGGTCCATTCACTGTGTGTTCGAAAACAGTCCACCAAATCCTCAGAACAAATGCAGTCCAAATCTTGTCTGAAATTCCTCTGTCCGAGGCTGGTTGTGAAATCTTAGAAAATTTTAACAAGAGCACATTGGAAGCATCTCAGTTCAAACCACCACTGGAATCCATGGGGACAACCACAGAAGCCTCTTAACTTTGTGACGAGAGTCAATGCCTGTGCCCTCCATTATATACAATGTGGAGGTATTATTTTCAGAATGCAGGTTTGATCTCGTTGCTCGCTTCTACCTTGTAAATATCATCAAGCCTTTGAACCACCTTTGGAATGGAGACCAAGGCCAGCCCCATCTTGTCCTCTCACTCGCTACATCTGACAGCTGCCCTGTTCACTCCTCAGCATTCAGTGCCCCCTCCCACTGGAGGGTCTCTGCACTTGAGGTGCCCCTCTGAGTACAATCCAGCTTCCCATCTCAGGCCCACTGAGGATCTTTCTCCTCTGCTCCTCACCCAGTTAACTCTTACTCATCCTTCAACTCTCAACCCAGGCATTACTTCTGAAAATGCATTTCAGTTCCTCTGTTAAACACTCTCATTATACAATATCCCATTACTGTGGACTTCTCACCTCAGCTCTGGTTTTCCATCCTTGCAGTATGTTACTACTGCATCACCAGCATAGGGCCTAACACATAAGCCTCACTTAATATTTATTCAGTGAATGAATACATGAATTCATAGAGAGTTATTTATCACAACAGGCCCTCAAATATTGTATTTTGCCACTGGCTGTTATTATCTTTATACTGAACTAGATATGGGACTATTATAGAGTTTGTGGTTTCATTTACATCTTAATGATGGTCTTTAAATAATAGACACCAATGTTTTCCCTCTGGCCTTGTTCGCAGCACTGTTACAATGATGTCCAGAAATTTAATACTTTTTCTCTGTGAAAGTAAACATGAAGAGGTAGAAAAGACAAGCTATAGACTGGGAGGAATTATTTGAAAATGACGTAATCTGACAAAGAACTAGTATCTAAAGAAGTCCCAAAATTCAACAGTAAAGAAACAAAAAATCCAATTAAAAAGTGGGCAAAATACACAAACAGACATTTCACTGAAGGTACACAGGTGGTAAATAAATACAAGAAAAGATATTTACTATCCACAGCCTCTAGGGAAATGTAAATTAATGCCACGGTGAAGTATCTATATATACCTATGAGAAAGGCTAAAACAAAATAGTTGACAAAACCAATTGCTGGCAAGGATATGATGATATTGGAGAAATGGGATCACTCATACATGGCTGGTAAGATGGTCTGGCCCCTTAGAAGACAACTTGACAGTTTCTTTAAAAATCAAGATGCATTTACTATATAACACAGTAATTGCATTACTGAACTTCTATCCCAGAGAAATGTAACGTATGTTAACAAAAACTTTTACATAAATGTTCATAGTAGCTTTATTTGTAACAGTCAAAACTAAAGACAGCCCAGATGCTCTTCAATAAATGAAGAGTTAAACAAACTACTGTAAATACATACAATGGAATACTACTCAGAAACAAAAAGGAACACATTCTTGCTACAGTACCATAAAGATGAATCTCCAGGGAATATTATGAATAGAATAAAAATTTCCAGTCCTCAAAGGTTTCATATTGTATCATTCAATGTATATAACAGTTTTGAAAAAACAAAATTTTAGAAATGGAGGATAGTTTAGTGGTTGCCAGGAGTTAGGAAATGAGGTATGACGAAGAAGGTGGTGGAGATGATTGTAAAAGGACAAGAAGAGTCAATCTCTAAACCATGGATGGATACACACACCTGCACAGGTGATCAATTTATAGAACTTAATGCACACATATGAGTAAAAAAAAAACTAAGGAAATCTAAGATTGGTGGCTTATTACAATATCAATACCCTGATTGTAATTTTATACTGTAGTTTTACAAATGTTACTATGGGGGAAACTGGTCAAAGTGTACAAAGGATCTCTCTGTATTATTTATAACTTATAACTGTATGTGAATCTACATTTGGAGTCGTATCCGACTCTTTGCAACCCCATGGACGATAGTCCACCAGGCTCCTTTGTATATGGGATTCTCCAGGCAAGAATACTAGAGTGGGTTGCCATTTCCTCCTCCAGGGTATCTTCCTGAGCCAGGGATCGAACCTGCATCTCCTGCATTGACAGGCGGATTCTTTACCACTGAGCCACCTGGGAAGCCCTGACTTTTAACTGCATGTGAATCTACATTCATTTCAAAAATCTCAATTAAAAATTATATCCAGAGACTTCATTACTTATTATTTTACTTTATTATTATTTTATTTCACCAACAGATGAAAACCTCTGGAGACCTAGAGGATCTAAGGCAGAATACATCCCTGGCTGTTATGGAGCATGTTTCTGGTGCACGAGTAGAGAGAGAACCAGGTTTCAGAAGCTGGTTCCATATCTAGTGGTTTGGACTTAAGGGTAGGTGGGCTACTGCTGCCCTACCACACTCTAGAGCAGGTTTTATAGCCTTGTGACTTCAAACATGGGGGAAAGAAGTTCCAGGAATTGTGACGGGGCAGGGCAAGACTTCCAGTGTCAATCAGAAGTGAGAATACTAATGAAGGGTGAGTTCCCATGGACCTGTGTAGCAGAGGAAAGGGGAGAGGGCCAAGCAGAAGGTGCTGATTTATACATGACTTGATGTTAACGTAGATGTAAATTTCAGTAACTTATATCTTCATTTCAAGGCAAAGTCTCATCTCCTGCAGATGTGTATATTATTGTGCATGTGTGCATATGTGAATGTGTGCGTAAATTTAAAATTTACATAATAGTAATCTGTATCTGTTTTGGCTTTGCTAACTGTCTTAACATTTTCGTAAAGTGGTTGCAGCTGTTGACTTTACAGTTCAGAATTTCCTCCCCTCAATTAAAAGCAGGATGGTGGGGCTTAATTATACTGCAGGGATTTTTAATATGGTATCACCAAAACTATCATGAGATCTCATTAGGTTCATCACAAAACGTTAAATATCTGTGATAACATGTCGTATGGGCTAGGTTTGAGAATAATGCTCAAGAAAACTCTGAGATTTTACCAGATAGTAAATTAGCAATGAAATAGCCCCATTTAATTACTGGGGAAAATGATGGATATTTTCTTTTCAGAGGTAGTTACACAAAGTAAAATTTGATGATGTGGTCTGAAGAGGCAAATATATGAATAAATAAATAATATGCAGAAAAGCTGAAATAAAGATTGAAGCCACCCAACAAAATGCAGAGAAAACACGCTAATTATAATTCGCAAGCTATCCCTAAGATACCTCACTGAAGTGTGCTCTCAAAGCTGCACCTTTTTTTGTCACAGAGCATCTACAGCCCTGTGGGCACAGACTGTCAAAATGAGGTTACAGAAGTTGGCAGAGGGCACACAATGATTATGATGTCACATCCATAAATATTAAAGAATAATAATGAAACACAAAAACATTAGGGTGATTTACACAGAGCCAGGACAGGATTCGATTTCTCAAGAGTCACATAAGAGCCAGATGGGAAAAACGCCCAGCCCTAGAGGAAAAGACTATCATGAAAAGAAGGTACTGTTACTATCCTGAGCGAAGCTTTGCAAGTCACACCATACCTTCATGGCAGGAGAATCAGGTCAGTTCAGGAAGGAGGCCTGTGAAGAACCTGAGCGAGCTGTAGTCTCAGTCGGAAATGGATTTAATAACTGTTGATTGTAACCCTGGTGGACGCTTCAAGCTCTCTTTGTAATGAACCCAGTACACATTCAGTGGTACATCCTGTCCCAAGAAGCCAGGGGCTCATTATTTAACCTACAGCACATGTTGCATTAAAAACCTGCTTTTGTTTTCACCACAGAACCTCTGCCAATTTCCTTTAATTGACCTGGATTATAGTGCTGAGCCTAGAAGAAGAATCTAAGCAGCCAGAGGCCCACGTTTCTCTCCAAAGATTATCCTCAATTTACAGATAGAAAGATGGTCCAGCTAGATTTTTCAAGCACCCGGTTATCCAGTTAGACTCCTGGCTTTGTCACATCTTAGACTTTTTTTATGGCTCTGATTAAATTTCCCTGGCTTGAAGCTGACAATTTTAGAATGATTCTTTCCTTTGTTTTCCATCCTCTGTCTTTCACAACCGTAACTTCATCTGTTGCTTCATTTTTCTCCTATGAATCTAACCTGATGTAGATTTATCTGCAAAAGGGATAAAGTTTAATAAAATTTCTTTCTGTTTCGCTGCGGTATGATCACTCAGTGACAAACCAGCATGGTGTTCTGCATTGTGCATGATGTTTCTTTCTGAGAAATCATGCGTGTACACACCATTGCACAAACATAAGCTCAAAGATGTGGGCATATAGACATTAGAACACACACACACACAAGCACGTGTACACACACTCAAGAATACACATATTTAGAGTTTCTTAATGATAAAAGAAAAAAAAATCTGGAAGTGCTTTTGCTCTTTGATTGTCCCTCTAATTTAGACATTGATACTTTGGGTCCTGGGGCTTGTGATAAATAATAATAAAGTTCCTCTGCAGAACCTTTCTGGGATCATGGTTCTATGATTTTACCCTCAACTGAGGAAACTCTGATTTCTTTCCCCAGACCCAACAGCAGTCTTAAGATCTGTGACTGTCAGTCTCAGGATCTCAGAGAATTCCAGATTCTAATGCCCTCAGGAGCACCCAGGGCTTTATCCTAAAATAAGCTATTGTTCTTATTTATATATTAACATTAAAACTTCTTGGGTTTTTGTCATCGATGTTTCTTAAATATTCATAAGATGCAAATGGCCAATATCATATTCTTTCTTTAGAGCAGGTATTCATGGGGCAAGGATTTAGGAAAGGATGCAAAAAAAGGGAGACTGGAAGGACCAGAGATAAATAGAGACAACTTTGCCAAGAACCAACCCCATGCTTCTTGAGAGTTGAGATGCATTTACATTTGGCTTTTAATTTCTCCATCAATTTGGAATGTGTTTTGTGAAAATGAGATAATATATGTGAAAGTACCTAGCCGAATTCTTGGGACATGGCAGACAACCAATAAATAAAAGTTTTTACTGCTAAACTAAGCATCTTCTTGTCATAAAATTTACCCAGTTGGTATGGAAAAGTTACAAGTTGGTTGAGCCAGTTAGAATAAAACACACACTGAGAACACGCAATGTTACCATAAAAATTCTAAACCTCACCTTCATCTAAGAATATGGACGTCACTGAATTCAATTCTGAAAAACTTGAGAATTCCTACTTCCCATCTGTAACTCTCCCTACACTGTCATTCCAAAAGAAACCAGGCAGATTTCTAAGTCATTCCATTTTGATTTGTTCCACATTATCTGCCAGATGAGACTAATAATTGTTTAATCAATCCCATATATAATAATCTCTTAAGAAATGCATACAAGTTTATAGGGAATCTTAAAAAAAAAGTAGCAATTGTGCTTTTTTAAAAGTAAAACTCTATTTTGGAAAATATGTCATGTTTGGTGTCTGTGAATACCACTCACTGGCTATTGACAAGTGTGATGACAACTCTGTGTCTTCAGTGTCACCACTGGGAGAGTGGCAATAATCGCCCACCTTTGAGGGGTTCTGTGCACTGACTGTTTTAGATGCTGTTATGCAACACGTGGGGCTTCCCTGATGGCTCAGATGGTAAAGAATCTGCCTGCAATGCAGGAGACCAGGGTTCAATCCACGGGTCAAGAAGACCTCCTGCAAAAGCGAATGGCTACCTAGTCCAATATTCTTGCCGGGAGAATTCCACAGAGAGAGGAGCCTGGTGGGCTACAGTCCATGGGGTCACAAAGAGTCGTACACAACTGAGCCACTAACACTTTCACTTTTCATAAGCAAGTAGCAAATAAAATTACAACCCAAAACTCTACTCCCAACTCATACCAATTCATATGCTCTAACACTCTGTTTAGAAGTTAAAGCATAGAGTAATGCTATAATAAGTTATTTAGCAATACCATTGGGAGGTCTCAAATACTTTATTCATTATTACACTTTTATATTTCTTACATTCTTATTTCTCATATCCCCTATGCTACATTAAAATTTTTTGTTAAATCTTTATTTAATTCTAGTATGGTTTAAGATCATTCTTAGGTCTGTCTCTAGATACAGTAATACATATAAATTCAGTAACCGTTTCAGTTCAGTTCAGTCGCTCAGTCCTGTCTGACTCTTTGCGACCCATGGCCTGCAGCACTCCAGGCTTCCCTGTCCATCACCAATTCCTGGAGCTTACTCAAACTCATGTTCATTGAGTCGGTGATGCCATCCAACCATCTCATCCTCTGTTGTCCCCTTCTCCTCCTGCCCTCAATCTTTCCCAGCATCAGGGTCTTTTCAAATGAGTCAATTCTTCACATTAGGTGGCCAAAGTATTGAAGTTTCAGCTTCAGCATCAGTCCTTCCAATGAATATTCAGGACTGATTTCCTTTAGGATGCACTGGTTGGATCTCCTTCCAGACCAAGGGACTCTCAAGAGTCTTATCCAATACCACAGTTCAAAAACATCAATTCTTCACTGCTCAGATTTCTTTATAGTCCAACTCTCCCATCCATACAAACTACTGGTAAAACCATAGCTTTGACTAGACAAACCTTTGTCAGTAAAGTAATGTCTCTGCTTTTTAATATGCTGTCTAGGTTGGTCATAGCTTTTCTTCCAAGGAGCAAGCATCTTTTAATTACATGGCTGCAGTCACCATCTGCAGTGATTTTGGAGCCCCAAAAAATAAAGTCTGACACTGTTTCCACTGTTACCCCATCTATTTCCCATGAAGTGATGGGACCAGATGCCATGATCTTCATTTTCTGAATGTTGAGTTTTAAGCCAACTTTTTCACCCTCCTCTTTCACTTTCATCAAGAGGCTCTTTAGTTCTTCGCTTTCTGCCATAAGGGTGGTGACATCTCCATATCTGAGGTTATTGATATTTCTCCCAGCAATCTTGATTCCAGTTTGTGCTTCATCCAGTCTAGCATTTCTCATGATGTACTCTGCATATAAGTTAAATAAACAGGGTGACAATATAGAGGCTTGGCATACATCTTTCCTGATTTGGAGCCAGTCTGTTGTTTCATATCCAGTTCTGTTGCTTCCTGACCCACATACAGATTTCTCAGGAGGCAGGTCAGGTGGTCTGGTATTCCCATCTCTTTCAGAATTTTCCAGTTTGTTATGATCCACACAGTCAAAGGCTTTGGCATAGTCAATAAAGCAGAAATAGATGTTTTCTGGAACTCTCTTGCTTTTTCGATGATCCAACAGTTGGCAATTTGATCTCTGGTTCCTCTGCGTTTTCTAAATCCAGCTTGGACATCTGGAAGTTCATGGTTCACACTGAGCATTGCTTTGCTAGCATGTGAGATGAGTGCAATTGTGTGGTAGTTTGAGCATTCTTTGGCATTGCCTTTCTTTGGGATTGGAATGAAAACTGACCTTTTCCAGTCTTGTAGCCAATGCTGAGTTTTCCAAATTTGCTGGCATATTGAGTGCAACACTTTCACAGCATCATCTTTTAGGATTTGAAATAGCTCATCTGGAACTCCATCACCTCCACTAGCTTTGTTCACAGTGATGCTTTCTAAGGCCCCCTTGACTTCCCATTCCAGGATATCTGGCTCTAGATGAGTGATCACACCATCGTGATTATTTGGGTCATGAAGATCTTTTTTGCATAGTTCTTCTGTGTATTCTTGCCACCTCTTCTTAATGTCTTCTGCTTCTGTTAGCATGTGTAACCCCAGTATCTGTTTACAAAACAGTAAATATATCCAAAATATATTTGAAAAACTACACCACCAATTCATCCTTTTGTTAATCTTTCAAAATGACTTGATGGAGTCATCTTTCTTTTTCCATTGATTCATTCCTTTTTCAGCCAAGCAAATCTTAAGTGACCCATTATCTAGAGATTATGGGAGAACTAACGATGGTAATCATGATGGAAAGAAAAATAAAAGTGACATTCCTAAAGCTTAAAAACATGCAAACAAAATCTGCAAGAATTACTTCATTTCCTATGTGGCTTTTTTGTATGCAACTAATTTTACACACATAATATACAACATCAGATTAAACATTCATTTTTTAAATTAACTAAATTGAGACCTCAATATCATACATTACTTATTTAAGGAAACTACTTCCGTGCCTAACAAAAAAATAAAAACAGGGTGGAATGAAACAGGCAGGGATATGGGACCCTTGACTGCAGAGCCATAATGCTCGCACCTGAACACACCTCTCTTCTAGCAACAAAATACAAAGAAACTGTATGGAACTAAAAATAACTGCGTGCATGTGCAGTTGGGGAAAATTAGAAACAAAAGATACCAAGAGTCCAAAAAGCCCAACAGCCACTTCTGAAGGACTTGGAGCAAAAACATGGTGTCAGGAGCAAAAGTGAGGCCCTGAACATGCTCCTCTCACACATCGCCGCGGGGCTGGGCAAAACACCTAAGGCCCCTTGAGCCTGACCCCGGACACACCCCTACCCTCGCCCTATTCAAGGAAACAGCTCACCACACCCCACGGGGAGGGAGCAAGCAAGGGAACCTGGTGTTTGTTCTAGCTTCTCCCTGCTGCAGCAGGGGTCCCAATAAAGCCTTGCCTGAATTTCAAAAAAAAAAAAAAATTCAGCTCTCAATCCAGACAACTAACTTTATGCATTTCAGGAGACCACATAACTCCTGAGTATCCCCTGGAACATTTAGGTCATAGGGTCAATTTCTGCCTTGTTCACAGTGATTTAAAATCATTAGCAGCTAATGATTATTTGTGTTGAACAAGAGTCCAATCATGCTACAAGCTGTCATAGCTGGCACCAATTAACAGCCTTGGTAGCAGCAGCAAGTTTGAAAATTGAATAATCCTACCAAGTGCTGTCTTGTATGTAGGAAGCTGCCTGTTCCATCACTACCTGTTCGGGGAAGAGAACACTGATGTCTGCAAGATTGACCATGAGGCAGTTTTAATACATCACCAGTCATTTTTACAAAACAGGGACACATTTAAAAGAACATGAGAGGAAGAAGAGAAAGTTTGTTGCTCCGAATATTCACAAGTATGATTCAAGGCAATATTATCTAAGAAGATTTGAAGGCTCGGTTTAATCAAAAGCAGATTAAGCATGTCACTGGAAGCACAGCTCCAATATCCAGTTATTAATAGGTAGTGCCAGCAATAATAACAATGTACCTTGATGTTTACAATAGGGGCATGCCCTATAGGTGAATCAATAAGTAAAGATGGAAAGCCCCTGTATAAGTTAGAAGTGTAACATTTCTTCTGAATAATAAATAATTGATTCCTATGACTCTACAGAGAAAATAATTCACTTGAAGAATTTTATCTCTTATTTCAATTTATAACTCTTCTTGACATTTTGTTCCGATATTCAAAATCATGTCAGACCAAATGAACTATTATAGGAAAAAATGTATTAATTTTACCAGTTGATATAAGCAAAACATATTGCCTTTGATTTTTATGAACAGCTAATTTTGTTTTTCATAAATACATTATGAACTCTTTTTTTCCCCAGGGATAGGAAGGGACTTCTGAAAACATAAGATACAGCTATAAGAATGCCAATCTTTTTGTTTATGTCTGTTCAGCCGAAACACTTGAAACGTTCTAAAGCTCATTTTTCTTTTTATGCCTAACAAATTCTGTCACCAGTACAATGCTGACAATACTCACACCTGACCCACTCTTTATATTACAAGTCTGCAACTTTAGCCAGGGCATTAACGGAAAGTCTGTGGTTCTTGTAAGATCTGAGGCATTTCTGTGGAAGCAGATTGCATTTAGCTATAGTATGTATCTTTTCTCGCCCTTGCAATTGCACTGGTCTAACTGAACAGAAAAGGGGAGAGTACAAATAGCTACATCATTTTAGATCTTTTCTTGTTCCAGTCTTAGGAAGGTGGAAATGGTACTTCAGCTGTACTCTCAAGGTGAGAAGTGCTTATGAAACTATCACAATGAGCTTTGGCGGGGAGGGAGAGGAATTGTTCCTTTTAAGAGGTCTTTCTCTACCTGGCCGCTGTGCTCTGCCTCTACCCGAGTCCCACCTGCGGGTGCTGACACCTTGGCTCTGGGGCTGTGTGCAGAAGTTCTGCAACCAAGACAGAAGTAGCGGGCCAGTGTTCAGAGACCCTGTGCCTGCACTGGGAGCTGCAGCAGGAAC
>NW_011494718.1:8331264-8331741 GCF_000754665.1 Bison bison bison
CAGCAGGAACAGAGCTGCCCCACCTGACCTGCAAGAACCCCGCCCTCGCCCCTCCCTGCTGGAAAGAGCCCTATAAAGCAGCCCCAGTGACGGCTTTGAGGGGGAAATAATGTCCTCTAGGGCACAAGCTCGAACCCCTCCATTCTCTGATCCAAGACTAAAGCTTTCCTTTGCTTCTGAATAATAAGGACAGAAAGAAGTTCAGTTCAGTTAAGTCGTGTCTGACTCTTTGCAACCCCATGAATTGCGCCAGGCCTCCCTGTCCATCACCAACTCCCGGAGTTCACTCACACTCATGTCCATCGAGTCAGTGATGCCATCCAGCCATCTCATCCTCTGTCGTCCCCTTCTCCTCCTGCCCCCAATCCCTCCCAGCATCAGAGTCTTTTCCAATGAGTCAACTCTTCGCATGAGGTGGCCAAAGTACTGGAGTTTCAGCTTTAGCATCATTCCTTCCAAAGAAATCCCAGGGCTGAT
>NW_011494718.1:8331841-8335318 GCF_000754665.1 Bison bison bison
CCTCCTCGTCGTCCCCCTTCCTCCCTCCCTGCCCCCCAACTCCCTCCCCAGCATCAGAGTCTTTTCCAATGAGTCAACTCTTCGCATGAGGTGGCCAAAGTACTGGAGTTTCAGCTTTAGCATCATTCCTTCCAAAGAAATCCCAGGGCTGATCTCCTTCAGAATGGATTGGTTGGATCTCCTTGCAGTCCAAGGGACTCTCAAGAGTCTTCTCCAACATCACAGTTCAAAAGCATCAATTCTTCGGCCCTCAGCCTTCTTCACAGTCCAACTCTCACATCCATACATGACCACAGGAAAAACCATAGCCTTGACTAGATGAACCTTTGTTGGCAAAGTAATGTCTCTGCTTTTGAATATGCTATCTAGAAAGAAGTACTAACCGCCAATCTTTTTCAGAAATGTTACCATTTTACCCTGGTATAAAATATCCCCTTCAATTCTCTAGAGCATAAAAAAGTACTGAGGAAATTATACATTTTACCACTTCCACAGAGAAATCCTTGGTAGTCAAGTCAAGCTACTGCTACCTGGAGAAAGTCACTCAGAACTCTGAGTATCAAAGCTAGAGGGCTTGAAACGACAGAGTAAATCGTGCGACTAAAGGATGAGATGGATTCAGGAAAGCGTGGTTCACAGGGTCCCACAGAAAATCAACACTGCTCTCAAGTTGAGTGCCCACACACATTTTCCTGAGTCTACTTAAAAATTAACAAAACAACACAGCCCACTAAGCATGAGATAACCATACATGATCGGGTTACTCTGAATTAACATTGCTTCCTTGATGATGAGTTTTTGCCCATCAAGGACATTGGAGCTTTTGTTTGTGATTTGTTCCATAATAATATAATTCACTTTCTCATTTATTTATCATCATTGCTTAGTATCCTCTGGAGACAGTATTTAACTAGGAGCTGCTTTAACATAGTAAGGCCATCTGTCTTCTCTTGTAAACCCTGAGAGATTAAGGATATGACCCTAAGGCTGAACTACATCACTCCCCAAAGCAGGCTTGCCAAATTACCATGGTTTTTGATCAAAGTGAAAAAATTCTTTGGCATGTCCAATCAAGGCAAACATCTCTCTAAGTTTTTCAAAACATAAAATTCTTAAATTGCATATGAAAATCATAAAGTCATATATTTTATATACTTTAGGATTTCTGAATTACACACACAGTTTTCATAATTCATAGTTCAGTGTTCTATACACTGATTCCCAATTTTTAAAATTTCTGTTTTAAAATTATTTTCTAATGATAAATTAGAAAATAATTATATATTTTCTAAATATAAATTATAACTAATTATTTTCCATATTATAAATTTGCAATTTATCTTTCTCCTGACTGGTTTTCACAACATATTTTATCAATCTTTTTTTAAAAACCTTGTTTCCTTTTTATAACTTTTATGGTAGTATTGTTTTTGCTATTCCCATTTTACTGATTTCTTCCCTTGTCTATTGCTTCTCTGTTTCTCTGAATTTACTTTGGTGCTCATTATCAAGCTGTTTGAGTTGAATATTTAGCTCCTTTGCTTTTGTTTCTTTGCTGTCATTGCTGTTTGCTTTTTGATAAATATATCTACTGTCAGAAATAACTTTTGAGAATGATCTAACTCCATCCCACAAATTTTGATATGTGCTTTTTTCACAGCTAAATTAACAATTCTCTAAATGATTTTCTTCTTGCATCAAGAGCTAATATAACGTAACATATAAAGTATGTTTATCATTTCAAATACACTAAACATTTTAGCTATCTTTTTGTTATAAATTTTAAACTTTGTTCTGTAGGATTAACTTTCAGGAATGCATTAAGCTTAATTTTTCGATCAGCACTCAGTTGATATTTGTGAATGAGTCATGTGTGCTCAGAAACAAAGTATTCTCTTTCGGGGAGGTGAAAATTATATGTATATATGTAAATTCACATAGAATATGATACTATTATTGCAATCTTCTATGATATTTTTCCAATTCTGGATCAGTTAACTACCCAAACATAATTATTATTGTAACCATATCTTTATTTTTCACTTTCTTGCTTTTTGTACTTTGCGGCTATATTAACAGATGTATACATCTTTATTATTATATCTTCTGCATTAACATTCCTTTTATTTCCTTTTACATTTTAATCTTTAAATTATGTTTGCCATTTCTAAAATTGCTACCCAACTTTCTTTTTATTCATATTCACCTTTTTATGCACCCTATTGTTTTAATTTTTTTTTCTTTTTAGGCAATATATTGCTAGATTTTGGTATATTTTGATAAATTAATCTGAATCTTTGTTTTTGAATGGTGAATTGTGATTTTAACCCATGTGTATTTACTGTAATTACTAATAAATTAGGTTTTATTTATACCATTATTTTTTTATTTCACAATAATTTTACTTCATTTATTTTTCTATTTATTACTTTCCAATGGGTAAATCAAATTTTCTTCTCCTGTGTTAATAGTTACATATCCTATCCTATTTTTATTCTTCTGAAGGGCACTCATTATATAAAACTCATTAAGTTTTTTCTCCTCAGTTTTGCTGATGTTTATAAATAAATGTCTTAGGCACAAACAAGAGAAAAACTTCTACAACCTCAGACCTGCTTCTGACCTATTCCCAATAACATACTCATTTCCCTACAAAGGAGAAAAGGAAAGATATAAACATCTCAATGCAGAGTTCCAAAGAATAGCAAGAAGATATAAGAAAGCCTTCTTCAGCAATCAGTGCAAAGAAATAGAGGAAAACAACAGAATGGGAAAGACTAGGGATCTCTTCAAGAAAATCAGAGATACCAAAGGAACATTTCATGCAAAGATGAGCTCGATAAGGGACAGAAATGGTATGGACCTAACAGAAGCAGAAGATATTAAGAAGAGATGGCAAGAATACACAGAAGAACTGCACAAAAAAGATCTTCATGACCCAGATAATCATGATGGTGTGATCACTCAACTGGAGCCAGACATCCTGGAATGTGAAGTCAAGCGGGCCTTAGAAAGCATCACTATGAACAAAGCTAGTGGAGGTGATGAAATTCCAGTTGAACTACTCAAAATCCTGAAAGATGACGCTGTGAAGGTGCTGCACTCAATATGCCAGCAAATTTGGAAAACTCAGCAGTGGCCATAGGACTGGAAAAGGTCAGTTTTCATTCCAATCCCAAAGAAAGGCAATGCCAAAGAATGCTCAAACTATCACACAATTGCAGTCATCTCACATGCTAGTAAAGTAATGCTCAAAATTCTCCAAGCCAGGCTTCAGCAATATGTGAACCGTGAACTTCCTGATGTTCAAGCTGGTTTTGGAAAAGGCAGAGGAACCAGAGATCAAATTGCCAACATCCACTGGATCATCGAAAAAGCAAGAGAGTTCCAGAAAAGCATCTATTTCTGCTTTATTGACTATGCCAAAGCCTTTGACTGTGTGGATCACAATAAACTGTGGAAAATTCTGAAAGAGAT
>NW_011494718.1:8335543-8336535 GCF_000754665.1 Bison bison bison
ACTCCATGGGAAATAGATGGGGAAACAGTGGAAACAGTGTCAGACTTTATTTTGGGGGGCTCCAAAATCACTGCAGATGGTGACTGCAGCCATGAAATTAAAAGACGCTTACTCCTTGGAAGGAAACTTATGACCAACCTAGATAGCATATTCAAAAGCAGAGACATTACTTTGCCAACAAAGATCCGTCTATTCGAGGCTATGATTTTTCCTGTGGTCATGTATGGATGTGAGAGTTGGACCGTGAAGAAGGCTGAGTGCCAAAGAATTGATGCTTTTGAACTGTGGTGTTGGAAAAGACTCTTGAGAGTCCCTTGGACTGCAAGGAGATCCAACCAGTCCATTCTGAAGGAGATCAACCCTGGGATTTCTTGGGAAGGAATGATGCTAAAGCTGAAATTCCAGTACTTTGGCCACCTCATGCGAAGAGTTGACTCATTGGAAAAGACTCTGATGCTGGGAGGGATTGGGGGCAGGAGGAGAAGGGGACGACAGAGGATAAGATGGCTGAATGGCACCACTGACTCAATAGATGTGAGTCTGAGTGAACTCAGGGAGTTGGTGATGGACAGGGAGGCCTGGTGTGCTGCGATTCATGGGGTCGCAAAGAGTCGGACATGACTGAGCGACTGATCTGATCTGATCTGACATAGAACAATAGACTGGTTCCAAATAGGAAAAGGAGTACATCAAGGATGTATAATGTCACTTGTTTATTTAATTTATATGCAGAGTACATCATGAGAAATGCTGGACTAGAAAAAGCACAAGCTGGAATCAAGATTGCCAGGAAAAATATCAATAACTTCAGATATGCAGACACCACGCTTATGGCAGAAAGCGAAGAAGAACTAAAGAGCCTCTTGATGAAATTGACAGAGGAGAGTGAAAAGGTTGGCTTAAAGCTCAACATTCAGAAAACTAAGATCATGGCATCTGGTCCCATCACTTCATGGGAAATAGATGGGGAAACAGTGGAATCAGTGTCAGAC
>NW_011494718.1:8336635-8340204 GCF_000754665.1 Bison bison bison
ACCACTCCATGGGAAATAGATGGGGAAACAGTGGAAACAGTGTCAGACTTTATTTTGGGGGGCTCCAAAATCACTGCAGATGGTGACTGCAGCCATGAAATTAAAAGATGTTTACTCCTTGGAAGGAAAGTTATGACCAATCTAGATGGTATATTAAAAAGCAGAGACATTACTTTGCCAAAAAAGGTCCGTCTAGTCAAGGCTATGGTTTTTCCAATTGTCATGTATGGATGTGAGATTTGGACTGTGAAGAAAGCTGAGCACTGAAGAATTGATGCTTTTGAACTGTGGTGTTGGAAAAGACTCTTGAGAGTCCCTTGGACGGCAAGGAGATCCAACCAGTCCATTCTGAAGGAGATCAGCCCTGGGATTTCTTTGGAAGGAATGATGCTAAAGCTGAAACTCCAATACTTTGGCTACCACATGCAAAGAGTTGACTTATTTGAAAAGACCCTGATGCTGGGAGGGATTGTGGGGAGGAGGAGAAGGGGACAACAGAGGATGAGATAGCTTGATGGCATCACCAACTCGATAGACATGTTTGGGTGGGCTCCAGGAGTTGGTGATGGACAGGGAGGCCTGGTGTGCTGCAGTCCATGGGGTCACAAAGAGTTGGCCATGACTAAGCAACTGAACTGAACTAAGCCTTTAAGTATCTCTAGGAGGTGAATCACCTCCTAAAACAATCTAAAACCATACATGTCTGAGGATATGTTAATTTCAGCTTAATAGTTAAATAATAGTTGATTTGGTTGTAGAAGTTTGAAATTCCAAATGCCTCTCCTTCAAGATGTTGCTCCTGTTTCCAATCATGCTGTTGAGAAGCTTGATGTCAATGTGATTCTTATGACTTTGTAGATGATCTGCTGGAGAAGGAAATGGCAACCCACTCCAGTATTCTTGCCTAGAGAATCCCGTGGCCAGAGGAGCCTTGTGGGCTGCTGTCCATAGGGTCGCATAGAGTTGGACAGGACTCAAGCAACTTAGCATGCATGCATTCATTGGAAAAGGAAATGGCACCCAACTCCAGTACTCTTGCCTGGAGAATCCCAGGGACAGAGGATCCTGGTGGGCTGCAGTCCATGGGGTCACGAAGAGTCGGACACGACTGAGTGATTTCACTTTTACTTTTCACTTTCATGCACTGGAGAAGGAAATGCCAACCCACTCCAGTGTTCTTGCCTGGAGAATCCCAGGGACGTGGGAGCCTTGTGGGCTGCCGTCTATGGGGTAGCACAGACTCAGACACAACTTAGCAGCAGCAGGTGATCTGCTGTGTTTCTCTGGAAATACTGTTTGTTTCATGGTATAAAAGTTTACTATAATATGTAGAGATTTTTTTCCCACATCTTTTCTGCTTAGCACTCTAAGTGCCTTTTCTATCCAACGTTTTATGACTTGCTTTATTTCTAAGAAAATAAGGGTCATTATTTTTCAATTAGTTTCCCTTTTATTTATTCTTCTTTCATTTGATATATGTGGAAAATTTTATCTTCCTCATTTGTTAGCTTTTCTCTTATTCTACTATCTCTTCATTCTTTATCAATACTTTAAGTATCTCGGAGAAGGCAATGGCAAGCCACTCCAGTACTCTTGCCTAGAAAATCCGATGGCTGGAGGAGCCTGGTAGGCTGCAGTCCATGGGATCGCTACAAGTCGGACACGACTGAGCGACACTGTATTAATTAATCTGTATACAGTCTATTAATCATCTTTTGTTTATATTAACAAATATTTTATATCTAATATCTCCATTTATTTTACACAATTCTTTTTTCTGTATTTACTATTCTTCCTTACCCCTCTCACGATATTAAGTTTACATTCTATATTTTTATTTTATATATTCCATTATTTTTACTTCTTGTTACAGGTTTTCTGTGTGTTGCCTTTTTTTAACTAACGCTTGTTCTCCACTTTAGCCTTATTATTTTTTACTATGCATTCATCTTTTATTTTCTTGAGACCAGCACATAAATTGGCTAATATAAAAGCCAATACTTAAACAAAAAAACTGAAAAAACTAACTCCATCTATTTCCTCTGAAAACGCAACAACATGATGAATCCTCCAAACTAGTAGGCTACTCTCGTGCCTATGAACCGTTACTCTCAGCACTGAAGACAGTGACTCCGATTAGCTTGATTTGTGCCCAACCTACTTATGTCAGTTGCTGTCATTACTGATCACAGCCTAGTTAAATAATATGTAAGTCAATGAAATGCAAATGACGACAGAAAAAAGAAAAACTTACTCCTATGAAAATAAGACTGGGGAATACAGATCAATAATTTGGAGTTTTACTCAAAAATACTTCACACAAAGTAAACATAGGGAATATAACTATTTTTCATAAGGGGGATTATCACAAAAATCCAGGAGTGTCTTTCAGAATGCTTCTCAGATGTCTTACAATTTTAATTCCAATTTAAAGAATCAAAATTTGAAATGACAGATATTCATAGTCATGTGGTTTATGTTAGAAAGACAATAGAACTTCAATTTAGAAACCTATACTGAAAGGAAAAGCCCTCAACTTGTATTATTATATGCGTTAATAAATGTACCTGTGTATATTTTTAATTAATAGTACATTTGAGGTACACCAGTCAATTTTTATGATTCTTCTCTTCAAATTTTTGAAACTATCTGCGTGGCAGCTGCAGCTTTTCTTACGGTTGCACAGTCACAGGCAGTTGGCTGGTGTGGCAAACAGGAAATGTGCCTCCACCGCCAACCCGTGAAGCCCACACCGCACCCAGCCAGGCCCAAGCACTGCCATGGCCTTGATGTCGCCTCTGCCCGACTTGCATGGTGGCTGTCCTGTCCCACAGTTAGAACACGGCAGGACAGTGCCTTGCCCAAGGCAACATGAAGAACAGCAAAGGGCACAGCCAGAAAATCCTCTCTCCCCCTTAAGAGCCCTGACTGTCTCTCCCACCAGCATTTTTCACCTTCATGCCAAGACCCGAGTATCTTCTGCCTCCCCACAGGTTTATTGAAGAATTTAGCTTAGTGTCTGATGCTACCTACCAGTTCCATAAATCTCCCTGTATCTTTTCTGGAATTTGGGGATTCATTTGGGAGAGGATCCAAGAAACTGTGCTGGTTCACCCTCCTGTCTATCCATATAATGGTTGTTTAGTTTAAATTTTTTTCTAGTTTTTTTTTTTTTTTCTTTTTAAGGACATTCCTCAAAAAATTTTTATACCCATAGCTATTTCAGAAGTTTTCCAAGGATTTGAAAAGTTCAGCACCACATCTGTTTAGTTTTTGCCATACATAAATCATTAGTTTTACTAGACAGAATACTTTGATTTGTTTGTTTTCAAAAAGACCTTTTGTATCCTTAGATTCCCAGTGACTACCCTCATCCCCCCACCTTCTTACCCAGCCCAGTTGACTCTGCTCACTCAATACCCTCCATCTATACTCCTCAATAACCAACCATGTAGACCTGGCAATATTTCAACATGACTCCTCACTAATTTTCAATTTTGAAATGAACCCCCCTAACAGAGAAATATCAATAACTTCAGATATCCAGATGACACCACCCTTATGGCAGA
>NW_011494718.1:8340689-8342433 GCF_000754665.1 Bison bison bison
CCCTGGGATTTCTTGGGAAGGAATGATGCTAAAGCTGAAACTCCAGTACTTTGGCCACCTCATGCAAAGAGTTGACTCATTGGAAAAGATTCTGATGCTGGGAGGGATTGGGGGCGGGAGGAGAAGGGGAAGACAGAGGATGAGATGGCTGGATGGCATCACTGACTTGATGGAAATGAGTCTGAGTGAACTCAGAGAGTTGGTGATGGACAGGGAGGCCTGGCGTGCTGCGATTCATGGGGTCGCAAAGAGTCGGACACGACTGAGCGAATGATCTGATCTGATCTGATCTGAACAAAAGACTGGGCTTCCCTAGTGGCTCAGATAATAAAGAATCTGCCTACAATCAGAGAGACCCAAGTTCAATCTCTAAGTCAGGAAGATCTGGAGAAGGGAATGGCTAACCACTCTATTATTCTTGCCTGGAGAATTCTATGGATAGAGGAACATGGTGAACTGCAGTCCGTGGGGTCGCAAAGAGTTAGGCATGACTGAGAGACTAACATTTTCACTTTCAGAACATTAGATTTTTAACAGAAGATTAAAAATTGCGGCCCAGGAAAAGATACATTTACTGAAAATTTCATTATAGGAATAGGATCTTTGTGCTGCTGAACTAGGAAGACAAATGTTACAAGATGTGGAGATATCATTAATTTCTCTTCTCTGCAGACAAAGCACTCGCAGCTAATGAGGTGTTACTGAACTTGATACCTCTCCACTTTGAAAACCCTTTTAACATTATCAGCACTTCCTTCTAGTGAGATCAGATGTTTCAAAAAATCAACTCTTTAAATGCTGAATTCATTTACATTGTGTGTGTTAGTCACTCAGTCGTGTCTGATTTTTTGTGACCCCTGGGACCATAGCCCACCAGGCTCCCCTATCGATGGAATTCTCTAGGAAAAAGTACTGGAGTGGGTAACCATTTCCTTCTCTAGGAGATCTTCCCAACCCAGGGATCCAACCTGGGTCTCCTTTACTTCAGGCGGATTCTTCACCATCTAAGCCACCAGGAAAGCCCCGTTATATGACATAAATTATATACATTGAATCCTGCATTTATATGGTACATGAAATCCTTCAAAAACACTGAAACTAACATACTTGGAGCCAGTTCAGTTCAGTCCAGTCGCTCAGTCATGTCCGACTCTTTGCGACCCCATGAATTGCAGCACGCCAGGCCTCCCTGTCCATCACCAACTCTCTGAGTTCACTCAGACTCACATTCATAGAGTCAGTGATGCCATCCAGCCATCTCATCCTCTGTCGTCCCCTTCTCCTCCTGCCCTCAATCCCTCCCAGCATCAGAGTCTTTTCCAATGAGTCAACTCTTTGCATGAGGTGGCCAAAGTACTGGAGTTTCAGCTTTAGCATCATTCCTTCCAAAGAAATCCCAGGGCTGATCTCCTTCACAATGGACTGGTTGGATCTCCTTGCAGTCCAAGGGACTCTCAAGAGTCTTCTCCAACACCACACTTCAAAAGTATCAATTCTTCAGCACTCAGCTTTCTTCACAGTCCAACTGTCACATCCATACATGACCAATGGAAAAACCATAGCCTTGACTAGATGGACCTTTGTTGGCAAAGTATTGTCTCTGCTCTTCAATATGCTATCTAGGTTGGTCATAACTTTTCTTCCAAGAAGTAAATGTCTTTTAATTTCATGGCTGCAGTCACCATCTGCAGTGATTTTGGAGCCCAAAAAAATAAAGTCTGACACTGATTCACTGTTTCCCCAT
>NW_011494718.1:8342533-8342970 GCF_000754665.1 Bison bison bison
AGGGTGGTGTCATCTGCATATCTGAGGTTATTGATATTTCTCCTAGCAATCTTGATTCCAGCTTGTGCTTCTTCCAGCCCAGCATTTCTCATGATGTACTCTGCATATAAATTAAATAAGCAGGATGACCATAAACAGCCTTGACGTACTCCTTTTCCTATTTGGAACCAGTCTGTTGTTCTATGTCCAGTTCTAACTGTTGCTTCCTGACCTGCATATAGGTTTCTCAAGAGGCAGGTCAGGTGGTCTGGTATTCCCATCTCTTTCAGAATTTTCCACAGTTTATTGTGATCCGCACAAAGGCTTTGGCATAGTCAATAAAGCAGAAATAGATGTTTTCTGGAACTCTCTTGCTTTTTTGATGATCCAGCAGATGTTGGCAATTTCATCTCTGGTTCCTCTGCCTTTTCTAAAACCAGCTTCAACATCTGGAAGTT
>NW_011494718.1:8343070-8345146 GCF_000754665.1 Bison bison bison
TGGCAATTTCATCTCTGGTTCCTCTGCCTTTTCTAAAACCAGCTTCAACATCTGGAAGTTCACAGTTCATGTATTGCTGAAACCTGGCTTGGAGAATTTTGAGCATTACTTTACTAGCATGTGAGATGAGTGCAATTGTGTGGTAGTTTGAGCATTCTTTGGCATTGCCTTTCTTTGGGATTGGAATGAAAACTGACCTTTTCCAGTCCTGTGGCCACTGCTGAGTTTTCCAAATTTGCTGGCATATTGAGTGCAGCACCTTCACAGCATCATCTTTCAGGATTTGAAATAGCTCAACTGGAATTCCATCACCTTCACTAGCTTTGTTCGTAGTGATGCTTCCTAAGGCCCGCTTGACTTCACATTCCAGGATGTCTGGCTCTAGGTGAGTGATCACACCATTGTGATTATCTGGATTGTGAAGATCTTTTTTGTACAGTTCTTCTGTGTATTCTTGCCACCTCTTCTTAATATCTTCTGCTTCTGCCACCTCTTCTTAATATCTTCTGCTTCTGTTAGGTCCATACCATTTCTGTCCTTTATTGAGCCCATCTTTGCATGAAATGTCCCCTTGGTATCTCTAATTTTCTTGAAGAGATCTCTAGTCCTTCCCATTCTGTTGTTTTCCTCTATTTCTTTGCATTGATCACTGAGGAAGGCTTTCTTATCTCTTCTTCTTATTCTTTGGAACTCTGCATTAGATGCTTATATCTTTTATTTTCTACTTTGCTTTTCACTTCTCTTCTTTTCACAGCTATTTGTAAAAGATGGCAAACCACTTCAGTATTCTTGCCTTGAGAACTAAAGTCGCTTCAGTCCTGTCCGACTCTGTGCGACCCCATAGACGGCAGCCCACCAGGCTCCCCCATCCCTGGGATTCTCCAGGCAAGAACACTGGAGTGGGTTGCCATTCCCTTCTCCAATGCATGAAAGTGAAAAGTGAAGGTGAAGTCACTCAGTAGTGTCCGACTCATAGCGACCCCATGGACTACAGCCCACCAGGCTCCTCTGTCCATGGGATTTTCCAGGCTAGAGTACTGGAGTGGGGTGCCATTGCCTTCTCCAGAGAACCCCATGAACAGTATGAAAAGGCAAAATGACAGGATACTGAAAGAGGAACTCCCCAGGTCAGTAGATGCCCAATATGCTACTGGAAATCAGTGGAGAAATAACTCCAGAAAGAATGAAGGGATGGAGCCAAAGCAAAAACAATACCCAGTTGTGGATGTGACTAGTGATAGAAGCAAGGTCCAATGCTGTAAAGAGCAATATTGCATAGGAACCTGGAATGTCAGGTCCATGAATCAAGGCAAATTGGGAGTGGTCAAACAAGAGATGGCAAGAGTGAATGTCGACATTCTAGGAATCAGCAAACTAAAATGGACTAGAATGGGTGAATTTAACTCAGATGACCATTATATCTACTACTGTGGGCAGGAATCCCTCAAAAGAAACAGAGTAGCCATCATGGTCAACAAAGAATCCAAAATGCAGTACTTGGATGCAATCTCAAAAATGACAGAATGATCTCTGTTCGTTTCCAAGGCAAACCATTCAATATCACAGTAATCCAAGTCTATGCCCCAACCAGTAACGCTGAAGAAGCTGAAGTTGAACGGTTCTATGAAGACCTACAAGACCTTTTGTAACTAACACCCAAAAAAACATGTCCTTTTCATTATAGAGGACTGGAATGCAAAAGTAGGAAGTCAAGAAACACCTGGAGTAATAGGCAAATTTAGCCTTGGAATACAGAATGAAGCAGGGCAAAGATTAATACAGTTTTGCCAAGAAAATGCATTGGTCCTAGCAAACACCCTCTTCCAACAACACAAGAGAAGACTCTACACATAGACATCACCAGATGGTCAACATCAAAATCAGATTGATTATATTCTTTGCAGCCAAAGATGGAGAAGCTCTATACAGTCAACAAAAATAAGACCAGGAGCTGACTATGCCTCAGATCATGAACTCCTTATTGCCAAATTCAGAGTTAAATTGCAGAAAGTAGGAAAAACCACTAGACCATTCAGGTATGACCTAAATCAAATCCCTTATGATTATACAGTGGAA
>NW_011494718.1:8345246-8359393 GCF_000754665.1 Bison bison bison
AACAAAAAAAAAAAAAAAAAAATACTGGAGCCAAGGTATTTCCAAATATCATATTAATGTAATCAGTCAGTTAGGAAGAATTGCTCAAAGTACAATAGTAACAATGAGCCAATTTATTGCTTTATATACAGTTGGTGAAAGTACTAAGAAGTCAGGTTTGCTTGTCTCTTTTCAAATAAATCTTCAATTTAAAATAAAGTTTAATAGAGACTATAATTTGAACTTCTTTACATGGAATATCTGGGGTCTTCTATATCTATGGAAGCCACACATTTCACAAATAGCAAGGTATAGACAAACGCTTGCTGAGAAAAATTAAATCTATTAACTTATTAGATGTTAATACTAATATCAAATTATTAGAAATTGGTATTTGTTGACTGTTAACAATTTCACTTTCTTTATAGTCCTTACATATATCAGAACAGTCACAGGCCACCACCGAAGGCTGTTGATCATTATTTTACAGATGGGTGGGTAATTTGTTCTTTTTCTCCCTAAACTGGATGGAAAAAAATAAAGGAACAAGCAACTCCCATGAACCTCTGGGTGATAGGATCTAGACAGCTGGCGAATTTTGTCCAGCCTTGAGTACACAACCACACTCAAGTTGCAACCCTTCACTGGCTTCCTGTCCTTCTCTGAATTAAATCCAATTCATAATCCTTTTACATTCACCTGAAAAATACTTGAGTATCTACCATGAGGCAGACACTGTTGATACCCTGATAATTAAGATATGAGTATCACATAATCAAATGTGAATGTTCAGGACTAGTTAGGGGAAAAAATGTTTATTCTAGAAGATAGTACAGAGCCTGCCTCATTGCCAACTAAAGGGAAATTCAAATCCTAAAACATTTCTAGGGTCCCCACGATCTTCAATAGCATATTGCAGTATCTCTGGGTTCATCCATTCTCCACAGGGACCATTTTAATAGACTGATTCTGCATCAGACAATTCTGAAGGCCTAACAAAAACTCTCACTTTCTAGCAAGTCTTTCTACAAAACTTCAGTGTCTCAGCCATAAATGTTAAATTCCGTCTCTCTGGGCATTCCAAAGGGTCTTCTAAGTTTGTTTTTCAGGTTCGTGCTTTCGGATAGTGGCTGCCCAATAACCAAAAATAACTGAAAATCCAGAATATGAGACACTGAGGAATGCTTGACAGTGATGCAGTGTGTTCACACTAACTAAAACAACAATCCAAAACACCCTTGTGTCTTCGACTATTAGACCCCAAAACTGTTATCTACTTGTAGCTATTTCTATGAAAGATAATTTGATAACCATCCTGTTTCACTCAGCCGTCAACAATAACACCCCGAAATAATATTGACTCATATGTCTCTCAAATTCCCAACATATGTTGGATCATACAGTAAGCAAGAGAATTCCAGAAAACATCTACTTCTGCTTCATCAACTTAGCTAAATCCTTTGATTGTGTGGGTCACAACAAACTGTGGAAAATTCTTATAAAGAGATGAGAATACCAGAGACCATCTTACCTGCCTCCTGAGAAATCTGTATGCAGGTCAAGAAGCAACAATTAGAACTGGATATGGAACAACAAACTGGCTCCAAATTGGGAAAGGAGAATGCCAATGCTGTATATTGTCACCCTGCTTATTTAACTTCTATTGAGAGTACCTCATGTGAAATGCCAGGCCGGATGAAACACAAGCTGGAATTAAGATTGCTGGGAGAAATATCAATAACCTCAGAAATGCAGATGACACTTCCCTTATGGCAGAAAGCAAATAGGAACTAAAGAGTGTCTTGATGAAAGAGAAAGAGGAAAGCGAAAAATCTGGCTTAAAATTCAACATTCAAAAAACGAAGATCATGGCATCCGGTCTCATCACTTCATGGCAAATAGATGGGGAAACAATGGAAAGAGTGCCAGACTTTATTTCCTTGGGCTCCAAAATCACTGCAGGTGGTGACTGCAGCCATGAAATTAAAAGATGTCTGCTCCCTGGAACAAAAGCTATGACAAACCTAAACAGCATTTTAAAAAGCAGAGACATTACCTTATCAACAAAGGTCCATATAGTGAAAGCTATGGCTTTTCCAGTCATGTATGGATGTGAGAGCTGGACCATAAAGAAGAATTAATGCTTTTGAACTGTGGTGTTGGAGAAGACTCTTGAGAGTCCCTTGGACTGCAAGGAGATCCAACCAGTCCATCCTAAAGGAGATCAGTCCTGGGTGTTCATTGGAAGGACTGAGGTTGAACCTGAAGCCCCAAAACTTTGGCCACCTGATGTGAAGAGCCAAATCATTGGAAAAGACCCTAATGCTGGGAAAGTTGAAGGCAGGAGGAGAAGGCGACGACAGAGGATGAGATGGTTGGATGGCATCACTGACTCAGTGGACATGAGTTTGAGCAAGCTCCAGGAGATGGTGAAGGATGGCAAAGCCTGGCACATTGCAGTCCACCAGGTCGCAAAGAGTCAGATGCGACTTAGCAACTGAATTACAAGCAAAGATGCCTCTCCACTTTCACAGTTGTCCCCGAGCCCAAGCCTAGTATGCTATTATACTTGCCCTATGCTGCTAGTAAAAAGAAGACTGTCAACAAATGAAAATAAGCACATAAGATCTTTGGTCTGGTTTACAATTTTGCTCTTTCACTAAAGCCTTATTACAGTGAGAACAAAACTGTGGGTCACAAAATAGGCAATTGAAGGGAATTAGGTGATAACCTATTTAAGTCAGATATGACCTTAAACCAACTACTTAATCTCCCTTGGCCTCATAGGTAAAATCAAGAGTTAAACTAAATGATCCCGAAGTTTTCTCCCAGCTCTAAAATTCCAGGGTTGGAAGACACTGCTTATCCCTCTTAAGTGATTTCCTGGCCATTAACATATTAATTTACTAGATGACATTTTAATTTCATCGCCAAGTATCAGAGACTTTTATATGTTCAACAAATGGTACAATTCGCTCCCTAAATGCCTTTAGGCTTGATCATACATTGCCAGAAGTCAGTTATAGCCCTGAGCCTGTGATGAAAAGACAGGGGATTTATAATTGAAACAGACAGTGAGGCTCCTGGGGTGCCACTGGGGAAAAGGAATCTATTCCAAAATGAAACGGGCATTACTGGGTTTCTCATAAAAATACCCCAGGTCACAGTGGCCAGCCTATTAGGAACCCAATTCACTCTTGCCAATTTTTCCAGTGACTCCTTTGTGTTATCATCATCTAAAAAACAGGGCTGTAGGTTCTTTCTTTTTTTTTTTTAACAAAGAGAAAACAAGATGCATTTGGTCATCAAAAGCAATCCTTTCAGAGACGGCAATTTAGAATGTGGTGGAAAGCGAATGCATGCCTGTTAAAGCCACAGTTATTCCCTCCCTTGCCAGTCTCCGTTATTCCAGAAACAGCTGCTCTGAAGGTTGGCTAAGGTCTTGTTTGCAAAATCAATTAGCCAAAGAAGTTTGGACCAGTGAAGAATGTCACTCAAGTAAAGAAAGATTTGGAAAACACTTCTACTTCTGTGTTTCCTACAAGAAAACTGATCCACACTCTGCACCACTCAAATACCATGTAACCTAACAAAGAAATGGATCTATCTAAAATGGATTTTGTGGATGACTTTCTTAGCAAAGAAGATGCCGACTCAACCCAAATTGGGGCCCAATGATGAGCAATAATCCACAGCATTACAGGAACACATCATGTTCCTCAGGACAGCCATTCCCTTCTCCAGGGGATCTTCTCAATCCAGGTATAGAACCGGGGTGTCCTACATTGCAGGCAGATTCTTTACTGTCTGAGCCACCAGGGAAGCCCCTAGCTTTAACTCTACTATCTTTAAAAGAACCAAATGTTTAAAAGTTCTAGTTGCAATATAGGTCTTCTGACTCAACTAAGCAGAGTCATTCAAGAAATGGAAACATTATATACACATATAATCCAGGCATTCTTTGAAATCTCTCCTTAGGGTTAGTTAATTCATACAGAAACATATATTTGACTTTGAGTGAAAGAACAAATTCATCTGGTTTTTCAAAATACATGATTCTACACCTTTATCATTATTATCACTTTTATCCTCCTCCTATTTCCCAGGAAACGAATGAAATATGTTTAAATATGTGTGATATGATTACACTGATGACTGAAAAGCAGAGGCTTTCACACAGAAGTTACACACAGTTCACACATGAGTTAGAAGCATTCACACATGAGTTCACACGAGTTACTAAGAGGCTATTCTAATAATCCAAGCAGAAATGGTAAGATACTGAGTAAACCTGTTGGTAGTAGAAATAAGTCCCATATGGTAATTACCAACTATTTGAAACAACATTTTAGTTCTATGTTGCTTAGCTCTTTTTCTCAATAGGAGCAGATGGCTCTAAATATATTTTACATTGCAATAAGTTTTTTTAAGTTTGGGATTATACTCCTTGTGGTAACTAAAGCCGTGCAACTGGGGAGATCATCAAAAGAATACATCTAGCAGAAATGGCAAGAGAGGCGAAGGGAACGGGGGAAGAGGAGAGGAGAGAAGGGAAGAAGCAAAATCGTTCAACAAATAATTTGAGTACTTAAATTTCAAGGTGATAGGATTTATTGGAGAAAACACACACACACATACACAAGCCCTTTGCCTTCCTAGAACGTTCATTCTACATCTTAAATAAGCAAAATATATAATACACAACGTGTTCATAAGTACTTTGGACAAAAATTACGCAGGAAAGTGAGACAAAGAGTGTGGAGGTGGCTGCAATTTCAAATATGATAGAGATAGAAAGTCCACAGGAGAAGCTCATTGGATGAAAACGAGGGCCTGCTATCTGTGGAAGGGTGTTTTAGGCAGAGGAAACAGCAAATGCAGGAACTTTGAGCATACGCAGGAAAGCCAGTATGGCGAGCAGGAGAAGAAAAGAGTGGTAAGAAATGAGGTTGCCAGATCACATTAGCTCTTGCAGGCCTAGATAAGAAGGACTTTAGATTTCGCTCTGAGTGTGTTGGAAAGCCAGCAGAAGGTTTTTAGCAGATGAGTAACATGATCTGACATACTTTTCAACAGGATCACTCTTGCTGCTCTACTGAGAAAAGACCAGACGCAGGAGAAACTATAGCAGATAGGCTATGTCAGGAGACAATTGTTAACTATCTCTGTGAGATATGGGGCTTCCCTGGTGGCTTGGCTCAGTAGTAAAGAACATAGCTGCCAATACAGGAGACCTGGGTTCGATCCCTGGGCTGGGAAGATCCCCTGGAGAAGAGAATAGCAACCCACTCCAGTATTCTTGCCTGAAGAATTCCTGGACAGAGGAGCCTGGCTATAGTCCATGGGGTTTGCAAAGAGTTGGAAACAACTTGGCCACTGAGCACATGCATGCATGTAACAGGTGATGTTAGTGGTGGAAAGTCATGTTAAGTTCTGAAAACAATTTTAAGAGAGAACCATAGCATTTGTTGAGGGATTGGAAGCAGAGTGTGAAAGACCAAAATCAAAGATGAGATTCTGGCCTGAAATTAGAAAAAAACACATGAGAAACAAGCTTGTGGTGAAAGATCAGGGGAAGTTTGGGAGAAGACAGAGGCCAGTTTGGACGTGTTACCATTGACAGTGCACTGTAGAGATCTTTTAAAGATGTTGACCAGGTAGCTAGAACTGGGAGCCTTGCCAGAGCGGAACCCGAGACTCTAGACCTGAGAGTCATCAACACACAGAAGGTGATGCAGGAAATGAGACTGAAGAGAGGGTGCAGACAGAGAGAAGAGGCAAGACCTGGTTCTGGGCACAAGGTGTCTGGGAGCTGAGGGGGGATCAACACAAACCTCCCATAGGAGTAGGCAGAAGAGCATTCTCCAGAGTGTGTCCTGGAAGCCACGCCAAGAATTTCACAAAAGAGGGAGTGGCCAGTTTCGTCAAATGGTCCTGTCCTAGGAGGCCTGAGCTCTGTGGCCCCTCGAGGTGAGTCTTGGTAGGTTTGGTACAGGCAAAAAGTAGGTTGAGGAGGGCTTGAGGGAGTAAGGAGAAGAGAAATTAGGTCCAAACAGAATGGATACGCTTTTCAAGGAGTTCTGTTGGGAAAGACAGTGAAAAGTGAAAGTGGAGAGACACTGATGTATAGATCAGTCTTGTGGACTCTGTGGGAGAGGGAGAGGGTGGGGAGACTTGGGAGAATGGCATTGAAACATGTGTAATATCATGTATGAGACGAGTTGCCAGTCCAGGTTCAATGCACAATGCTGGATGCTTGGGGCTGGTGCACTGGGACAGCCCAGAGGGAGGGTATGGGGAGGGAGGAGGGAGGCGGGTTCAGGACGGGGAGCCATGGGTATACCTGTGCCAGATTCATTTCGATGTTGGGCAAAACTAATACAATATTCTAAAGTTTAAAAATAAAATTAAAAAAAAAAAAAAAGAAAGTGGAAGTTGCTCAGTCATGTCCGACTCTTTGTGACACTCTGGACGGTAGCCCATCAGGCTCCTCTGTCCATGGGGATTCTCCAGGCAAGAAATATTAGAGTGGGTTGCCATTTCCTCCTCCAGGGGAATCTTCCTGACCCAGAGATCAAACCCAGGTCTCCTGCAGGCCCGTCCTTTACAGTTTGAGCCACCAGGGAAAGGAAAGGTTGATAACTAAAAGAAGAAATGACATCAAGAATTTCATAGTATTTGTTCACATCCTTGTTATAGGTCTTTCATAGTTTCCTTGATCATTTACTATAAGGAAAACCGTCCCCTTGATTACTTCTGTTGATCTTGTTTCTCAAGAGGACAAAATCGGAGTATTTTGCAGCATCCCAGGTGTTGATCTATCAAGGCTTTATTTAGATTTGTTCCATGTGTTCCTGCTTTAGTAGATTAAGAAACCATTAGGAAATCTAAATTTCTTTTGGAGGATAAACAATGGCCATCCTCAAAATGCATAATCTGCTCTAATTTTAATGGGTCTGTACTAAAAACTGAATAACGATTATTGTTTTTAATCCATGTAACATGTGCTGGCTGAGCATCTGCCCTAGGCAGTGTCGGGGCATCGCTAAGCTCTACTGGGAAGATATCTTAAGGAGTTTGCAACGTATTAGAAGAGATAAGATATGAACCTGTATAAACTGTGATATGCATGCATGCTAAGTCATGCTAAGTCGATTCAGTCATGTCAGACTTTGCAACCCTATGGTCTGTAGCTGCCAGGCTTCTTTGTCCATGGGGTCCTCCAGGCAAGCATACTGGACTGGGTTGCCATGCCCTCCTCCAGGGGTCTTCCCGATCCAAGGATTGAACCCAAATCTTTTATGTTTCCTGCATTACCAGGAGGGTTCTTTACCACTAGCGCCACCTGGGAAGCCCATAACTATGACACAAATACATATATTTTATCCATGTGCAAACCCTTAACAGCCAGGTTAATCTAATTTTGTTCTCATCACCACAGCAGTCAAGCTATTTGAAAGGGTTTTCCATTTCTCTTATCCATTTCTTTTTTTCCACATCGCTAAACCAATTGCCATGAAAATTTTTATAACCTAAGGGATTTGGAGAATGTGTATATTTAGATATGAGTAATGCTTTCCAAGTGAGGAATGGGACTGAGCCCTCAGACTGACTAAGGGAAGAGTGGCTGTAACATGGAGCTGGAAGGAGGCCGGACTTAAGAGAGTATACACAGGAACTTCAGAGTCTTCTCGTGGCTTCATTTCCTAAGGATCCACCTTTCAACTAATGTGGAAGGAGGATTGTGGGGCATGATGATAAGGAGCACCAAGGCATCTTCTTGTGTGCAGATTATGTTGTTTCTTGATCTGAGAGTTGATTACACAAATGTATTCAATTGGATTTGTGTTCTCTGTGTGTGTATATGTGTGTAAAATATTTCAATAAAACATTAAAAAACAGCTATATCAGTTGCTTAAATGCTTTTTAAAATAAATTGTTTAAGCAATTGAAATAAAAAGTCTTGGGCCAGTGAAATGGGTACTTTGCATTTTATATCACAATTGAGATGAAGATTTTATCAGTCAGGGTTCCACCAGAGAAAGGGATAGAGCCAGTGATAGATAGATAAATATAAAGAAACGTAGGTAGGTAAGTAGGTAGATAAAGAGATTTATTAATGTCAAGTTATTGTGTTATGAGATGGGAGCAAAGTTCAAAATTAGTAGAGCAGGCCGATAGGCTGGAAACTGGTGCAGGAGCTGACAAAGCAGATCTCATATGGAATTTCTTCTTTAGGACATCTCAGTTTTGCTCTTAGGCCTTTCAACCAATTTGATAAGCCTCACCCACATTATCAAGGATCATCTTTTTTACTTAAAGTCAACTGATCACACATATTAAGCACTTCAACAAAATAACTTCATAGCAAGACCTAGATGAGCATGGGATTGAAAAAGTAGATACTACAGCCCACCAGACTTGCCAACAGACTATCCATCATAATGGGTTATGTGAGGATTATAGATTGCAACTGAAACTCATCTTTCATTTTGTCAAGGCTATGTTGTCTCACTGGGAAGTTTGAAAAAAAAAAAGAGAGAAATACGTGAAATAACCAGCTAAAGATGAGAGGAAACTTTTTCTGGGTATTATATGCAGCAACTTAGTACTTTCTAAGCCTCCCCCAGCATGACCCTTGAGGAAGAAATTCTTCATCCTTATTGTCTTCTCAGAAATGAACTACATTCAGAAAGGCTGAAGAAATCTGTTCAATCGTTTGGAGCGATAATAGCATTCCAACAAGCAAAAACGTGTTTTTTTAACCAGCACTGAAATTTGCCAGAATTTATGTGTATGCAAAAAAATTAGAGGAGTCTGAATTTTAAAATTTCAAACTTGGCACATGTATTTCTCAAATGAGGCATGTGGGTTTTGCAAGTTTGCGGGGGCAGGGAGGAGAGAAGGGATTTATTTGGGAATGAATTTTACCAATAAGAAGAGAGCTGAAGGTTCCGATTAGGTCACCAGCATTTTAGGGATGTAACGATACACTCCCCCTTCTCTTGATATTCCAAGATTGATCACAGGCATTAGGAAGAGGGGGCATCTCTGGGTGCAGAGCCCCCTTCTGATATATTCCTCCTTCCCCAAATCCCTGCAATATCAAGTGAAAAATGAGAGTGAAAGTCACTCAGTCGTGTCCAACTCTTTGTGACCCCATGGACTGTAGCCCACCAGGCTCCTCTGTCCATGGGATTCTCCAGGCAAGAATACAGGAATAGGTTGCTGTTCCCTTCTCCAAAGGATCTTCCCAACCCAAGAACTGAACCCAGATCTCTGGCACTGCAGCCAGATGTTTTACCCGCTGCCTGCCTGAGCCAGAAGGGAAGCCCACAATGTCAAGAGTACCAGTTGAAGAGCCTAATCTTTTCCTTTTCATTGTTTATTATCTTCATATTATAATAACAATTCTGAGTTCATAATAACAACAATAGCTTTTCATTACTGAGCATGAACTAGGTGTCAAGAATACTTTATGTGTTTACCAATGTAATGCTCTCAACACCGATGAAATAGGTCCTATTATTTTTCCCATTTTTTTAATTAGGGAAACTAAGGCACTGGTCCCATCACTTCATGGCAAATAGGTGGGGAAACAGTGGAAACAGTGTCAGACATTATTTTTGGGGGCTCCAAAATCACTGCAGATGGTGATTGCAGTCATGAAATTAAAAGACGCTTACTCCTTGGAAGGAAAGTTATGACCAACCTAGACAGCATATTCAAAAGCAGAGACATTACTTTGCCAACAAATGTCTAGTCAAGGCTATGGTTTTTCCAGTGGTCATGTATGGATGTGAGAGTTGGACTGTGAAGAAGGCTGAGTGCTGAAGAATTGATGCTTTTGAACTGTCGTGTTGGAGAAGACTCTTGAGAGTCCCTTGGACTGCAAGGAGATCCAACCAGTCCATCCTAAAGGAGATCAGTTCTGGGTGTTCATTGGAAGGACTGATGCTGAAGCTGAAACTCCGATACTTTGGCCACCTGATGCGAAGAGTTGACTCATTGGAAAAGACCCTGATGCTGGGAGGGATTGGGGGCAGGAGGAGAAGGGAACGACAGAGGATGAGATGGCTGGGTGGCAGCACCAACTTGATGGACATGAGTTTGAGTGAACTCCGGGAGTTAGTGATGGACAGGGAGGCCTGACGTGCTGTGATTCATGGGGTCGCAAAGAGTCGGACACGACTGAGTGACTGAACTGAACTGAAAGGCACAGCAAAGGAAGGCAAAGTGTTTCAAGTCACAGTTACTATGAGGCCAAGCCAGGATTTGAACCCAAGTAGCCTGACTGCAAAGATCAGTTCTGAACTGGACTGAGGCCCTGGCATCAACACGAATGTGCTCAACACTCAGATACAAGTTGGAAAGTGATTCTCAACATTATTCAACTGTTAAAATATCTCCCCCCTCGTTTTTTACAACAGAGTTAAAATAGAATCTCTGAAAGATAACACACCCCAAAATGTCAACTTGGTAATGAAAGCCACGGTGCTGAATGGACACTAGCTAAAAACACCTATCAATCAGATATGGGGCCTGTAAGTTTTGAGTTTTAAATGTGTAGGGCTTCATCTGACAAACACAAGCTGCAATGGATAAGCCTTTCATTTGGACTTCTGCCCAAGGAGAGCTTACCTAGGATTGAAACTAGGTAAATAATTATCAGTTTCTTTATTCTGACATACTTCGAGCAAATAAGTACTTTAAAAAAATAATCTATTAACTTTTTTTGGTTCATAAAATACTGAAGGATAAGATTCTGTAGAAGGGGAATTCATAACTTGCTTTTGGTAAAATTCCATTTTCTCCAATATTTTGTCTCTAGACCAAAAAAAAGAGCAGTGATAATATCTTTACAGAGGCAACACTGGTGTGGATTTTTTTCCTCTTAGCAGAACTTTAGACTCTGAAGAAGTATTTTGGTATGTTTATTTAAAGAACAACTAGATTTACTGCCAAATAGCTCTTCATGAAAGACATATGTAAATACAGCAGAGTAAATGAGATAATTCTATTTCATTTGAAAAACACTTTCTTAATTATGTGAACTTATTTGAAAGAATATGAAATGCTCCGTATTTACTTCTGTAAGAAGTTTGGCTGTGATATATATGGTGTAACCACAGCCAGGAGTTGAAACTTATATTAATATTGAAGGCAAAACCATTTTCTTTTCTCTTTCTTGTATTTTTAATAACGGAAAATGGTAATCAAAAAATTGATCACCAAAATATCCTCCCGGGTGCTAAGTACTGCCATTTTAGCTCGATTTCATTTTTAATGTGACATAATTTACATTTGCAATGTCCTAGCCTCTAAATCATTATGTTTTAAAAAATGAATTAAATATATATTTTTTGTCAAAGGTAGCATTAAAATGCACACATGCCTTGTCTTATTTACCTCATAGGGCAATTCACTAGAAAATGTCTGTGCTAATGCCCATTTTCAGTAAATACCTAATAACTTTGTTTCTTAACATTCCAGGTATGAAACCAGCATATGGAAGCAATTTCATATCAGCTATCTAGTTCAAAGCTTAAGACTCTGAAAAAATTTGAAAGATGATATTATCTATCTTTTACAAATAGGGAACTGAGGAAGCAAATGACTAAGTGCCTTGCCCCAAATTCCACTGTTAATGAGCAAACTCCATTCAAGGATATTAATTTCCTGTCTTCCAAAGTATAAGCTCCTTCTCACTCCCTCATGCTGCCAACTCAAACCTGATTTGAATACTGATCTTGCTGGTTATTTTCTCCCATTTTATTAGCCTTAACAGCAATATATCACAATCCAAATAGTTGAAATAGGCAATTTTGTTTGTTTGCTTGTTTTTAGTCACTAAGTCGTGTCTGACTCTTTTTCAACCCCATGCGCTGTAGTCTGCCAGTCTCTCCTGTCCATGAGATTTCCCACGCAAGAATACTGGAGTGGGTTGCTATTTCCTACTCCAGGGGATCTTCCCGATCAAATCAGGATCGAATCTGCATCTCCTGCATTGAAGGCGGATTCTTTACTGCTGAGCCACCAGAGATAGGCTGCATACATATATGTTAAAAAATTTAATTCATTTTATTCTTGGCAACATTTTAAGTTTGTTTGTTCCACTAAACTTAAAATTGCCTATGTAGAAAATTTCTGATAGTGATTTCTATCTGAAATCATTAAGGAAATACCAAAAATGAGTTCATTATCACACCATACTGCAGTACAAACAGACCAGTTTATTTTAGTGAAAGTCACACTCACTGACTCTATAATCTGAACCAAATGCGTAAGAATCATCTGAATTCCTCCCTTTTTTCCTTGTCTTATATTCCAGTCACAAAGTCTTTTCATTTTCTCTCCAGGGTCTTACTGTCTATGGATTTTAACTTTATCTCAAAGGATGTATAAAACTCTTAGAGGAAAACACAGGCAGAATACTCTATGACACAAATCACAGCAAGATGCTCTATGACCCACCCCCTAGAGTAATGGAAATAAAAGCAAAAATAAACAAGTGGGATCTAATTAAACCTAAAAGCTTTTGCATAGCACCGGAAACAATAAACAAGGTGAAAAGACAACCCTCAGAATGGAGAAAATAATAGTAAATGAAACAGGCAAAGGATGCTCCCTTTCTCCTGCTGGGACCATTGAAATGACTTCCTATGCATTCTCTCCATCAGGAAGCTCCTCCTGCTCCAATCAAATTATTGCCAAAGTGACCTTTCTGTCCCAGCATGTTCCCACACGTGCTTTAAACATTTCAGTATCCTTTGAGATAACGTTAAACTCCACAGGCAGGTATATACATGATGAATCCCTCAGCCTTATCCTCAGCCTCATTTCCTCTAGTCCTTTTCTATATGCAGTCCATTCACACAACGTGCTTACTTGGGGCGCTCCTATCTATTGGCCGTCATACATGTTCTTTCTTCTGAGAACGCTGTGCCTGCCCACACACCACAGAGATGTAAAGTTGCAACAGTAATATTCTGAATACTGATAAATGTTCACATCAAATTTCCTTGCCAGCACTCAAGAGAATGCCCCACTTCTGCTCATCCCTCTCTGACACTCATCTCCTTTTCTCCTATTAATGAACAACAACTTCAGTAATCTGTAACATCTGTCAGATTTAAATCTGGGGGACTGACATATACACACTCCTATATATAAAAGAGAGAACTAATAAGGACCTACTGTATAGCACAGGAGCTCTGCTCAATACTCGGTAATTTATAACTGTGTACATCATCCAAATACTAGCTGAAGACCCAACAAAAGACATCTAAACACAAGTAGCTAAGTGGCTTAATGACAAACATTGAGCTTGAATTAATCTCTTTTATTCAAGAACAGATAATTATAAACTCTAAATAATGGAAAATTTGAAGAGATCCTTCCTTGGGGAAAAAAGGAAAAGATACACTCAAGGTGTGGAAGAATTATAACAAAGCATCATGTTATTGGAAATTTCCTGAAAGCATGGCCTCTATTAAATTAGAGAAGCGAATAACATACATCAAACTGAAGTAAGATTGAGCATGACTGAAATGTAAAGTAGAGAGAAAGTCCAGGTACAAGCCTTGAGTTGGATAAAATTTATCACATATATAATTAAAACTGAGCTTCCCTGGTGGCTCAGTGGTAAAGAATTCACCTGCCAATGCAGGAGGTGAAGTTTTTATCCCTAGGATGAGAAGAATCCCTGGAGAAGGAAATGGCAACCCACTCCAGTATTCTTGTCTGGGACATTCCATGGACGAAGAGCTTAGAGGGCTACAGTCCATGGGGTCGCAAAAAAAAGAGTCAGACACAAATTAGAGACTGAAGAACAACAACAATACTTAAAACTTGTATTTCTTCTACCTTAAGCTACATACATTTGAATCAGTTCTAATGAGGTGGATGAAACTGGAGCCTATTATACAGAGTGAAGTAAGCCAGAAGGACAAACACCAATACAGTATACTAACGCATATATATGGAATTTAGAAAGATGGTAACGATAACCCTGTATACGAGACAGCAAAAGAGACACTGATGTATAGAACAGGCTTATGGACTCTGTGGGAGAGGGAGAGGGTGGGAAGATTTGGGAGAATGGCATTGAAACATGTGAAATGTCATGTATGAAACGAGATGCCAGTCCAGGTTCAATGCACGATGCT